>NC_064575.1:76804010-77107040 GCF_937001465.1 Orcinus orca
CGAATCCCAGCTCCACCCCTGGCTGGCTGGGTGGCCTTGGACAAGTCACTTGACCCTCTGAGTTTGACTTCTCTGGTCCATGAAGCTGGGCTGCAGCATCGGGGTGAGGATTAAGCAGCGATGTGAGAAAAGTGCCGGACGTGCTGAGGGCAAGGACTGTCAGTGTTCCTTCCACCTGTCTTCAAGACCCGGGCCCGCTCCTCGGCGGCTCTGTTCCTTGGTCATTCAGTGTCCATGGACTGCCAGTCCCCACTGTGACGGGGGGAGGCTGGGCCCCATGCCAGCACGCTAGGGCTCCGGGGCTCTCGTCTCCACACGTCGAGTTGCTCTCTCAGCATCAGCTCTGGGCCCCAGCTCTCGCCATGCCCGGGCGTGCAGGTGAGTGCCAGTCGATGGCCCTTTTCCTGTGGGAACAGGGTGATAACAGGGCCACCACTGGCCCACGTCAGGAGCCCCGGCTTCCCAGCACCCCCAACAGCCGCCCCTCTGTGCCTCGGTTTCCACCTGCCCAACGAGGGAGGACGACTTCGAGATCGCTTGGCGGCTGTCCAGCTGCAGGGCCCCAGGATTCCAGCTCAGCCTTTCCCAAAGCGAACACTCCAAACTCTGGACAATGTTTACTGAGGCAAAATAAAACTCCCTTCTTTATGGTGGGACCGTGTAGAGCTTTTACCGTGCCCGTGTGTACTGCTTTGACCCCAGAGTGCCTTGGGTTTTTTGGAAATACCTCATGTGCAACGTCTTTGGCAGAATGCTGTTTGTGCTGTGCCTGAGTGTCCCCTGCCTTTGCATCTCCCCCTCCCCGCCAACCTCAGAAGGCCCTGGTCACCAAGAGGGACCCTCGCAGTCCCTCCCCCCGTGTCACCCCATCCCCTGCTCCTGTCTGCCCCCGAGACCCCTTCCTGCAGGCCCTAGCATCCTGTGTGGACAAGACGTCCTGTTCTCCCTGCCTCTCTCCCAGCTCCAGGGTCAGAGCGCCATGGCCAAAGAGAAGACGGTGGCCATCCCACGGAGCACAGTCTTGGCCTACTGGGCGCTGCAGCTGGTGATGGAGGACGATCGCTGGGGTACGTGGAGCCTGGAGCAGCAGAAACAGCTGCACGCGACTCTCCCTCTGGGAGGGCGGGGAGGGGGGCAGGGGCTGCGCCCAAGTGCGGGGCGTGAAGAGGGGGAGGGAGGCCGTTTCCCCGTTGGCCTGAGCAAGCAGCCAGCCAGGCAGATGCTGAAAGGATGTGCCTTTCACAGGGGCTGCCGAGACCAGCTCTCAGGGAGGGCTGACAACCCAGCCTGTGCCCTGCTTGTCCCGGGGGGCCGGGGATGGGGGGGATGTGACTGGAGGAAGGGGCGTGTTATCTATTTAGCAGAGAATCACGTGGACCAGGGTTGGTCCTGCTCATCCGTGGCCCGGGGACTCTTTTCTTCTCCCTGCCTTGTGCTCCCACGCAGCTGTGCTGTACCTGCCTGAAGGAGAGCTCTGGAGAGACAGAGAGGAGGTGAGTGACCCCTACCAGAGCCCGAGAACCCAGCCAGAAATCACTCCTTCCCCGAAGAATGCCCTGACCCCATCGCTGGGGTCCCTTCCCTCCGCATGCGGTCACCCCGTGTCACTCGGGCAGGGAGGGCCGTGTGCTCTCTCCCCCGTGGGAAGGAGATGAGCTGGAAAGACCAGGACCAGGCTGTGGGGAGAAGGATGCTGAGTGTAGGAGGCGCAGGCTAGCTCCAGGCTCCAGCTCCAGTCTTGGTCTCCACACCCGCACAGCGGGGAGGCTGGGACTTTTCTTACCAGGTGGGGGGGATCAGTGATGGTGTCTGGACAGCGTTCGGTACCTGGAAGGTTGGCTCTCAAGAGGCAGTTTGTACGGTTAACAAGACAGGAGTGGGAAGGCAGGGGCGCCTGACCACCCTGCCAGGCCCACCCACCTGTGCCGTGGTGCTTAGAGCCTGAGAAGCCCTGTCTTAGCCATCCCAGTGGGGCAGCTGGCCGGAGGTGGGGCTCAGCCTGGGGGGTCTCAGGAGCAGACACACAGCAGGCCCTTGGGCAGAGAAGTGGCCTTTCTTGGAGCTGAAGCGTCAGCCCTGGGCAGGGTGGGTGAGAAGGGGAGAGGCGAGGATAAGCCCTGTGGGTGGCACCTGCTACGTAGTAGGTGCTCAGAAAATGCTCAGAAGGAAGCAGGGAGGGGAGGGAAGGAGGGAGGAAGGGAGAGGTGAGCCCATAAAGATGTGCTCTGCCTGACACACGAGCTTCCCCGGGCCAGGTCTGTGACCCCAGGACCTCCTGGTCAGGTTCAGGATACCAGGGCCTGGCTGGCGCAGGGCAGGGAGCCCGGGGAAAGGCTCCAGCAGGTGCCAATGCCTCTCCCCACAGGCACGGCCTCTGGCCGGGCCCCAGGTACGGAGCCTGACTTCCGGGGCCTGCAGAGGCAGGCTAGGGCCCAGTTGCAGAACCTGGCCACGCTGCCCCCAGAGCTGCGGGACCCACTGCTGGGCGCCCTCCAATAGCTGCTCCAGGACCCTTGGGCACCGCAGGAGCTCGAGGACACAGTAAGGGGCTCAACAGCCAGACCCGGGCTGGGGGCTGGCATCTAGGACAGAGAGGGGTGGGCTAGGGGGATGAGAGGCAGGAACGGGACATGCTATGGGTCTTGGTAGCACACAACCTCAGAAGGCCCTGGGGTGACTGGGTGCTGCCCCGTACCAGCTGTCATATCAGAATCTCCCTGAGCGTTTGTTCCCTGAAGCCCAAGGAGGGACCTTCGTTCCGCATTGTTGGCAATGAACCCAGGCTCGTCCCAGCTTCACCGGCATCACGAAGGGCTGGGGACCCAGAGCATGGGGACGGGAGCTTGGGTGGTAGAGTACGTGGACAGAGGGGACCCACAGCTGCCTCTCCCTGCTCTTCCTCGCCGCTCTCCTGCAGCTGGAACAGGCCCTGGACGCTGGGGTGCTGGGACAGCTGGGTGGCCCTGCAGGCCTCATCCTAGGCATCCTCCAGGACCCCTCGGGCAGCCTGTCACCCTCGAAAGGCAGGGCCATCCTCTGCATCTTGGAGCACTAGTAGGTAAGAGGACTCCTGTGGGCTGGGGTCGGGAAGGAGAGAGAGCCTGGAGAAAGATGCTGTTCGTGGCTGGAGCCTCACGCTGGGGATCAGGCTGGCCGGGTCCTCGTCCTGGTTCAGCCATGGGCAGCCCTGGGCAGGCCTCACCGTGTCCTGCTTAATAACCACCTTGCAAAGCCACCGGGCCGGAAGACGAGCTAATACACACGAACACCTTTTGTAAGTGAAGCCCACCATCCACCCTTGATGGATTGTGTTTTAGGAAGACTGAGGGGGACGGGAGTAGTCTTACTGAAGACCACGCAGCACTTCCAGGGCCGGCACAGTTCCCACCTTCTGGAATCTTCTGGGGAAAGATGGCCCCAGAGATACCTGGTGGGGCTTCTCCCCAGCTCAGGGCTCCTGTATCCCAGCCCTTCCTGCCGGGGCTGCCAGGCCCACGAAGAGGGTCACAGGTGAGAGCCACAGACCCTTGGTGGCCCCCACCCCCTCACCCCGTCTCTCCACAGTGCTGAGTGACACCCAACACTGCCTGCTGGCCCAGTGCTTGGAGAGAGGGGTCCTGCCTCAGCGGTTGGAGCTGGTGAGAACCTGGGGAGGGGATGTGGGGAGGACATCTGGGGAAACAGACCTGCAGAGCATGCGCTGGGCTCTGACCTCTGTGTACCCAGACCTGAGCAGCCTCTGCTGGGCGGGCTACACCCAGGTTTATTCGCAATGATGAAATACGCGGGTTTATTCACGGATGACGTTGGGCTCCTCCCTTGTGCCCGGCCCTCTGCTAGGGCCTGAGAACATGGGTGGAAGAGGCAGCCCTGTCCCTCACAGGCTGCTCAAGGGGATCCTCCAACAGGTGATTACAGACAGAGCCTGATTTAGCTTGTGTAGGTGGCGGTGGGAGCTCAGGGTGTTTCCCAGAGCGGGGGCCCCTCCATGCAGTTCGTGGATTGACAGATGAAGGATGGGGGGGTGGCTGTCCAGGCAGAACAGCGTATGCAAAGGCTGGGAGGCACTGGGAGTGTTGGAAACCACTGACTGCAGCCAGCGCAGGGAAGAGCATTTGGGGGGCGCATTACTTAGAACCACAGTTCTGCTGGGAACAAGGCCCCAGGGCCGAGGCTTCGTTGTTGGAAGGGCAGGGGAACAGAGGCCCCAGGCTCCCACCCTCAGCGGAGGGGGTGTTCCACTGCTCCCGGCCCTGGGAGACCTATCTGTTCACTCTGGGTGATTCCTTGCAGGTGGCGAGCATCTTAGAGCCAAACTTCAACCAGCTGGAGGAAACAACCTTCTCCCTCCCACCGGAAGTGCTCTCGTCCCTGCAGAGTGAGGATGTGGCCCTCACCCGGAGCCTGGTGGAGGGCTGTGAGCTGGAGCCGCAGGGCCCCGGCCGCCAACTCACCTGGGACCCTGGCATGGTGCCACAGCTGTCCGCACTCTACGTGTCCCTCGCAGGGCTGCAGCTGCTGGCCACCCCCGGCCCTGCAGCCCTCCAGGCTGATGCCTGAGAAGGGTGCCACATCCTCCCCCAGGGTTCCAGCCACCCTGCCTCCAGGAAGCTGTTGGCCAGGAGCCTCTGCATGGGGCCGGGATGCAGCTGCCCCTCCGGCAGCCACAGGTGACTGTGGGGCTCCCCGGGACTGGCTCACACACCCTCTTCTCCCCTTCACAGGCTGGCCCCCAGACTTTAGTTGCCTGTCCACATCTGGGGCGGGGGGCACCAGTTAGGCTAGGGTCCTACCCTGGAGCAGGATTCTTCCTGGGGAGTCAGCAGAGGCTGGTTCCAGAACAGCCTGGCCTCCATTCACGGCTCCACCACCGACAGCTGCGTAGCTCTGGGCGCGTCCGGCCTTCTCTGTGCTTCCTCTTCCTGTAAAATTACCCCCGTAAAGTGGGGTGATAAGAATTCCTAGCTCACGGGATTGTAGCGAAGATTTTAAAAGTTGTACACAAAGTGCTCAGAACAGTGCCTGGCTGTCAGCTGTTATTGCGCGATGTTGTTATTATTAATAATCGTATCACTGTTCTGGACGAAGCTGCCAGACCTTTCTCCAGGTTAACAAAGGACCTGGACAATCTCCCCTTAATTTCAGCTCCCTGCAGCTCTCCTTCAGGCTCAGTTTTCCCATTTGTAAAATGAGAGTGACGGATCAAACTGCACAGTTGTCACCCGGCTGCACCATTCAGGGATTCCACTACAGACTGGGGTGCAGGCCAAGGGCTGTGCATCTTTGTGTGAGCAGTGGGGGGTATGGGCACGCACACGCGTGTGTAAGGGCGTGCACAGGGAGCAGGGGAAGAGCCTGAGCACACACCACAGGCCAGAAGCAGCTCTCCCGACTCTCAGCTCCGTGCTCTTCCTAGCAGAGCACACCCCGACAGAAACAGACCTCAGTAAGACAGCGCTCAGAGGCAGACAGATCACGTGGTTTTGCCCACTCTCAGCAGGATCACTTTATATGTGCTCTTCTCCTGATAAAACTTGTCTAACAATCAAAACAATGGTCACTGTAAAAGAAATAAAGTTTCAGAAAGGTATGAAAAACATTTTAATTTCCTTAATCCCATTCTCCGGAAATAACCAGTATTGACATTCTGGTGTTTATCCTTTCAGTATTTTCCATGCGTTCATATAAATTATCTTGCAGAAAAATCTGGTAACGTATGTATGATGTCATAAACTTGCTTTTTAAAAATGTAATATATTGTGTGTATGCCATCAAACATTCTCTGTAGCATGAGAAGTGAGGTTTTGGGCAAGGGAATCTTTGCAGACCTTACACCAACCCCTGGAAAGCTCTATTCTGGAAATAATGCACCAACGTCACACTTTCACCAAATTTAAGCATCTTCAGCTCCATCTGGAGAGTGTGGACACGGGCTCCTCCTTGTGGGGAGAGAAAGAACATAGATGCTTTCCACTCTTCACTGCCAGTTGTCCAGCCCGTCACATTAATCAAGTCTTTCTTTCTGCATGTTGCTCTTACGGGCTCAGAGAGGCCCATGTTTTAATAAGTTAATGAGCCACAAGTAATTTAAAAGGGATTAATGTTCAACTCACATGTCTTAAAGGGCATTAAATGAGTCCATATACATGGTCTGCATGAAAATCCCCTCTCCCTTCGCAGCCCCTCACCTCCTGTGCTGCCCCAGCCCCTCTGACCGCCCCTCCGCCCGCCGACTTCTCCTCAACCCCTCCCATCCCCCTCTTGCTCCTCACACACCCTCCCCTCTCTGAACTTCATTACACAAACTGGCCCATCTTCTCTCCCAGCAAGAATCTCTCCTTTTGTAGGGGTGGGAATGGACAGCCAGTGGAAGTGAAAGCCTTCTCTCTTGTGGTCTGGTGAACATAATAATAAATGTTGTTCCATAACACATACATGTTTAAGTTCAACTTTCTTGAAAACTAGCTTCTGCCTGAAATTAGAGGTAGTCACAATTTGAACCAACAATATAATTAAATCAAACTAGTTCTAGAAAGTGAGAGTTCTAGCAGCAGCAGCAGCATCAAAGATGGAGAAAAAGAACGTAACATAGAGCAAGGGCCCTGAAACCAGATTTAGACTGAGCAGTGGTCTAGCGGTAGCTGTGTGACCTTAGGCAAGTTTCTTAACCTCTCTGAATGTTTCCTCATCTATAAAACGGGGGTAACAGTGTCTCCCTATGTTTGTGCCCCTTCAATAGCATGCTTACGTACAGTGGTTTCCTCCCTTTATAGGACCCCTAGAGAGCGCACTCATTGGCGCTCACAGGATGATCCTTGTCTGAAATGCCTCAGCAGCTAAGTCAGGGGCTCTAGGAGCTGTTAGCTTGGGGCCAGCAGCAGAGCTGGGATAGGTGAGCTGCCCTGCGGCTGTGGGCGTCTGAGGAAGCCTCCTCTCTGTGCATAGGCACCTCCTCTGCCTCTGACCGCCCGGAGCAGTTCTCCCTTCTCAGGACCTCCCCCAAGCACCTGGGGCACAGCCTGGAAGCCACTGTTGTCTTAGCAGCTATTCCAGGTCAGAGGTGGGACCACAGAGACTGACTTTTACAGATGGGGAGAATGGGGCCCAGGGAAGTCGTAAAGCCAGTGAGTGAGGGGCAGAAAGGGAGTAGAACCCATACAGGGGAGACTGTCCTCTACACAGACTGTCCTGCGGTCCACCCTCCATGCCCCTGCCCCTCCTCCCAGCCTCTCGCTGCCGAATGCTCCCTGGAGGACCACTCCCCCACCAGGACCAACAGATGCCATTATAAGCAGGAGGTGGGGAAGGCAGGCCTCACTGGGAGGATGACACCTGATCAGAGACGCAGGGTATGACCCATCTGCCACCCCACAGGGGGACCGGCCACTGCCAAGGGCCTCACAGTGCAGCGCCCTCACTGCATTTGAGGAACAGCAAGATCAGCGTGGCTGGGGTGACTTGACGCGGAGTGAAGGAGACGTGATATTTGTGTACATGCATGATGTATGTACAAGGTCTGTCCTCACATCACTGTTTACAGTGACAGTAGTTTGGAAATAAACTGAGTCCCTCAGATAGGGACTGGTTTTGCGAATTATGGTACAGGCATATAATGGAATACCACACAGCCTTCACAGAGGATGAGGATGCTGTCTAGGTAAACACATGGGACAATCTACGATCCTCATTAAGTGAATAAAGCAAAGTACGGAACAGTATATGGAACAAATTGCACCACGTAAAGATTGTGAAATGTGCTCTGTGAGGGACTGTAAGAATTTATGAACTGGCAGTTCCTGCAATCTCAAATGGAACCAGTATGGCATTTCAACTCAAAAGACCTGGGTTTGAGCACAAATGTTAATTATCCTTATGACAAGTCTAAAATACTTGGAGCAGTCTTAAAATAGTCCAGAGGGCTTCTTAATCCAAATCTCTAAAGTGAGAAAACAGCCAGCTGAAGAGTTCTACTCGTCTAGCTGGAGGGCTGCAGAAACAGGGCAGATAACAGACCATCATGGGTATCGCTGGTGGAAGACATGATGCAACGGATACTTTACACTGTGAAGGAAGAGACACGGGGACTGGGGCCCAGGGTGAGTAGAGAGATACCGACTGGGCTGTTTTAGAGGTAAGAGGGGGCAAAAGGAGGCTGCCTTAGGGTGACAGAAAATTTACCTGCACAGAACGGAGTCACACCTCCCTCCAGTACACAGGGCAGATCCTGCTAATTAATCCTGGTCCTCTTTCCTGATGAGCCCATGGCCGGCCCCATAATCCTTCATTCTGAGGATAGACATGAATAGGGATCAGACTCGGCAGGTGAGAAGATGCCTTTTTGTTCTCTCTGGCTATCTGAACGGCAAATATTAGACCAAATTAAACCCACCACTTTCTGGCAGCAGAGATGGCTCCTTGTATCACTCTGCAGCACGGTGCTTCCGACACACTAGGTTCTCAAAGAAACCTGCTCTTGTAACTAGATGAGAGATCGGTAAACTTTCTGTAAAGGGCCAGACAGCAAATATTTCAGCCTCTGAGGGCCATATGGCCTCTGTCACAAGAATTCCATTCTGCTGTTGTAGTGCAAAAGTAGCCAAAAATAACACGTAAACAAATGAGTGAGGCTGTGTTCCGATAAAATTTTATTTACGGGCAATCGAATTTGAATTTCATATATTTTACACATGCCACAAAATATTATTTTGACTTTTGCCAACCTTTTAAAAATGTAAAAACTATTATTTCATAGGCTGTAGAGAAACAGGTGGCGGGAGGATTGGCTCACAGACGAGTTTGCTGAGCCCTGGTCAGAGGTTGAGAGATCTTTCCACTTACTCTCCAACGTGCAGATCTCAAACTATGTTAACTGCGAAGGCCGCAGCTGTATTACTTTATCTATTTCAGCTGCAACCTTATGTTTAATTTACGTTCATTCGCTCCGTTCAAGCACGCAAACTTGGGACCTACTTAGATTCGGGCAGAGGGCAAGATCCTTGGGACACTGAAGGGACCTCAGACATGGCTCTTTTCTCAAGTTCTCACAGTATCAGGAAAGAGGTCCAGTGAAATATCAGCAGTGTTGGATGAGACAGTTTGTATTAGAGTCTTAGGGCTGCCATAACAAGTTACCCCCAACTGGGTGGCATAAAACAAGCTTATCCTGAGTCCCGGAAGCCGTTAAGTCTGAAACCAAGGTGTGAGCAGGGTTGGTTCCCTCCGGAGGCTCTCCGGGAGAACGGTCCAGGCCTCTCCTCCAGCTTGTGGTGCTGCCGGCGACTCTGGGTGCCTCGGCTAGCAGACACACTGCTCCAATCCCGCCTCCATCTTCACACGGCCTTCTGTTCTGTGTCCGTTTCCTCTTCTTTTCTCTTATATTGAGTTTAGGGCCCCATGTAATCCAGGACGGCCTTATCGCCAGATCCTTGACTTAATTTCAGCTGCAAATACCTTTTTCCCAATGAGGTGGCATCTCTAGGTTCCAGGTGCACGTATCTTCGGGAGACAGGGCACTATTTAACCCATTACAACCCTCTTATTAGAAGGTGCCTAGAAGGAGGTGGCTCATGTATATCCCAAAGGCTTCGTCAAAGTGACACAAGCTGGTCCTTGAAAAATGAGAGCTGCTCTTCATCAGACGGACACAGGGGAGGAAGTGAATGACAGGCTCAGGGACCAGGCGGACCCGAGTTACGGAGGTGTGACACTGCGTGGAACAATCTGAGCAGCACACAGTTGAGCCTGGCTGGGAGCACGGTGTGGGTGCGAGACAGTGAGACCACAGAGAGGTCAACAGGGATTCCATCACGAAGGGCTGTGGGCATGGTGACCTGACGCTACTAAGCCAGGTTTTGAGGGAATCCTCTGGGATTTTCTCCCATAGTTAACTGTTAAACTAGCATGGGTAGACTAGACAACCTTTAAGCAGCTTCTCCCAATCAGGACACTTAGACTTCATGATTACGGTTTTATGAGCTTGAAGTAATAAGCATGCGAGTTTCCTACCACTAGTGATACTGTGGCCTTCAGTTTCCCCTAGGAAGTCCCTCGTATACTCACTCTCCTCCCAGTAATAAGGACTGTTCTTCCTCCACACTCTGTTTCCAGTTGCTACCTTCTCGCTGCTGGAAAATGCCTATCAAGCAGGAGTGTAGTTTTCCTTGTTACTACGTCCATACAAGAGTAGTAAGTCAAGGAGAAAAGTCAAGTATGGCAAGATCACTGGTCTTACTTCCTTGTTACTACGTCCATACAAGAGTAAGTCACGGAGAAAAGTCAAGTATGGCAAGATCACTAGTCTTACGGCACTTAGCAAGATTTTAAAAGCAATTAAAATGATAAAAAAGAAAAACACCCAGCCCTGCCCTAAAAGAAGGAAAAAATATGTAATGTGTATATACATTCCATTAAAATGTACATGGGGAAATCTCTAGAAGCCTAAAAACAAAACACCAGTAAACCAAGCCACACTTAGAAAAATGAAAGCTGATTTTTATTTTATCAACAGCCATTCTTTAAACATGAACATGCATACGTAATATTCTACGCACACATCACAGCTTTTAACATTAGTTAATAAAGGTTAAACACACAACATACATCCTTACAAAAAAAGTCAAAATGCAAACTTAAAACTTTAAACAAAAGTCTTACTAATTTAAAAAAAGTTTGTGTTGGGTACCATTTGTACAACACAGTTAATTTAAACATTTTCATTTTGGCTGCACATGAAAAAAGCGGCAGTAGAAAATAAAGTCATTGAGGGTTTTTAAATAGCAGAATAGGCAGTTTTGCCATGCAGGAGAAGCAATATTAAATATTAGTTTTCAAAAAAAATCCACATTTAAAAATATTTAGTTCAAGTCACAGAATTTTTCTCAGTAGAGACCCCAATGCAATGCATAATTAGCTGCCTTAGATGGCCTGTTTGAAAGGACAACATCCCTTCAGAGTATAACTTTACTGATTTTGGCACAGAAAAGAAGTCTTAAGAACAAGAATATGATTAAAAAAGAGGGAGAGGAACAGAGGAAAGAAATAAAAAGCAAGAGTAAATGAGATAGTAATTGCAATCACTAAAAACTGTGCATTCTCAGTCACTGCAGAATACTGTCTTCTGTCTACAGCAGGTGCTTATTCCAGAGCTGTTATTGCAGCATGGATTTAATCTGCTTGGAGGTAGTCTCATCATTCAAATGTTTTGTTGTGTACCTAAAAGGGAAAAACATCAATTTCAGGGAGTGAGAAAACAAACAAACATAACCTGCATCAGGTTCTATAATTATGGTAAGAGATGCAACTGGGCAGGCAATCTTCTCTCACAAAATTATGCCTTTTCATTCCAGTTTTAACCCTATTCAGGTCCTGCTAGCTTATGCTCCTCTCACCTTTTAAACAGAATATCCAATGCCTGTTTAACTTATTTAGAACTACCTTGTTGAAACTACCTGGTTAAATTGTAAAGTAACTTCTCACTCAGAGGAAAATAATTGCTGTCCTATATCAGGGGTTGGCAAATTAGAGCCCGTGGATCAGATCCAACCCACCACCTATTTTTGTAGGGCCTGTGAGCTAAGCATATTTTTACATTTTTAAATGGTTGGGAGAAAAAGTCAAAAAATAGTATTTCATGTTAACGTAGAAATTACATGAATTTCAAATTTCAGTGTTTATAACATTTTACTCTAACAGAGCCATGCTGATTCACTTAAGTACTGTCTATGGTTACCTTCTTGCTACAACGGCAGAGCTGAATAGCTCTGACAGACAACACATGGTCTAAAAAGCCTAAAATACTTGCTTATTCTTTGGTCCTTTACAAAAAAAAGTTTGCCAACCCCTGTTCTATTCTGTATTTAAGACAGTTCAACTATTTCAGTTCTGTCATATCCCAAAATGTTTCAATTCTCTAAGTGCCTTATTTCCAGGCAGATGTGCTTTGTTTTAAATATGTAAATGCAAATTAAGAACCTAAAAAAGAATCACTAGGAGTGATTATTATTTTACGAGAAGATTCACCATAGGATTCTTTTTAATGGCAGAAATTCAATAAGCAGGCCTGCTGCGTGTCAGGCACCGTTCCAGGAGCTTACCACCTAGCAGAGGGAGAAAGATGATAATACACTACCCCTACAGAAGGGGTATTAGGAGCAAAGGAGGAAAGTACTGGTGGGGCCTTAGAGACAAAGAAAGACCAGGTCACGCAGACACTACAGGCCGTAGTGAAGAGTTTCGAGATTATTCTGAGGTTAATGAAAGCCAGCGGAGAATGCTGAGCAAGGGGGTGATGTGCGGTTCTTCTCCGGTTGCTGAGGGAGAAGCGCAGGGAGAAGGAACAGCAGGGGACCAGCAGGGGACCAGCCGGGGGCTGGGAAGGCCCAGCGACCCAGGCTTGCACCGCGTTAGGAGCGATGCCTGAACGGGGGGCACATTTTGGACATAATTCACACAGAACATTAATGCTGGATCAGTCAACCTGGTTCACAAGCATTTCACATATCTTTAAGAAATGTATCTCTTTAAGGAGATACACATGGATGGTCTCTCTGTGTTAAAGAAATTTAAACTCAATTCTCATCAGGTTCATTTCAAATCAATTTAAAAACTGAAGAAAGTACCTCAACTCAAGTAAATCCTTAGAGAGGTAAAGAGACAAATATGTGCTTCAGTAAGTCTGTGATATACTCTACAATTTTACTCAGAGGTCACCTCCATACTGTTCTCGTATTACAGAACAAGACACCAGCCTGGCACATAACAGGTACTCAATTAATATCTGTGGAAGGAAGACAAGAAGCTAAGCAGCCAACCTGAAATAAAACTCTATAAGGGAGAAGTTTTACACTAAGCGGTAGGTGATGTAGCAAAGACTTAACCTTTCTGTTTTATTTCCCAAGTGCAGATAACATATATATCGCTATACATCATCCTACTGATGTCAGGAAATAAGAATTTTCAACATCCATTCCTTCATTTCTGTTGTTTCCATCTCCTTTACACAGCTGCACAGTGGAAACAGCCAAGTAACAGGCACGACAAAATGTCAAGCGCAGAGTAAAGCATGACTACTCAGCAGTGGACTGTGCCCGTGCAGGAGTGCTGAGCGCCTTCCTCTCTACCCAGATATGAGCTCTCGCTCCCCCCGAGGGATGTGATCACAAGCTTCAGCAGTTCTCAGAGCCTCCTGGACAGAGCCAATCCAGAGGCATGTCGCATCATCATCACACTCTTATCAAGAAAAGGCCAATGGCATCTAACATAAATGAAAATAATGTATGAACATGTACGGTATTATTTTACTTTATGCATAAACACGAAGTCCTTTTCCAAGTGCATATGACTTTTCTACTGAAGAAAAGCAACTATTATTTACCTTTCTTTTTAAACTTAATGAAGAAGGCAATTGTCTAGCACTGAACCTAACTCCCAGCTCTAGCTTTCATTTTCTGTCTCTTTTTTAATCAAAGGCACTTGGTTCCATTTCCCCACCTGTAAAATGCAGACATGGCTCATTGCTTTCTCTTAAGCACATAGTATAAGCTGGTGGGAACTGTATCATTACCACAGAAAAGCACCCAAAATAGGCAACGTGTATATATATGCAACTACACTCCTATTTGAAACTTGGCTCTGAGGAAAATGATGGAGTGAGCATCTCTAATAAATAAGCTACTCCCTAAAAGAAAATAATGCAGCAAAAAAGTGTTCCATTTTGTAGAGGCAGAACTAACAGCACTTGCACAGCACTTTGGGAATTCCAAAATGCTTTCTTAACAGTATCTTCTTTGCTCTGAGTGAAGCATATTAAGCGTTAGGTTGGTTTAGTCTGAGCAGTGTTTCTCAAAGTTTCAGCATTATCTACAACAGACAGGGTGTTTATCAAATGAGGTGCCTGAGCCCCACCCCAGACGTAATGAAGAGACTCTGTGGAGGCGGTAACCTGGGAATCTGCATGTCCCTTTCCATCCAGATAATTCCAAAGTACACTGAAGTTCAGTCTCATGGTACACCTAAGGCTCAATGATGTAGCATCAAGTATATGGGATTTCAAGAATAAAATCCTGAATTTGAAAATAGGTTCCAATGCTTATTATTAGCTATATAATCTTTAAGCCTCTCAAGAGCTTAAGGTAACTACTGCATGATGCAGATACCCCCAACACCCCATGCCCACCACCTACCTCACTAAGCTGTGGTAAAGATTCAATAAAGCCACAGACATGAAATTGCATTGTAAACGTACAGTGACATAAAAATGCTACTAATTATAACCACTACTACATAGCAGCAAGTATACTGATAAACTTTACAAAACCTCCCAGGTGAAAATTAAGAGCCAGAGACAGAATATGTGTTTCACTATGAATAAAAACAGTTCAAGAGTTCTCTCTGCAACAACCTTTTCTTTTCTGATTTCCATTATACGTTTGGAAAGAAAACTGAAAACTGACAGGCGGCTCTCGCCTCAGTGGTGCTTCTCCTCCTCTTTCCCTCAGACACAGATCGCCGTGTGGCAGACTTCAGCACCCTTTCACTCACCGCCACTGGCCTCCTTTGCCTTACACCAAACTACTTTTCCACTTTGAAAAATAAAAGTAAACTCTGAGTTTTTAAATTAATGTTTGAAGCACAGTCCCTTCAGGGTAAAGAAATATGTAATACTAAAACCTCTTAGACCTCTATTACTACTTTTTTTTTTTTTTTTTTGCGGTACGCGGGCCTCTCACTGCTGTGGCCTCTCCCGTCGCGGAGCACAGGCTCCGGACGCGCAGGCTCAGCGGCCATGGCTCACGGGCCCAGCCGCTCCGTGGCATGTGGGATCTTCCCGGACCGGGGCACGAACCTGTGTCCCCTGCATCGGCAGGTGGACTCTCAACCACTGCGCCACCAGGGAAGCCCCACCTCTTACTTTAAAAAAAATGTCCTGTCACTTGCTGGCTTTGGAAGAGTCTAACCAATCAGAAAGGGCCTGGGAGAAAAATCAGGCTGACTGGGACACAGGGAGTCCTCAGAAAGGGACCAAGCAGGAAAGATTCACACAACCATAAATATTGGTAAAACCAATGAGCAATCTCCGGAGTAAAAACTTAAGGTTTTTGATAGGCTTACGGTTGAAATAATTTGACATTATAAGAATTTTGTTGTTGTTGTTATATTCGTTCCTTAAGCGTTTGGTGTTCACTTAGAATACATCTCCTTTATTCAGCAGTCACTGCTTGTAGAATACTCTTCATCATCTTAATAAAATAATTTCATGGTTCCACTCAGCTGAAATACACATCCTAGATTTTGCTTTATGACTTACCAGGTGACGAAGTATCCAAAAGGAATAACAATCTGTTTTGCTCACAAAACATGTGGGGAATATAATACTAAGTTGGAAATCATTTTATTCTATTATGTGAACTACAATGCACTGCAGTGAAAAGCAAAGATGGCCTATGACCTCAAAAAGTCACTAAATGAATATTTCTGCATTCGTATAATTTTTGTGTTCAAACACAAACTAATCAAGTAACAAGCAAATCATCTTTTTATGTTAAGGAAGTTATACTACCGATTAAATATCTGTAGTCAAGATATTATAATGTGCTGACATTTTCATTTAAAAATATTACAGGATTCTTAGGAGCTTCAGTAACTAAATCAAGTAAGTCTAAGCTGAGAAGACATCAGATAATGACTACTTTATTTTCATTTTAAGACATATTATAAGAAATGCACAAAAATAATAGAGATCTGTATTATGAACATAGCAATGTAATTATACTACATTAAGGGAAAAGAGTCAGTTATTAAACAGATTGTATGGTATTATTTTGTAAAAAGATAACTATTATATAGAGCTATGACTATATACAAGTGTTTAAAAAAGAAAAACTCTGGAAGGATATATACCAAAATGTTAATAGTGGTTTATTTCAAAATAGTGAGGTTTCATTATTTCCTTCTTTTTCTTTAAATTTTCCTGTTTTCTGAATTTTATTTACAATTATTTTCATTAAAAAACAAAAAATATGCAATCCTCGCTTCAAGGGGGGCAAAAAGTGAAAGCCAAACTCTTTAGCAAAGAAATGAAGGTGCTATTTTCATTTACACATACACACACACACACTTATTATAAAAATAGTTACCAATATCTGAAAGCAAGATTACCAATAAGCAAAATGAGATCTTCACATTTCTAACATTTATATTCATGTGTTATTCATATTCTGAAGCATTTTCTTAATACATTTGTTCTATACATCTATACCTTTACATGTATACACACCTGAGAGCATTGAGAAGACCTTCTACACTATTAGGAGGCTGGTCCTTAAGAACTTTGATACAACCTTTCATCTAAGTAGAAAAGGAAACGGAAAAGGTAAAACATCGATTTTTCATCTAACATTCATTCTCAAAATAGTTAATACTTAAACCAGCTCCATAACTATGCACTCATGAGAAAGTACACACTAGAAATGTCAAAATAATTATTCTTAGAATAGGGGAAAAAAATCTACCTAAGTGTTATTTTCAGTTTGTCAATCAAACAAAACTTTTTGGGAATCAAATCAGACAAACTGAAGCACCACCCCCACTAATGGGAAAACTAAGGGTTTACTAAAGGGAGGACTTCCTGGAAAAGGTGTTGAGTAGCCTTTTAAAGGACAGAATGGACACACTTGTAAGGAAAAAAGACACCTTCCAGGTAGACGAACCCCACGACAAAAGTAATAAAGTTCATCACATGCAGAGGACAATATTTTGCAGGGCCGAGATGACTCATCACACAGGGGAGTTTACAGAGGGCCTCGAAAGGCAGAAGGACTCATTTGGAACTGACAGGGATGGCAGGGACTCATTACAGGCTATTTTGAAAGGGAACAACTCAATGAAAATGACCTGTAAGGAAGATGAGCCTGATTATCGTGAAAAAGCATAACACAGTAGAAATACCACAGGCTTTGGAAGCCATGGAGATGTGGGTTTGGAATCCATGTACCATTCACTAGCAATTATATTACAAACCTCTCTAAACTTTACTTCTCTGCTAGCACAGGGAAAATAGCACCTATATCCTAAGAGTATTTTCAGAGTTAAATGAGAGAACAAATGTTAAAATTCCTGGGACACAGTAATCACTCAATAAATGTTGACTTAGTTCTCTTTACACAGAATAGATATGAGCGAAGGCAAGAAGGCTGCCTAGTCATCAGTAGTCTACATGTGAAATGCAAAGAGCCTGAAGCCAGCTGTCAAAGGGTAACTGGAAGACAACTCTCAGTAAACGACAGGCTATAACTTTTATGAACCAGGTGTGAGAGCGAGGAGAGAACTTACGAAGCAGAGAAGCCCAGGCTACAGCCACAAAGCACTATGACTGGGAGGAGGAGGGAAAGATGCAGTCCTCAACTTTTTGCACTGAGGCACCTCGACTGGCTTTTAATATACATTTGTAAGTAAATCATTTAAAATGGGCTTTGGCCAAAGGAATGAAAGGATACAATAAAAAAAATTTGTCTGATTATTTATTTACATATATTGCCAAATATGCAGAAGTATCACTTATCAGTACTGAGGAGATACTTTAAAAGACAGTACAGTTATCCTTCAGTCATTCTATTCCATCTCTATATAGGCTATAAGAAATACCGCAGAGAGAGGAAACCAAAATCCACTATTATCACAAACTATAAAAATAAATTCTGTGACAGAGTGCAGCTTGCCAGCTCTTTAAATAAAAACCTATGGTTTCCACTTACGGAAATTATTGGTAATTATATAAAATAAATATAACTTACATCAATTTTTGAAGTTTTGGCAAATGCTCCCACTGGATGTACGTGGTCATAGAGTATTATGACGCCTACCATTACCCTCAAGCAGAATGACACTGTTTCTTCATTTGTAAATCTGCTTCTGTATTCCCTGGAGGATAGAAAAGATATGGATGGATGAGGCACGTCATAAACTCATGAGCTGACTGATGCTCAAAGTTGTATTCCATTGATATCTAAAAGGGACGCTAAGCTTATAGCCCCACCTTCTCTGCAATGAGATTCCCAGAGAAATGACGGGGGTGGAGCAGTTATCACTTACATATTCTGGTCTCTATATGCACGTTGGTATATTACCCCTTCTGCTTAGCGGAGATGAGACAATTTTAGAGAAATCAAAAGTGGCCCAGGGACTTCCCTGGTGGCACAGTGGTTGAGAATCCGCCTGCCAATGCAGGGGACACGGGTTTGATCCCTGGTCCGGGAAGATCCCACATGCCGCGGAGCAACTAAGTCCATGCGCTACAACTACTGAGCCTGCGCTCTAGAGCCCTCGAGCCACAACTACTGAGCCCACGTGCTGCAACTACTGAAGCCTGCACGCCTAGAGCCAGTGTTCTGCAACAAGTGAAGCCACCACAATGAGAAGCCCGCGCATTGTGACAAAGAGTAGCCCCCGCTCGCCATAACTAGAGAAAAGCCCGTGTGCAGTAACGAAGACCCAACGCAGCCAAAAACAAATAAAAATTTAAATAATTTATTTTTTAAAAAAAAGTGGCCCGAAGTAAAAGTTCAGGGATGGGTGCTCTGAAAGGCTGTCACCAGCAATATGATGAAAAAGCCACTAGCTTAACAGAGAAAGTACATTTGCTATTTAGGGGCTAAGCTGATATAAACACATTATTGTGTTTACTGGATTTTAATTTCCTAAGATTCAATTATATTCTTCTCTCAAATGGGAAAAAGGAAATAGCACTTTTGTCTACATAAAAGGCAGCATGGCATAACAGAAAGAGTCCAGAAGCAGAATGGAGACATCCAAGCACATGCGTGAGGTCAGCTCCTGTGCATCAGTCCCTTCATTTCCCAGGACCTTACTCCCCTAAACGAGAATGATGATAATATGATGATTAGCAGCTGCCCTCTTACTTCATAAAGTTTTCCAATAAGATGAGTATATAATAGTGCTTTGGAAAATAAAAAGCTCCACAAAAACTAAAGTTATCTAGTAAAACCATATATTATTCAGGAACACAGGAGGAATTCTTTCTGCCTGCTGACAGGAAAATCCAGACAGAAAACACTGTGGTACATGTTACAAATGGCTTGAGAGAGAGGAGAAACCCAGAAGAGAATTTAGGTGAGTGTTGGGTTTAAAAAAATAAAGAAGACTGAGACCTAATATTGGGAGAAAGGGATAAGTAGAACAACTCTAGCCCTCTAGGAAAAAAGGGCAAAGTTCTCTATGAAAAGGGAACGATAGTGTTTATGAGAGGCATAACCAGACGCGCTTTTAAGCTCTTCCCCTACTCCCAAAAAAGCACCAAAAAATCACTATTCTGAAGAGTCTGACTGGTCTGACACACCTGAAAATCAAATGAACTTACATTAAGCTGTCAAATTATTTTAGTTTTGTTCATACGTTAGCATTACATACTTGGGATATACTTAATTTCCACCTTCCAAATACAACTTATTCACATCTGGACAATCATTTCAACAGGACTGTTCAAGTGAAAAAGATCAGTGAATACTCACGGTGTTTCAAGCATGACTCTGCACACACTAGCCATGGTGCTTAGACAATCTGTGGTATTTTCTATTGGTAAATTTTTATTCTGTAAAAGTGTACGGAGAACAAAAAAAGTAAGAGTGACAGTTATTACTCAAGAAAAATTTAAAATCTAGCAATACATGAAAAATTAGCAACTTTAAAATTTGGTCCCTACTCTTAATTTTGTTAAAAAATGCACTAGATTCTAGGTACTGTTCTAAGCTCTGAGGATACAGCTATGAGCAAAACAGCTAAAAGCCTCCTTTCTCCCAAGAAGCCCTTACATTCTAGAGCTGAGTGGGAACAACCACAATACGCAGACAAGGCCTCATAGCCACAAGGTACTTGGATCTGATGCTACAAGTACTGGGAAGTCACTGGAAACATTTTAAGCAGAGGAAGGGAATGTGGTTTATGTCTTAAGAAGATTACTTGGCTGCTCTTTGGAGAAAGGACTGCAGTGGGTCAAGAGTGGAAGAAGTAAGAACAGTCAGAGCAGGAATGCAGAAATGCAAGTGAAAAGTGGTGCGCTGACCTGGAGAGGTAGCTAGAGGTAGCAAAGGGTTAAGTTTTCAGATTCAGGGTATATCTTGTAAGAAGAGCCAATAAGACTGCCTTGCCTGATGGAGTGGATGTAGGGGGTGAGATAAAGGAAGCAATTCAGGATGATAATCCTTAAGTTATCTGCTTGCACAGTGTTACTGTTAGTTGAGATAGGGAAAACTGGAGAAAAGGCGGGATTGGGAAAAACAATCAAGGCTTCGGTTTGGTCATGGTACTACTGAGGTGTGGCTTATACATCCAAAGGGCGACTGCAAACAGGCGGTAGATGTGCACACATGGGCCTCAGGGAAGAGGACCAGACCCCGTGCACAAACTGCATCTCAGTCTATCAGCTTAGATGGTCTTTAAAGTCATGGTCTCGCTCAGATCATCCTATCTTCAGACAGGCAGAAGAGTAACAATGCTTACCTCTGATACAAATTTTGTTGTGGCATCACTTAAGGTTTTCAGCATTGGGGTTGCCTCAGCATAAAACAAAGACATTCGATTTGCCAATTCATTATTTACTTCATTTTCTCCTTCTGCCTGTGTGGAAAATAAAGACACTTGATATCAGTTCATAAGTTATTAAATAATATTATGAAAGAGCCTAGGCAGGGTGCCCATCTAACGCTTGTTAAATTAATCTAATAAATACTCTTATATTTTAGACCCTCAAATGCACACAATACTTAAATACTCTTTAAAAATAAAAAGATTAAAAATAATATTAAGCCATTTTAAAAAAGATTAACTTTTAAAAAATATTTTAAATGATATTAAGCAATTAAATAAAACCTTGATGGGCTGCCTACTGTATACAAGGGATCATCCTAAATGCTATGGAGGATGGGACGATGCCTAGGACATCATACCTGCCTCTATTAGGAGCACATAAGTACCCACACAGCAGCCACAATAACATGCTAAGAGACAAGGGATGAAAGAGGGGGGAAGGGGAAAACTAAGTTAGACTGGAAGAAACTAAACTGGACTCATGGAAGAGTTTTTTTGTAGGTGATGATGGGCAGGCACACAAGGTATTCCAACCAGTCAGGCGGAAGAGCATGCTTTCAAATGCTTGGTAGAGTGTAAGTCAATGTAGTCAGTGTAATAAGGGACAGCAACTACTGAAAGAAGGGCTGGAAAGCAAAGCTGGGGTAGGACTAAATCCTAGCTTAAGTGAAATCCTAGTTTAAGGTCATATTTTTCTTCTATATGTAATGGGGAGCCACTTACAGGGTCAAAAGAAAGGAATAACAATTCAGTCAATCTTCTAAATAAATTTAACTAATGATAGTGGGCAGATTGTACCAAAAAGAGACTGTATGTCAGAAAATACGTTCTACAGCTATTATAGAATGGTTGCCAAAAAGAAAGTGGGTATTAGGCTCTCAACTGGGATAGAAGTACAAAGAGATGGAAAGGGGGGCAGTGAAGAGATGTGAGAGAGATGTCACTTGACAACGACTGGATTTACCTATAATTATTGAGAGCAAAAGACGTACAAAGATGATTTCAATGCCTTTGCCCTTGATGCATGGCAGGATGGCTATAATAGAGGATTGGGTGATTTTATTTTATTTTATTTTACATGGTGAGTATGAAAAAGACAGATGATAAGGTCAGCCTCACAGAGAAACCAGTCTATGCAAAACCAAACTAATGCATATACCAGAGGCTTCATGGAAAAGAAATCTTTCTTCCAATCCAGGCCTGTCTTAGAGCAAATACTTCATAAAATATTTATTCAATGGTCTCCTTTGGTTGTTTTTTCTTTTAACCTCTTACGCCACTTATCACTCCTTATAATCTTATATAGTATTTCTTTATTAAACTATCTACTTGAGGCCAGGCCTGACCCTAGGAATTTTCTATTTTTCATACCAATTAGCACAATATATTGATAGGTCCTCAAAATATCTAAAGAAAAAGAGAGTATTTTCTTCATATTTAAGGTTTTACTTATGGCATTTGACATCCTGGAGAAAAGGGTACTAAACAGCTTAAAATGAGGAGAAGTCAAGATGCTAACAAACCAGAAGAGATGCTATGCTAGCCAAGCAACAGGCACAGAAGCCATTTCTCACACAGCCATGTCAGACACGGACATGCTCGACGTCCAGGACCTCACTTTCCCGTCCTGCCAGTGTTAATATTTCTCTGTCCCTGGTCAATTTCTCCCCAGGACTCTTCCATTCTAAGAATATGGGGACAAATAACTCATAACCACTAATTCACACAATTTTTGTGCAGTTAAAATGAGAATACAAAGAGAAATTTTTAAGTATCAATGTTATATAGGCAAAAAGCAATTTTACTGGATTAGTTATGGAATCAGGGCCTGGGTGGAAAAATGGGTAAAAACAATATGGTTTGCTACATTTTGCTCTTTCTTCCCACAGCTGTGGATGCCCATAATTACTAACTTTACTACTAGCTTTAGCTTTACCTGAATGAATGAATGCATGAGCAAAAGATTAAACTGAACAAATTGAGAGCTGAATTATTATTACCACCCTGTAATTCAAAGCATTAACTTACTGGAACATTATTAATCCTCATACGACTCAATGTTCTTCTATAATAGCTGAAATCATTCTGTATGGCAGGATTTGTCATCTAAAGAAGATATTTATGAAAGAAAAAGGTATTATTTACTAAATATAGTACACAAATTAAGCGAAAGATCTACTAGTTATAATTAGTTAAGTAACATTCCCTAATTTGTAATATCATCTTAAGAACTAAAACCATTATCATCCAATATGACTATCTGCACTTAAGTTACATAACACCGTATTCAGTCACTACTGAACATAGAAGACCATGCACACTGTTTTTCAGTCAGTCAGTATACTTTCTTTCTTTCTTTCTTTTCATTAATTTCAGGTAATATACTAAAAGTCTGTTTACCAAAAATGATATTACCAAATAAACAAAAAGGAATGTGTAGGCACTTATTTTGGGTTATTACAATAAAGTATATATATGGTCAACAGGGCAATCTTCAAACAGACTAAAACTTTATATACAAATCATTTGTGCTCAAAGTATTAATAAAAGAGAATAATTGTCTATGATACACCGTTGCTGCAGTTAGGAATCCAGCTCTTCCACTTTCTAGACAAGATACCTGAGGCGCTGAAAAGTCAAAGGACCTGCTTCATAACTGGTTACTGTGCCGGAGCCTAAAGTGGAACTAAGGTCTCCTGACATGGAATTTAGTGCTTCTTTCTTTACACTCTCACTCCTTCCAGCAAAAAGGACATTTATAGGTAGGTAGGTAGGTAGATGGAAGGAGGGTGGTGAGAAAGAGAGAGGGAGGGAGATGGGTGAGAGAAAGAAAAAGTATCTTAACATTTTTATATAGAAGAATGTTGAAAAAAGTGGGGATGAGCAGAAAAAATATATTAGAAAAAGCCAATATTGTTGTTTCAGAGATGATTTTTAAAATGAAGTTAAATGAAAACTGATGGACTTCCCTGGTGGTCCAGTGGTTAAGAATCCGCCTGCCAATGCAGGGGACACGGGTTCAATCCCTGGTCCAGGAAGATCCCACATGCTGCGGAGCAACTAAGCCCGTGTGCCACAACTACTGAGCCTGTGTTCTAGAGCCTGCGAGCCGTAACTAGTGAGCCCGCGAGCCACAACTAATGAAGCCCACGTGCCTAGAGCCTGTGCTCCACAACAAGAGAAGCCACCGCAATGAGAAGCTTGCGCATCACAATGAATAGCCCCTGTTCGCCGCAACTAGAGAAAGCCTGTGCGCAGCTATGAAGACACAGTGCAGCCAAAAAATAAATAAGTAAAATAAATTAAAAAATGAAAACTGAATATTGGGTAATTTGCTGTTTGCTATGTATATACCAAAAGGCCTGCGTAAGTGTTAAATCCGGCATTTTTGCTAAGGACCAGCAGGCATTTAAACACATTTTGAAAAGGTCTCCAGGCATCTCCTCCTAGTGCTCTTTGAAAGACTCCTGATTTCCGTAACAATGAGGACCAGCAGAACAATCCTACCTTGAGTTCATCAAACCGGAGTGTAAAATGAAGAATTTCTGCAAACTGTTTAGCAAGAGCCTGCTCTCGCTCTAGATGCTGGGTAGGAGAATACGGGGTACTTGTCAAGGCTCCCAGAAGACCTCTTAATGCTGCTTCTAAAGAAAAAAAGATTAAAATGTTGTTTGTACCTGGTATTTGTTTATTAAAACGTGAGCGATTTTTAAATGTTTTGACTTCAATTCCCATAAAAGTAAGGTCTCTTTAAAAGCCAGATTCTAAACGTAACACTCAAACTGAATACTGTTTACTAGAATAGAAACCCTGAAGTGACTAACTCAATTTCTGTAAACACAAATTCAAAATCATGTGGAATGTGAATGAGATACCAGGATCAAAGGACAAATTTTATATTATTTTCACATTCTACTGTGTTGATTTTTATGAAATGGTAACTGTTACTACAGCTGAGTAACTTCTTCAGGGGCACTGTGGCCACAGAGACAAATCGGTACACGGGTGTGAATGAATTACCAACTTCACATACTTTGAATATACTGTTTATTTATAAACACAAACTGCTTTCTTTCAGTTACTAAAGGAAACCAAATATTTGGTTTAATAATTAGCTCTCTGAGTGTTTTAGAACTTGGTATCTCAGGACCATAATATAAATATTCTAATTTATTATATAAATAAAACCGTTCCTTTGAAACAACTGCTACTTTTGGAATGCCAGACGTAGCAGCTTATTTTATATTCCATTTAAAAATGGAAATACTGATTGCACTTCAAAAAAAAATCACAGAAATCAAACTATTTCAGTTACAAATTACAGAATCAGAAAACAATGGTAGATCCTATTCAGAGAAAACAAGAGCTTACAGAGTTAGATGGTCATCTGATGTTTATGAATAAATGTTAGAATAAATATTTATTAGTGATAACAAGTTTATGTCAGATCATCAACCTTTCATTTAAAAAATACCAACGCTACCGTTTATGAAGACCCAATTATGAACCAACATTCATACTTATGCATTTAACCTAGTCTGTCATTTAACTTTCACCATCAACTGTGACATCGGCATTACAGATGGATAAACTGAGTTTCAGAGGTTAGACCCCCAAGGGTATAGCTCATAAATGCCAGGTGTTTCTGATTTCACAGCCCTATTTTTTCCACCATAATAAACTGTTTCTCACAAAAAGCGACATTCTAACTAGCCTTCTGCAACCTTATAAAAGATTAATTTACTGATCAGTACCAACAGTAAGTACTCCTTATGTGTCTATTATATGGCAGGTACTGAGCTAGACACTATTTGTAATCCACACAGTAACTCCAAATGTCAGCTACTATCCTTTTCTTTATGTAAGTCAGAAAATGTATTGATGGTCTAACATGTGCCAGGCACTGGGGAAAGATGAAGATGGACATGCCCTAGGCCCACACAGCGCCTAATTATACAGAGAAGAGAGACAACTTACTACAGCTGGGATGTGTGTTAAGAAGGAGAAGGGCACAGCACCGTGGAAAGGTATAAAAACGGGACCTTACCTTGTTCAAGACTCAGGAAAAGACCTCCCTGAATACATGACATCTGGGCTGAGACTGGACTGTGCACTAAGAATGAGCAGGGGTTTGCCAATAGGGCAGGGAGCCAGATCCTGAACTGAGAAGAGCGTGACACAGTAGAGAAACCTACAACAACCAGTACAGGGGAAGGGAGAGGCAAGAAGGAGAGGAACCTAAGACTAAAACAACACGAGGACCATATTAATAAGCACCCTGGCCATGTCATCATAATGTCCCTGGAGAAACTATTTAAGCAGGGTAGTGACATCATCAGATTAGCATTTAATAACTCCACTTCATCTGCAGTGTGGAGAACACACTGTGGGAGTATGGATGGCTTCTAGAGGTGCAAGAGTGGATGTGAGGATCAATTAAAAGGAAAAAACTTTTGGCTCTTTTGAAAAATGGCTTACTTCTCCCATTACTCATCTCATGTGTCAGCATTAATATAAGTGGAAAACAAAGTTTGAGAGATGTGAGAACAGGAAAAACCATTTTAAAAACAAAAACAAAAAACTCCAATACTGTTACAAGCTGTTAAAGAAAAAAGAAATTCTCATTTCCTGGATTTGATCCAGCCTCAGGGTGAAGTCCAGCATCTACAGTGCTCACCGCTCTGGGGAATGGGAGACACTCCTCAGCCCCACACTGAGGGGTGAGTCAGGTCATGGCTGACCTGAGATGGCCAATGACCGGGGAGAACTTCTGTCCGTGAAAGAGAAACTCAAAATGATAAGGCTGCTTACTTGTCTTTGAAGCAGCTAGATCAGCCCGGGGCCCTCTGCTGATACAAGACAGTCCTACTAGACTACAGTGCCCTGCGACAAGAGGGGAATCAGAGAGAGAGGATCTCAGAAGGTGGCTCCGGTCTCTGGCTGAGTTAGAAAGAAAGGGAGGTCAAAGAACAGATGATGTAGGGATTGGTCTCTCTGATGAAGCTCCTGAAACAAAATGATGTGGTTATGACTCTTACAAAAGGTAGACGGCAAGGAGGAAAGTACTGGACTACTTAAGCCCTAAATTCTGGAAAGCATTAGCTGGTAAACCAGTGCAGAAGCCAAAGCTATGTAAGAAGGCTGCAAGGAAGAGACTGAATGGAGAAATAATGACAGATCAGTCCACAAAGTAGATCCAGAAGGGGAAACAACGGATGACTAGGAAGAGAAGGCTCCTTTACAGACAAGAGCCATATATTCGCACCTACTGCCAACCATCCACTATCAAAGAGCAGTCTTTGAATCCCCAGAAGAGAACCCAAAGGATGTGGAGTGCAGGGGATCTGAAACAGCCAAGAGGTAATACCACCATTGTGGGCACTTCAGAACCTTTTGAACACATTTTGATAAATTTAGCCCAGTGAAAAGGAGTCAACACGCTGGATAGACTCATCACTATGACCCCTGGAGGTGGCCCCAATAAGCCCCTGGAACAGGAAGACTGAGGAGACACAAAGCAGTTTATGTACTGTCTGGCCACAAAACCTTTGCTCAGATAGCTGCCTCAACTGGGAAGGCCTCAGACTGAAACAAGCAAGTACAGGATGTTTCCCGTGCCAGCAAGGTTAAACCATGTTGGCAAAGCTCAGTGCCTTCCAAATTAGTCAAGTGGTCCCTTCCCTGTCCCTCTATAAATATGCAAACCAGCAAGGGATCAGGGTCCCTCTTCTGGAGTACACCCCATGGTTTATCTGTAGTGCTTGAACCAAGCAACCTTCTTGGAATTCTGAAGGCCCATGTGCATCTTCACAGTTGTGCGGTATTCTGTGTGCTGTTTGTGGTGTTTATCCTCATCTCTGGCTCAACAGGGAGGTAGGAAGAAAAGAGACAACAGAGGTTAAGTGGACTTAAAGCAGAGGGTTCAACTGACTGGAGGTCCAGATAGGATACTGAAGCTCAGAGAATTTAAATGATGTAGCCAAGGCCACACAGCTAATAACTGCAAACAGAGGAATTCAAACACAGGCCATCATGCCTTGAAAGCCTAAAATCCATTATTATTGCTTCTCCTGAATATCCGACACATATTTGATATATCAGATGTACGTACTCATTTAGCTATCACTTGCTCACTCATTCAACATTGAGTTCCTATCACATGGAAGCAAAGACATGTACCCTGTCAGCAAGGAAACTGGAAACATTATAAACCAGGTTATTGGCCGAGAGATGAGGAGTAAACCACCAGATCTTAAATTTGTACTTTGTTCATACCTTTACAGAAGCCCTAGACTACACAATGAAGGTTCAAGGCTCCCACATGACAGAATAAAAAACTGATAGCTTTCTGCTATTACCTGTGTTACTATATCCTCTGCTGAAACGGAACCCAGCTCCTGTGCCGAAACACACAACACTAACCTGATGTAATTCCAGTAGTTAAAATATGAGAAAATACGTAAGCCTGATGGGTTTGGTCTATTTTATAATTACTCTTTTTTTTTTTACTGGCAACTGCTAAGAAACGAAGATGAACTTGAGTAGGACCTGAGCGGCATCTAAAGCCATTTAACTTCGAAAGCGTCTAGGAACGAGCAGCACAGCAAAACCCTAAATAAGTCGTGAAGATAACTAAAATGGAAAGACCTAGGCTCTCTGAGGTTACAAAGCTACAGACTACGTAGATACTTGACTGAAAGAACTGATTGTCATGCTCGAGGAAAATAATTTATAATTCTTATTTCTAGTAAGAAAAGGACAATTTAGGGCTTCGCTGGTGGCGCAGTGGTTGAGAGTCCGCCTGCCGATGCAGGGGACACGGGCCCCAGTCCGGGAAGATCCCACGTGCCGCGGAGCGGCTGGGCCCGTGAGCCATGGCCGCTGAGCCTGCACGTCCGGAGCCTGTGCTCTGCAACGGGAGAGGCCACAACAATGAGAGGCCCGCAAAAAAAAAAAAGGACAATTTACACAAACACTTCTATCTCAACTATTATTTGTCTTTGCATTTAACAGTGTATACTGCATCTAAGGAAAAATAGCAATTCTCTTACTTTTTAAAAAATATGCGCTTTTTAAAAAAAAAACAGAACTTCACAGGACTTCCCTGCTGGCACAGTGGTTAAGAATCCGCCTGCCAATGCAGGGGACACGGGTTCGAGCCCTGGTACGGGAAGATCCCATATGCCACAGAGCAATTAAGCCCGTGTGCCACAACTACTGAGCCCTCGCTCTAGAGCCCATGAGCCACAACTACCGAGCCTGCACGCGGCAACTACTGAAGCCCGCATGCCTAGATCTCGTGCTCCGCAACAAGAGAAACCACCGCAATGAGAAGCCCACGCACCGAAATGAAGAGTAGCTGTGGCTCACCACAACTAGAGAAAGCCTGCACAGCAACGAAAACCCAACGCAGCCAAAAATAAATAAATAAATATTTAAAAAATAAAAAGCTCAAATTAAAAAAAATAATAATAGAACTTCAACTCTGAAGCAGAGGTTGTAAACACAAATGGCCAAGTAGCTAATATAAAGAGAGCAAGATATAAAAAACCAGGATGCAGTAGAGACCCACTGCAAACTAGAAAGTACATGCCCTAACTACTGGACACAGAGTCAGTTTGCCACTTAGCTTCGCCAATTGAGAGGCAGATCCATTGCTCAACTGCTGGCTAAGCTATTGATTTTTCCAAAGCAACCGGACTTAAAACACACACAACACATATAATTACCAATTTTAAAACCTGGCAATTAATCAGGAATTTTTAAAAACCATGTGGGCCAAACAAACCATATCTCAGATCTAAATTTAGCTTATGAGCCGCCAGTTGACTTCTATCTTACAGTACTGGTTTCCTTATCAAATTGTATGTACTCATTTAGAATATATAACACATTTTTATGATTCAAAAAGCAAAACTATATAAAAACACGTATCAAAAACTTAAACTGAAATGTTTCAAATTTCTGACACATCTATACCACTCCTCCCCTATGCTCCCAACTTCACAAAGTTTACATCTTTCAAATTACACAAGCAGCTAGAGAGCTAAATCTTACCTGTTCTACCTCCTCCTTCTCCAAGAAAAAGAACTCCAATTTTGCTTATTCACTGTATTAAAGGCACAATTCTGATCTCTGAATAATTGTTCCCATGTGAGGGCAGAAGCAGATGGTCATGAATTCTTGTTACTTAATGACTCCCTCGATAACTTCGCATGTAACATTAGCTTCCTATTTCTCATCTCGTACAGCTTTAGGTACATGAACCGATCATAACCAGCCATGATCTTAAGAACACAAAAATCTAAATAACCCAGGAGACCTTGGATTCGTTCCCACATATGGGAAAGGATGTGCTATGGAGCTGGAGAGAAATTCTACCAAGCTGTTTCCCATAGTAGGACCCTTTAAGCTGCAAAAAATCAGAAATTTCCTTATGGAAGTCAAAATTTGTTGAGGAAAATGGTCTAAATAAATTGAACACCTGGTTGAATAGGATGATAGGAAGATTATGCTATAATCTCATAGTCTACCAAGCTGCTTTACTTATGAAACATATAAATTTAGCAGTATGAACATAAAATACTGTTAATAACTTCCAGTATCAGTAACTGTCTTTCTCACTAGGCAAGTCATAATGACAAAACTTTCAACTTACCTAACCTCTGAGAAAACTCATAAAATTTCTTTAATTTGCCTACTAGTGGAACAACTGCACCCCATGCCTTCTCTTGCAACTTCTCATCTGCTGGATGCTGGATGGCCTTCAAAATCCAAAGAATAAAAATAGTTAGATTTTTTAAAAATCACAACAGTATTATTTTTACATTAAAATATAGGTTTTGGCAAACACAGGAAACCCTGGTATAGTCCGTGAAATTCAGAATAATGGACCCAGAAATGCTCAGAGTGGCCTTCTCAACTCCATGGATACTTTAAACCTATTATAATACATTCTTCGTTATTCTTGCAATGGATATGGAGAGATGGAATAAAAAATGACACAATGTATGTTTGTTAGGTATATTACGCCTTGATACTTTTTAGAGCCACAAAAAGAAACCAAAATGTTTCCAATATCACAGACAAGCTTTCTTAGAAATTCTGTTTTAAGGATTATTTTCGTAGAATAAAAGGAAACCAAAAAAGGCAGACAATAATGAAATAAGACCCAATCTGGGAAAAGGCTAATAAACTTTCAATAATTCAAATTCCAGGGTCCAAACTAGTTTTTAAAAAGTTACCAAACACTTGAAAACCTAAATCAGCCTGAAAAATGTGATTCAGAAATTGTCACTTATCCCCTCCCTGTAACTAAAACTCTATTCTGGAATCTAAGTTTTTTTAGGTTTTCCTGAGTGAGGTGAAAAACTAGTTTCAAATGTGAAAGGGGAGAAAATAAAACATAATCTAGAGACTAAAATAAACATGAATATGCTCTTTCTCTGCCCAGTCTTCCAAGCCATCAGGCAATCATTTGTAAATATAGAGGGTTATTCCCAAAGAAATATATTTTCTTGCTTTCATCTTCCTTTTGCTTACAGATGCCTTTCTTCACCGTTTTTCCACACCTTGGTTTGCTTTCTCTAACATCTTCAAATGAGCTAAACACACCATCTGAAAGGTGAAACGCATAACCAGCGCCTGTTTGTAACATATCAGCAATCTAAATGGCACACTTAGATTCTCCCAAGACACTAGTACTCTGACTCCATCCATACAAAACCAAAAAATAAGACAGCAAAATAAAACTGAAGCCAGACAGATTTAGAAGATGCTTCAAATAAATTAGCTACAAACTAAATAAATGGGCTATACATTGTTTAAGCAATTTGCTTTATAAGCTTGCCATTGTATTCAAATTTTCTTGATTTTTTTATATAAACAAATAGGAGTCTGAAATGAATCCCACTTATATGACTATCTAGAAATATTGTAATGTTAAAGAAAACCAGACATTACAACATGTAACAATCCTTATTTCACATTGTATTAATGTGACTATTTCAAAGGGACTGTGATATTATCTTGATGTATATGAAAATATCCTTTTAGCCTCAAGTCCAGTCTCAATGGTTTCATATCAAGTAGTAAAAATTTGTTTATTACTTGGGAAATAAGCAAATAGACAGAATTTTAAAATTTATTTTCTTCTCCTCAGAAGTCTATCCAACCTTTCTTGCAAGGATCTAAAAATGATTTTCTAAATATCGGCTCATTCTCATAATATTAAAGTGCTCCAGCAAGTGTCAACCATTTTCGTAACTGAATAGAGTTAACTATTTCCTTGGCCCTGCCTTGCCTGGATTTAGAACTGAAGACACTGTCTGCTCTTTTATGACAACATTTTATGGTTCTCCTTATAATTGTGATTTTTTCTCCTCTCAGATCAGTTTTACTGCTGTTAGATAACATTTCTGGTACAGCACCCATCATAGCCCAACATGAAAAAGAGCACTTAAGTAAAATGTCAATGGTGAGGTTGTCATGGAGCAAATATTATAACTTTCATTTTCAAAAATGTTAAAGCTGTTATGGATACATCAAAACATTAGGGAAAGTTCTTATTTCCCTCTCTAGTGGTTTATTCTAGAGAGTAAGCTTTGTTTATTTAATAGATTATATCTTAAATCACATTTTATTCAATTTTAGAGTCATGTTTAATAAAGTACTATTTAAACAAATACATATATAATCCACATCATTAGCACAGTAATAACAGTAAACTCTCAGTCTATGTTCTATGTGTCAGCTTCTATGTGTCTTTGCTGATGGATTATCTACCTTTATCCTCAAAACGACTCTATGAATTGCTTCTACATTTTTTCTACGATGAATAAGGTGGCCATAAAGGTTTTTACATTTCCCTCCCTCTTGAATGATAGCCTTTTGGAGAATATTTTCTAAAATTAAGTATCTGATAGAAGGGTATAAATAATTTTACAGATCTAATTTTATACCTTGCCAAACTGACCTCCAAAAAGATACCATTCTACAATACCACTTGCATTAAGACTACCTGTTTCTTCATAAACCAACCAATATGAAACTTTTAATACTTTATTACTGTATGCAGTAAAACTTCTTGACAGTGATGGGCATTTATTGTAAACCTGAACATTTTTCTATTGTGTGTTTTCTCATAGGTAGAATGGTTGTTCTACTAAGTCAATTAAGTCTTCACATTGACCTATGGCAGTTTTGGTAGTTATATCTGTTCTTTATGTATTTGGTATACACTCAGCTTTTATATGTTCAGGGAACTTGAAATTCACAGAAATGGTTACATGCCTTCATTTACTGAAATATTAAGGTTTTACTCAAGCTAATAATATTGGCAAGATTAATCTAAAGCTCTTGCATTTATTTCTTCAACAGTTACTAACGGCTTACTAAGCACTATACTAGGTGCTGATAACACAAAAATAAGTAAGAAACCAAGTTCACCCTCCTCAAGCTAGCAGTACAGCAGTGGAGATACAGACATCATATATCAGTGGTTTAAAACAAAGTGATGGCCACCATAAAGAACATGTGCAAGGTGCTGTGGCAAAAGAGTACAGGGAAGTAGAAGATTATTGGGATTTGAAGGAAGGAAAAGAAAAAAAGAAGGGCATATTCCAGACAAAGACAAAGGCAAGTAACTGTACCTACGTAAGACATTCAGGAAACAAGCAGTCCAGTGCAGGAGAGGTAAAACATGGAATTCACATTATCTATAACTTCCCTGCTAACGATACGACCAACTGCTAATCTAAACTAGACTCCATGGAACCATTTAAGTCCTCCTTCTCCTTCACATTAAACATCCAGTCAATCACCCAAACCTGTGGCCCCTCAGGCCAAAACACTTAGTGACTCGGTGTCTTCAGGTGTGTGCGCTTATTTCTTCCTTTACTAGTGCTCCAAATGCCACTACAGGAATCAGGTTCCATATGGTCTGTAAACCCAAGAGATCAATCCTTGAAAACCTCTGCACTATTAGTTACAGAGAAGAGTAACAGAGACAGAAGGGCAGGAAAAAATGAAGCAACAAAGTGTGAGCTATGCCTTCAAGAAATGTAATGAGAAAAAGAGAGATAAGGTCCAGAGGCCAGGGAGTTTCTTTGGGTAGTATAGGACACTTGCGTATATGTGTACATGCGCTGGGAAGGAGTCAATAAAAGAAAAAAGAAAGAAAATGTAATTAAGAGAAGGAAATTAAAAGAGTAAAGTTCCAGAGGAGGGTGGAGAACAAAGGTAGAGAAGTTAGTCTTGGTAAGAAGTAGGGACAGCTTCTTCTGAAAAAAAACAAAAAACAAAAAAAACAGAAGAAATAGAAAAAAAGATGGATGGAAACCTGGTTAAGTTCAGAGGTTTGGGAGAAGAAAGCTGAGGGAGACCACACCAAACATTTGCTCTGTGGTATCAAGTCATCAGACAGAGCTGAGGGGGTCCAGATCACAAAGATGGTTTCAGCTTTCTCCTAGGAAGCTTAGGAGGAGCAGAAAAACAGACTGGCAGGACAAAAAGAAGCCACAGAAAGTCTCATGTTCTCCCCTCCAAAAACAATATAAATAGCCACCATGGATACTGTAAATTTCAGGTGTGAGAATAAACCAAAAAAATAAACTTTTCTTTAATATATATAAATTACATATTTATAGAACCTTGTTTTCCTTTTACCCTTGTATCACTGCAACCACTTTTGAAATAATGCAAGTGATCTTCCTTTAAACAGAATATTTAATATGCAAACAAACAATAAAGTATAGAAAATAATAGAGATTAAAAAGAGGGACATAGTAATTTTTAGTTTATTGGAAAATGTATAAACATGCTTTACCTCTCGTATTTCATGGCCAGCTCCTCTATATGACTGCAAGTCCTCCAAGATGCCTTCTGCATCTTTTAGTACTACATTCACCTGATTATAAATTTCCTTCTCAGACTCTGTAGGCTGGGCATCTAAATAGCAGGAAAGCACAAGAAAATTTAGAGTCACATGATTTTTTTTTTTTAGTACATGTATAATAACTCTAAGCATTGATTAATCTGATTTTCTAAAGATGACTAACATTTTGTCCAGTGCTAACTTTGCACTTCTTAGAAAAGACTGACAATTTTTCCATAGTTCTACATTTGAATAACTATCCTCAAGTTTGTAAATATCACAAAGAAGCAAGGGAACACCAAACATTACTATTTATTTTAAGTTACAAATCATGACGTGGTATATTAAACAAACAAGGATTATAATTCAAAAATTTTAATTGTGAGTGTTAATAATCACTGTTTCTACTATATGCATCACTAACAGTAATGACTGTAAATGTATGAGTAATGATCTATTTTAATGCAACAAAAATGAAAGGCCTATTAATACATCTTGCTCATCTACGGTTTAAGACATAAACTATTTTCCTATAAAGTTCATTTTAATGACTGAGTTTTGATATAAAAAAATTAGAAACTAAAAAAAAAAGTTTTTAGATGCTCCCTTTTTCTAAAGACCTTTATATTCTGTACCAATGAACTTCTCTGCTGATGAACAAAAGGTCCAGATTCCTGTGCAGAGGAGTTCGAACTATGAAACTGCTCCAGAATCACTAGGCTACTAAAAACTAGATACTTTAAGATACAATAGTATCACTGAAATTTTGAAATACTAAAGCAAAAACCGAGTTCCTATACACTTGGGACTGAGAGGAAAAATGGAGAATTATACTTATAAAAAACATAATCAGGAACACAAACATATGGGCATTTCTACTACCTGTGGTGTTAGCCACAAAACTTAGGTTAATAGATGAATAATTCTGGATTTCTGTTAGACTCGAGGTGACAAAAATCCTGTTTTCAATACCTTGGTCACTTGTTTCTCTAAGGATAAATCTTTTTTATTCAATACATTTGATTCTTTTTTTGGGTGGGGAGGGGAGAATTGGCCGCTTTGTGACGAAAATGAGTTTTTCATAAATCTTTCCAACTAGACTATATCCAACACTGCAGATAAGGCATAAAGCACTTAAAATAATAAACATTATGATTACCATAATGTTTTAGAGAGCAACTTTGATGTCAGAATTCCTCCATGCTAAAATTTTCTCTTACTCTGGAGGTAGGGGAGGCAGACCAAATTTATAACATGAATTAAGAACATTTCTGATAAATCTCTTGTTCACCAATCATATAAAACTAGTACCTAGAATTTTCTGCACATATTCCACCTCCCCATAAGTACACAATGATCTATTTATTCCTTTCCTTAGAAAAGTTTTACAAACTTAGTTCACACGTGAAACTAGGAGTCCAGATGCCTAAAACCTGTAACTTTATTTTGCGCTTGGGGCAAGTCATAATTCAATTCCATTTATTAAACCTGCCAACTAGTCAAAAATATACCATTTATATTTTTTAAATCAACAAGTACAGTATCAATTTCAACATACTTAAGACATTACTACAGCAACAATAAGTAACATTCACATGCAAAGCCAACTCAAGAATTTGTGTTTTCATATCTGTTCCCTTATTTTTCAAATTTACTTTCAGAAATCATGTATTTTTTTAATGAAAATGTTATGACAAAATAATTACACAAGGAGTCAACTGAAAAATTAAAAAGACCCTGTCTGTGTCCAAAGCTATAAAGGTATTACTAGGAGCAAATACTGATATTATAGCTAAATGATTTTTTAAAAATCAGAGTTTGTCATTTGGCAGTAGTATTTTTTCACATTTAGCCAGACCATGTTCTCCAAAGTCACAGTTAGACACACACTAAAAAAAAAAAAAAAGGTACACCTCATAACTTTTATACTTACACCAGATGCAGTAGAGAAAAATAGTTTCACATGCAAAAACAGCAGTTTTATACTTTTCATATGGAATTGTGAAACTACGGACATAACATCAATAGTAGACACATATCATAGTTTGAATTCATGAAGTGGGAATTCATGACAAAGGACAATATTTTGACTATTATATAGTAAAAGATATTTGTGAAGTTTGAAAATACTAAACTATGTATTTTGGATGTGGTGACTAGCTGTTAACAGAAAAATATGACACTGAGAATTACATACAAAAGAAACATTATCAGATAGATTTAAATAGACCTTGGAAGTAGTTAATAATTATTAAAGATTTAATAAATACCAAGAAATTTAAAAATAAAGGAGAAGATTCCAGTTTCCCCTAAGGGTGGAAAAAGTACCCAGCACCACACTGATTAAACATTTTTTAGACTGTCACAGGAAAGTCACATTTATAATTTTGAAAGCTGCTGAAGACTGCTGTAGAGATGAAGACAAACAGAAAATAGCAGACAGGTAAAGCACTACTTTACTGATAGCAAGTCATGCAAAAGGGTGAAATACTAGGGAGGGGAAAGGACTCCATAAAATAAAACACTTTTTTCCAAAAATGGTATCATATAATACAACCAAGACTTGTCACTTTGATTTTTCATAGCAAAAAATGAAAACTTTTATTACTTGAGGAAAAACACGTCACTTAGCCAGCTAACAGACGGCCATTCAATTGATTGCAAAATGTATCTACTATACTACTGAGAGTAACCACAGTGATTACTCATCAAGCTTAGTTTTAAAAGCTGTTCAAGGGAAATTACAGCATATTTCAGTTGCTCGTACTATTTGAAGGTAAAATTAATTTTTTTAATAAATTCACACCAGTTTCCTACAGAAGAGTCACTGAAAATAATTGCTAAAATTGAAGCTGTTATGATACAAAAGGAGGCAAAGGATCAGCTATGAAAGGAAAAAAATTAAAAGACACGTAGAAATTGTAATTGTGATAAGGGGTCTGTCTGCTTTAATCTTGCATTCATTCATTAAATATTTACAGTATATCAATCACCACAAGTCTCATCGAGGCAGGGACCTCAATGTAGAGTACATACCACTGTATAGTATATAAACTCAGTACCTAGTAGATTTTCCATAATAAGTATTTATTGAATGAATGAGAAGGTACAGAGATATAAATATACCTCCAGCATGTGTTAAAGAAGGCTATTATGCATTTTTAACTCTAAATAAATATAATCCTACATCATTTTAGAAAAATAAATACAAGAAAATGCCACCAGAAATTTCCAAGTATGGGGAAAAAGCAATTGAAAATACACAAAAATAAAATGGAAAAACAAAGTTAGACTAAAAGGGTGGGTATTATCAATATTTTTTGTAAATGGGGGGTAAGGGGAACAGGCAACACAAAAGACACAAGAATTAGAAGAAATGTATGACTAAGTGGAAAGGCACTATAACAAAGAATCAAAGGAAGTAAGATTCATTTCTCACTTACAAATGACCACCTATATTTACTCTCCTATTTTGGCCTACCTGGAGATAACTAAATCAAGGTTAACTAATGAATACTGAACTTCTATGATTACAGAGGACTATGCTAAGGTTGGGAGGGGACATAAATATAAAAGTTCCTCTTCTCCCAAGAAACACTCTAGTGAACTAATAGATATAGTAGTTACTCAGGCTAAAGATCTGTCATTAGAATGACCTATAAATTAACAATGTCATTATAAAGTAAGAAATTTCAAGAACTAGAAGAGGTTGTACAGGCCCCAATTCAGTGCTTTTAATATGCTGTCATTAGCATAACTGCTGCCGAACTGTATGGGCCAATTCTGGACTTACATATGAGTATTAATTAAACCACTATTCTTAAAATCATATAGGTACAATCTGCTTTCAGAAAAAGACCCTCTTTCTAGTACATCGAGTAGATAATGATATGTTTCACTGAACACAGAATGTCATTTCACGCCTTAAGGCTTTTTTACATGTTGTTCCTTCTTTCTACAACATACTGCACTAAATCAGCCTGAAACATTCTAATTCACCCTTCACAACCCAACTCAAATATCACCATCAGAAAGTCTTCCATGCCCAATCTACTCACAGCTAGGTAAAGTTAATCCCCTTCCTGAACTACACCTTGAATGATGTAAATTATGTAAATAATTAGTTTGCATTTCTATCTATTCTAATGATTTGTATTTCTCTCTATTCTACTGAATTGAGAACTCCCCAAAGGCAAGGGTTGAATTTTAGTTATCTTTGCATCCCCAGTACCTACTGGCTGGCATACAGGAGGCAGGCTGAACTGAAGTGAAAAACAGTATGTGTGTGTGCAAGCACGTAAATTAAGGGATAATGATTAAAGACCGTCTTCATTTGGAAACTACAGGATTCCATTAAATCATACTTTAAAATTACCAGAATAGTTAATTTTTATACAGCTTGATGCAAAACGCCAGTACATCTGTCTGTATGGAACCATGGACATGGATTGAGCTAGATTTAACCAATCAGAATGATGGAAACAGTAAAGCTAAATTATTCTGGTAACCTAAATATTACTGTTCATCTAGAAATAATGTAGTACTAATACTCTATTTAATAAAAGAATATGACTTTATCCTTAGTAATCATAATGAACTGGCAAATCAACTGTGTTGGCAATTTTGAATCTGGTATAAAACAGGTTAAAGAAAGGAAGTTTCAAGGGGTCACTATAGTAGCCTAATGATAAAATACACTTTTACAAGTGCATATTTCCAAAAAGATGACAAATATTCAAATGGATGACACATAAAATTGATTAAGAGAACTCTGATGTTAGATTCAAAAGAAAACATTTAAAAATGTAACTAAGAATTAACAAGGGACAAACTCTGGCCTAGTCTGCAGTTTGTTTTCACTAAATTTCATTTACAGTATACCAGTAAGTGTCAAACCAAAAGTTCTACATTGGCTGATATAAGCAACAAATATTTAATTTACATCTGCCTTTAAGACGTTAACACTTTATATATAGTTCTTCATTGTTGGTTATTATTGTTCTTGTTAGCAATTTTTACCTTTTCCTGCTACTAAATTAGCTATTTAAAATTTAAGGATAATGATCTAAACTCCCAAAGATTAGAAAACCAAGACCCAATAATATTTTTTAAACTACAGTAAATTCATGCTTTTCACTTGACCACAACATAATGCTAGGTTTATAAAAAGATCAAGTGCCAAGTCTTGAACAAGATCTTGACTATATCAAAGCCAAGATTCTGCAAACGTAAGGAACTTGAGACAAAGAGTAAAAAGGAGACAGAATAGCAGGAAAATATACAACAGCAAGTTTGAAACAGATGCAAATAAACTAAAATACAGCTCTAATGTAAGTTGCCTCATCTGAAAGAATAATCTTCAAGTCAGCAATCTGCTCAACATCCCCAAGCTGATTAAAATTCATGCTAAACATGCATTTAAAACAGCACTGTTAAATTGTTGAGAAGGGTCAAGAAAACTACTACTCGGTAACATTGTCCCCTAAAAACCAAACAATATGGTCCTGATATTGACATTACTACTCTTTGCTGGCCTGCACACAGTACCCAAACTGTAACGGAACATTAATAGGAATGTAATAAAAGTAGAAAAATATCAGAGACCAAAAATTATCCCATCAAATGGAGATAAGCTATAAATTAATGTGCTCATATGAACTGTCCTGGTTTAAAGAAAAAAATATATAAATTATTCATAATAGAATGAATTGTATAATATCACATAAACTAAACTGAAGTTGATGGGAAAATGTAATGTCTCTCTGTGGATTTATTTTAAGAGATTTATTTGTTTTAAAAATCAGAAAAGGTCTTAAATTTTAAGTATTTAAAAATCTGTTCAAATGTTTTAATCTCAGATGAAAATGCGGGGGGGGGGGGGAGCGGGTCACATGATTTATAACCTAAAAGCTCTCTCTTCACCCTTTCCTAACAATTTTCTAATGATGAGTTAAAATAGCAAGATTCACACTGAAACACCAATTTAATATCATTGTTCCCAATTTGACAACCAGACAAGCTAAAGCAACACTGACAGCCAAAAAAGCAAAAGCTTTTCAACATGCACAGGGGTCAATGACACTTACCTGCCACTCTTAGACCATATTATAATAGGTCATGCAACATAAAACAAACAGAAGGCAAATTACTTAAAGGTCTGTGAACCCATTATTTTTCTTTTTAGAGTTAGAAAAAAAATGAATTCCTGAAATAAATACATATAATGAATTTAACTTTTCAAATTAATTATCTGCAAAGATTAAATAATTAAGGTTCACACTTACCTTTTAATATTATGCCCAAATTACTGAGCTCTGAATGGCCTTCATGAACAGATTTTGTATTCAAAGTATTTCAATAGGTACACAGAGTAACTGAAACCAAGTCAATTTTTCTCAACTGCAATAAAAATTTCCCCAAATATTGCTTCTAGTTAACAAAGCTTGAAGTAGCATTTGTCCTTTCCACCAAAATTTTTCATAAAAATGTTTTCAGAGAATCTCAAATATTTTCATTAGAGATCTCAAATTATAAAATAATGTCCAACTAAGAGATATGAGTCTCTTATAAAAGTTCAAAAACATTTTATCACAATTTAATCTATAAAATATGACTTCCAGTTCTAGAAGGCACCAGAAATTTTACTCAAACAATTCATAGCTCAGTCATGCAAAGCAAAAGTTAAAAAGATGGCAAAGTGGAAACATTCATTTAGTGCAAGACAAACGCAGTCTACTGCAGGCAAAGAAAAATAGATATAAAATCATCTTCTCACTTTCAAAATCAAGGAAAAAATTTGGCCCCTGCTCAAGGTCTGTGCATGTCAAAACTTTAAGAAGATTCCCCATGTTAAGGTACCTGTCAAGACAAGAATGAGAAAAGAGAAAATATCCCTTTATAAAAAAGAACATCTGAAATTTACTTAAAAAACCAAAAAAAACAAAAAACAGTAACAGGGAAAATGTTCATTAGGCCATGAATTCGTCCTTCAGGTTACCCAGACTGTGCTCTGGAAGACAGCAAACCGGGTTCTCAAGGTGCTGATATGTAGGACCTAGAGGTGAAATGTAGTTTTCCTGTACACAATGGCACAACTGTTGCTCTAATTCTTCTTAAAATTCTCCCAAGTTTCATTAATGGCCTTATAATGAAAAATTCTTTAAGTATTCCAATAGTGCTAGTATTCTGAAAAAGAAATTTCTGATCAAGAATTATTCAAATGTAATCTTGTTTAATATTGCACTGAAACAACAATTTATTTCAAAGCCAAATATTAAGAGTTTTGGCCACAGCTCACCTTTGCATTTCACCTTAAAATAGCAGAATATTAAACTACTTCCTGTATGCCGTTAAATAAAGCATGTATTTCTAAGCAAATTTGGATTCTCAATAATTTGTGGAGGTTACTTAAAGTACTGATTCTGGATATGCAGCACAACTCTGATTTGTCATAAAAATTATCATAAGATTATAAGCAAACAGATTGTTGGGCATAGTCACTAAGGCATACTATTAGAATGTTCATCATAAGGCTACTTGCTTCATGGACTAATGAAAGGACAGCACTGGCTACAGACTCAACATGATTTCAGCAAATGAAAAACTAAATTATACATATGATGGTGATGCTTGCCTACGATTAAGAAAAAAGTCATGCAAACTTTGTTTGATCCCCATACTTTATTAACAGATAGTCTGGCTGGCCTTCACTGTGGTGTGAGTATAATTAATCTTTCACCTTTACCATTATGCACCAGCCGTGAAGGGCTAAGAGACTTACTTTCAAAGTCCAAGAAAAAATGTGCTGCATTGTGGTCTATGTCCCTGGTTAGCACCTTAATGAGATTACCCATGCCAGCAAACCTAAAAATAAAAATGGCAACATCATTTAGTTCCAGTAAAAAAGTTTTTAAGCAGAGGCCTGGGATTCGGCAAAGGCTGGCTTGCTCATAATTACCAACAGGTGCAGGTTTTATATGCTTCTGGCGTTGAAAATTTGGAACAACAAAAGCACATTTGGCTCTGAGTTTATAGCTCTTGTCCCTCTTTTCCACATATCAAAAAAGTTACATAAGGCAAAACTGGCAAAAAGATTAGATTTTTACATATAACTTGCAATATTTACATTTGATTAATATCTATGCTATAAAATGTTTGAGGCATATATTCTTTAAAATGTTTGAGGCATATATTCTCAACTGAAATTAACATCAAAAATAGATTTCTCAACTAAGTAAATATTGAGACCATTATTCTTAAATAATAGGGATATTGTCCTTCTTGCAGAATCAAATCCTATTGGGAATACATGGAAAACAGTACTCAAACCACACTTAAAGACTGAAGGGAGATACCAATTAATGACCCATTTTTTAAATTTTACCACACATAAACCAGTATTTCTTACATTTTCTATACTCCTAAGAATAATCAAACTTTTTGTTATTTAACCCACAGATTGATTATTCAACAATATCAACTATATACAAAGTATGTAACTTAGAAGTTAACACAGCAAACAAACACAAAGGGAGCCAGCAATTATTACAACTTCATAAATTTGCAGAGGAAAAATAATGCGATGGTATAAATCTTGCCCAAGAATTTGCCATGACTCAGTGAGGATGAAGGTGGAAGGAGGGGGTCAGGAACGTCCAGGAAACCAGATTCAAACCTTGTAGTTGCAGTAACTATAGGAAAGGCAGACTATGGTGTCACAGGCATCCCATACCCTCCCCTCCCCCAATCTCCATACTTTTTCTCCAAATATGGAACTACTGGTAAATGTAAATGAAACAAAATACAAAAGTAACAATATTTTTATCAATGAAAAAGAACACCTTATTGCTCACCCCTATTACAAGAAATCTGAAAAGAGCACTCTGGCCAGCTGTGCTGTGCCCCCTTCCTCCACCTACTCTCTGGACAATGGCATATGTTCCTCACTTTAAGCTTCGCAAAGAGGAAATAACAGTATATGTATAACAGTTATTTGCTTTAGAGATCAAAATCTGATGGACTGACACATACTTCTTAGAAATGTTAAAAGCAAACTAATTTATTCACAAATATGGTTAATACGAAGGATCCCCTCTTTTAAAATGATGCCCCCTATGGGAGAGGTAGGGATCTATGTTATTTTTGATATTAAAATCCCTATCACACAGAATTCACAGGAAAGATTCTGTCCAATGTATGACACAGATGGACTACGTGAGATTAAAACTAAAAGGGAAATATTTCATCTTCATTATCTTTTACACTGTAAAGTTTAATAATACCAAACTTTTATATATATAAGGAAAATATAACCATTTTTCCAAAATCATCACATCCAAATAATTACCTTAAATTGTTACTAAATCTATTCAATAAATTATTTCAGGAACATTTGGAAAAAAATATTTCACAGCTTCAATTTTCAAAAGCTTTCAAATATATACGGAGTATCTGTTTCCAAACATACATAAATTCTCTCACTAACAAGAACCAAGAGCAATATACAAAGAATTACCTAGTGGTATCAAAACTTCAACCACAGATGTAAAATCAGTATGAGAGAGGACTGTAATTGTCTTTAAGAGGAAAAGGCAGCACACCATTTGGTGTTAAAAGAGTTTAGACTATGGAATCAAACCAAAATTCCAACTCTAGCTAAATAGCTGTTTGTCCTTGAGGATGGTAGTCAACCTCTCTGGGACTTATTTTCTTCCTCAGTAAAACACACATTTCATTGTAACCATCTTAAATAAAGGGTTATTATGAGAGTTCAATGAGATTAAACACTGACTTATTATTAGCACAGTGTATGGCACACAGAAAGCATTCAATAAAAATGCTGCCTGTTGTTATAACCCCAAAATCACAAAATAACTTTAAAAAAATAATAATGGCTCTACTTCTTTTAACACAAACCACAGTCTTCAATCTGTCAATGAATTTCAATGTTACAAATCAGAGTAAATCACAAAACCTACTTTTAGCTCACTTTTGTCAAGAATATTGCTAAAATGCTGTCCTAAAATTAGTCCTATGAGACCTTCATCAGGTACAGGAGAGAGGGAGAAGGGACAGATTTAAGTTTCCTTACCTTTGTACTTGTATGCACACAGTTGATCCTCGGGGAAAATACTGAAACTATAGAAGTCTGTCTGCTCCGTTTTTCTACATCTACTTCTGCAAATTCCTTCCATTATTTAGTCCTTCTTTCGAGGCACCCCAGCCTAATGTGACCCCAACACCCCTCACCCTGCATCATACTTGGTCCTGACATACTCACTCTTCACAAGTACTCAAAGATTCAGAATTTTTAAATCTCTTCATCCCAAACAGTGACTCTTAGCTAGAAAATGGCCCAGTTTATCTAGTACAGGTTTCTCAACCTCAGCTCTACTAACATTTGGGGCTGGGTAATTCTTTTGTTGAGAGGGGTCCGTCTCACACTGTTAAGGTCTTCAGCAGCATCCTGGGCCTCTACCCACTAGATGCCGTAGTAACCCACCACACAAGTTGTGACAACCAGAAATGATTCTGGATGGTGGCAAATGTCTCCTAGGGGGCAAACCCTACAGCACACAGGAAAGATGCTGTGCAGGCAACCCACATCATGTGTGTCTCCGAACAAAAACTCATGGAATTTTTCGAAGGTCTGAAAACAGTTCATTATAATATTATCAGTTGTCATATCTTTTTATAGGAAAAAACAAAAAAATTAAAACCATATCCCTGCTGTCTTGCATAGTTTAACTCTTCAGTCAAAAACAAAACCAAACCAAAAAACCTCTCCATCCCCTCAGTGTGACTGATTTCAATGAATATGACATAATGGCTACTTGGCAGTTCTGCAAGGTACCAGACTGCCTGGGTTCAAACCCCCCCAGCTCTGCCACTTTCAAGCTCTGGGACTTTAGTCAATTGTCCTAACTTCTCCATTCCTCAGTTTTCTCATCTACAAAATATGTATAATAATAATATCCACTGCAGAGGGTTCATAAAATCATTAAACGGGTTAATACAAGCAAAACATTTAGCATCATGCCTGGCAAAGTGTTTGCTGCTCTAGCTCTGGCTGTTTTTAGAGTGACCTGACTGACCCACAGGATCTGTCCCCGGTAGCAGAACCTGTGGATGTGAGGCTTTGGAGCGTGTGGCAGCTGTATTTCCTGCCCTAGAGGAAGCCAGTCTGTCACAAAAGAATGAAGCCAACATGCAGTGGAGAGCCACAGAAAGCGTTCACAAGTCCTTAATTTCTGATTCTATTTGTTCCCAAGTTTCAGCTGCCATTTACCTCAGCTGAGTTTAGATTTTCCTCTGGTTTTAACATATCCTGGTTTCTTTCAATTTCCCTTTTACCTTTTTAGTTGAGTTGGGCTTCTGTCATTTGCATCTAAAAGAGTTCTGACTAATATGATTTCTAAATTTCAGATGAATAAATAAATCTGATCCAAAGGATATAAAAGATTTTTCAGAGTATATAAAACTTGGTCCAAAATACTGATATACTTTAGAGGCACTATTTCAAGGTAAATAATAAAAATTACAACTTAGGATAATAAACTGTCATCCGATCTGAATTTAGGAGGGAAAAACTAAAGAATTTTCTTTCGACGTACTTTTTATTGTAATCCTTGGATTTAAACTAAATATTATAAATATTTACTAAATAAGCTAAGAAGAAATTTGATACACAGAAGTCAGATATAGTGTACTTCGAGTGTTTGCAATATTTTCCACGTATTTTTGTGACTACGAGCTCTCACGTTATGTGTTTGTTTCGAAGTTGGAGGCTTATCTGGAAAGGAACATGCTCTTCCTGGCCGGTAGTCTGTGGAATGTATTTCTGAGCTCACGAAAAGCATTTAATAAATACATTAGACCATTTTCCCATAAAACATTTGAAAAGAAGTTTCCTTAACTAGAATAATAGAAGCCACTAGAAACACAACTACATGGTACCATTAATATGTTACTTCATCTCTCTTTCTAGAAAATTCCTAAGAGATGCTGTTACTTCATCTACTCTTTGGGGCTCAGGGGGGGTTTATAATACTGTCTCCTATGCCTGGAATGCCACTTCCAAGGGCTCTCCCACGGCTGGCTTCTGTTCACCCTTCAGGCCTCACCTCAAATGCCCCTCTTCAGAGAGGTTTTGTCTGCCAACCTCACCAACAGTAGTTGCGCCTAACGCAATCTAAGTGACTATGTTTGTTTAGTGTCAGTTTTCTTCACAGCCTATTTATAAATTTAATAAATACTTCTTGGTGGGGGAAGAAGGAAGAAAACCTCATAAACATACTGACAAGATTCACTATAAACCACGGTTTCTTAAACTCGGCACTATTAACATGCGAACCATAATTCCTTGTCGCGGGGCTGTCCCGTACATTGTGGGATGCTTGGCAGCATCCCAGGCCGCTACCCCTTAGACACCTGGTATCACCCCACACCCGGCTGTGACCACCAACGTCTCGAGATATCGCCAGATACTCCCTAGGGGCCAAAACTGCCCCCAGTTAAGAACCACTGCTTTCAACGTGTGACCACAGACATGAAGCGCACTCTCAGGTTAGCCTAGCAACCCTACTCCTACCTGCAGTCACTCTTCTTCCCCCTCCACCAGCTGACCATTCCCCAAGGCTTTTTAAAAAAATCTCCTCAAATCTCAATCTATCTTCCATCCTCACATGAAGAAATGACCTCCCTAGATCTTTTACCCGCAAAAACCAAGAAAAGGAAACACCTACTATCCTTTCTACCCCCCTTTCTTCATCAGTAACAACTCACTTTACCTCTGCACCTGCTCCTGATAGACACCTCAGGGCACCCGTTCTCCTATTCTCTATATGAAAAGCAAAGCTTCACGTCCCTTCTCCGACCACATCGTCCTGCCCGTCCTCTTTATAGCAACCTGTCAAATGAGCTGTCTGTAGTTATGTCTTCCTACTTTTCCTCTTCTCATTGTCTCAACTCATTCCAATCTGGCTTTTACACCCACCACTACGATGAAGCTGGTCCCTGTCAAGCTCACGGAAACCTTCATCTGGCGAAATCCAAAGGGCAATTCTCACACCTCAACTCACTGGATCTCTTAATAGCCTTTGACCCAATTTATCATTTGCTCCTTCCCGACACACTTTCTTCATTTGACATTTAGGACACCACATTCTCCTGAGCTTCCTTCCTGCTTTATGGCTATTCTTTTTCTGGATCCTTTCCTTTGGCATACATGCAGTTATTTCTCCCACCTTAATGCAAAACAAAAACCTATCTTCATTCTATTTCCCTCCCCAGCTCCCACCCTATTCCCTGCTTCTCTGTGCAGCAAATTCCTTAAGAAGAGCGCCTACACTCATTGTCTTTTATTTCTCTCCTTCTACCCTCTGTTAAGCCCACTCCAACCTGGCTTTGTGCCCAATCCTATACCACCAAAATTGGTCTGGCAAGGTCATCAAATAACATCCATTGCTAATTCCAATGGTCAATTCTCAAGTCCATACCTTATTTCACCTGTCAGGAGCATATGACACTCTCTTCTCAATATACTTTTATCATTAGCTTAAAGGATGCCCTCCCTCACTTCCTTCACTGCTATACCAGTCCGGTTTGTACCACCATTACCTCTTGCTCAGATTACTTCCAAAGCCTCCTAACTGCTTCTACCTTTGCCTCCTACTACAATCTCTTATTATAAGAGGCAAAGCAATCTTTTAAAAATACAAATGGACCACATCCTTTCTGTGCTCAAAAACATGCAATGGCTTACTCCTACATTCAGAATAAAATCCAAACTCCTCACCAGGTCGTACAAAACCCTACATGATCTGTCCCCAACTCACTCTGGCCTCATCTCCCATCACTCTCCACAACACCCTGTTGCAGTTTCTCTAACACAGCAAGATTTCTCTCTCCTTGGAGCCTCTGTACCTGCCTTTCCCTGGCCTGGGATGCTTTGTCCACAGACCTTTAAATGACAAGCTACTGCACTTCATGTGGTCGTTGCTTTAATTAGACCACCTCAGAGAGCACCTCCTTCACCAATCCATCCATAATACCTCTTCCTCTCTCTCCTCTCTATCCCCTTCCCAAATTGATGGTTAGCACCAGCTAACACACATTCATTCCTCTGATTATCTGTTTAGTCTGTCTTCTACTGCAAGGTGAACTTTTAAGGAGACAGGAGCTTTGTTTTGTATGCTACTCTATCCCCAGCACCCAGAGTAACGCCTACAATGTTGTAGGTAGTAACAAATATGTGTTGAATAATTCCATGATCAAAAATACACACAGAAAACAAAAACTTGTCTGTAAAATTACAGGAGTATTTCAAGGAGAGACGAAAGACCAAAATACTGACAACTGAAAACTCTAAGTTGAAAAAAGAAAAAAAATGGTCTGAGAATTTAGGAAGAGCTCACTGCCTTCTCAGTCAAATAAATGAAGACAGTCCTTCCCTCCCCCCATCCTCCCATAAAAACCATTAATTTTATGTACAAAAATTTAAAATTTTTGAAATGTTAAATATTAGGGAAATAAACTGACAGACACTATGAGTATCAAGAAAATTACAGTTTGCCAAGATAACTTAGGAAGAACATAGTATCCTCCCACAGCCATAAATATGGCTCCAAAATATAAATAAGAATCGAGACGAGCCTGTATCAGAATTCTGATCTTTGTAAAACCGAACAGCACTCATAACATTAAAATTTAAACCCACATTTTAAAGCTTATTCTATTTAATCTCCTTTAGACCATACATCCTCCAAGAAAGTCCTATTTGGGAATTCTTCACATCTTCTGATAAAAAATTAAAAGCAGAGTGTCAATTCTGTCCCCTCAAAATTTTACAAGGAGGACAAACTCCAAAATCAAGCCAATATCCATTACCATCTTCAACTCAGATAAATGCATAAAAAATGCAGAGAAATGTGGTGTTAAGAAAATAAGGAGATACTGAAAACATACTTTGTTCTAATAAAACCACCAAACAATAGATTTCATAAGAATGCCTTAATACAATCCCATTTCTTCCAATTTACGGGGACTAAAAATGTGTGAATGTGGGCTTCCCTGGTGGCGCAGTGGTTGAGAGTCCACCTGCCGACGCAGGGGACACGGGTTCGTGCCCCGGTCCAGGAAGATCCCACATGCCGCGGAGCAGCTGGGCCCCTGAGCCATGGCCGCTGAGCCTGCGCGTCCGGAGCCTGTGCTCCGCAACGGGAGAGGCCACAGCAGTGAGAGGCCCGCGTACTGCAAAAAAAAAAAAAAAAAAAAAAAAAAAAAAAAGTGTGAATGTGAAAAAACTTGTCAAAATGATCACTAGAAACTACCATTTTTAGTGTTAAAAACAAATAATTTCTTATATTTACCCAAGCTCTGAATCCTAGGCAAAAAGGTCTTCTAGAAAACATACTACCAGACAATGTTCCTTAACTATATGCTGTCATATATAAAATATTACTTAATACTAAATATGCTATTTCTCAATCTTACAGATATTCAGCCCTGTAGAAGCAACTGAAAATCTTTAAAACTGACAAGATGGTGAGTTACTCTGGAATGCAACTATGCTTCTGCTTTACTTGTCAACCAAGAAATTTCTGGTTCTCATGTAACATGTACCGTGACTCTGAAGCAATATTAACAGAATGGAAAATCAGTAATGAAAAATATGATACAATGTTCACTGACAATGGTACACACATGATGAAGGCCAGGAATCACAAGTTCACACTCTTCGGTTGTGTATTCAAAAACTATAACACAATGTAACATCACAAAACGTAATATTTTGCACAAGCAAAAAATAAAGAATCGCTTTAATAATTGTCCTTCCAAAGACAAACTACCAGAGATACAAAGGAGTCTGGAATCGCTTTGCCATTCATATATTCAACCAAGTAGTTATTACATGTTTAAAAATCTGCTTTAACGTAAAAAGCAACAATATTGCACTAAGATAATTAATGCCAACAGCAAAAAAAATCACTAATAACTTCCACCTGCTGGAGCCTGTTGAAGAAATAACAAAATTGATGTGCTGGAAGAGAGCAATTACAGAAATATGATACGACACATGCTGAAAAAAGCCTTCTAATCAATCTATTACACAGAAAATGTTGCAATTTGGTGAATAAAAAAGTGAAAGGCAAGAAGAAACTATCCTGAAAACCAGTTATGTAACTCCAGCGCCACATTTCTAGGTCTAAGGTTTAAGGATAAACATTTCTCAAATGATTACATAAAGCAGAAAGTACAGGCTAAAATAGTAGAAACTTCAAAATGATTCAAATGATATCAACAATCTCACTTAGCACGTCTGCCTCTGAAATCCAGGCACCATCTTTTTCAAACAGTGCACAAAGTCTTGTTTGCAGAACTGCTCCTAAACTGCATCACCACATGATTTGAAAGCAAGTGTCGATTTAATAATGAACAGCAGAAGTGACTCCAGGAGTGATCCAGCAGCTGACAACAGGGCAAGAATAAAAATTTCAATATATCAAACTTTTAAAATCTGACTACTACAATTAATAACATTATAATAATTAAATTTTGATAAAATTTCAGATTTATTCATGCATCTCAGAAGTTCATTCTGTGATGATTTTCAGCTTTGGCCTTGGCTGAATATTGATTATTGGCCAAATGTGTATTTGATGTACCTGATACAAGTACACAAAGGAAATATTCAACATAGGGCAGAGTTAATAGTCAATAAGTATCTAATGAATTAATTTAATGACTGTAAATAGGTGGATCCACTGGTATTTCTTTTATGTAAAGGATCAGTTAGGTACCCAATAATTCAAAGGAGAAGTAAAATCATAATTCCTTCTTAGCTTCTGATAATGCTGCAACTCACATTAGGAACATAGCAGTTAATGGTATTAAACATGATAATTTTACGTAAGAAGCTGAAATAGTTGAGTGCCAGTATAATGGAGAGAAATAACCAACTCAAGCAAGTCTATCAAAAAGTATGTGTAATAATTATCAAGACGTTAAGCCATTTGCTTTCCTGATGGCACTGCAAATGCACATCACACCCTAACCTTCTCACACCTACTTCTCCACTTTCCTTTCCCCCTTTCTTCCCAACAAGAGAAGCTGCTAAACAGAATCTTTTGTTCTAACACAATGACAGTGACTGGCAACAAATATCTGTTCATTAAATAGCACAACCGAGATTTCCCTTTTGCTCTTGCCCTTGCTGTTTTCTGATATTTTTGTGGTAAACATGCTTAAGCAGAACCTGAGCTCCCAGGACTGCAACTCTCTCCCCACATCTGGTTCCACTGAACTTGCAAAATAAGTAGACTCAGCGTCCTCTCTGGGACTCTGGATTCATACAGTGTTTTTCCCGTTCCACCTGTAACCCTAGAGCATGAGCTATCCAAGAACAAAAATTCTGAGAGGAAGCATGAAAATGCTGTTATTGTCGTCCTTAAATCAACATGGCTAAACGAATGCCGTGGAGTCAAAGAGGTGGACAGTGACGGTTTGTTACCTATTTCTCACACCCCCAAGCTTATCCTTCTATAATCTGCTCTGTGATGTTGGGGAAAGGAAGCTGTGAAGTGTACGTCCTAGACTACTTTGTCAGCTGACTTCTCAGTACATTCCATCAGTGAGAACCACTAAAAGAAAACTAGAAGGTGGGAAGAAAGAAGGTCTCTCTTTCTGTTTTTCAAGTCCTGTCAGCATTTCCTGTGAGCAAAAGACAGCTATGGTTTCAAGCTCTAGCTTCTTGTGGAACTCCTGGCAGCAGCAAAATGCCTGGCCCCCTTCAGAGGTCTAAGCTTCCAGCCTTCCTCCTTCACACACCTAAATTCTGCCTAATCCACCTCTTGCCTTTTCTCCCCCAGCTTTAGGAGTGATGGTTACTTCCTGTGGTTACCATTAACATCTCAGTTACTGGGCTTCCCTGGTAGTGCAGTGGTTAAGAATCCGCCTGCCAATGCAGGGGACATGGGTTCGAGCCCTGGTCCGGGAAGATCCCACACGCTGAGTATCAACTAAGCCCGTGCGCCACAAATACTGAGCCTGCGCTCTAGAGCCCGCGAGCCACAACCACTGAGCCCGTGCGCCACAACTACTGAAGCCTGTGTGCCTAGAGCCCGTGCTCCGCAACAAGAGAAGCCACCACAATGAGAAGCCCGTGCACCGCAATGAAGAGTAGGCCCCGCTCGCCACAACTAGAGAAAGCTGGTGTGCAGCAACGAAGACCCAATGCGGCCAAAAATAAATAAATCATTTTTTTAAATTTCAAAATATCTCAGTTACCTCTTGTGATATAATAAGAAATATATATTTGGCCTTTATCACCAGTTCCTAACACAGAGCTTCTAAATCCCTGGAATTTCCTGGGTGGCAGGAGCCTCTTTTGTTTTTTAGATGATACTTGGCAAGCCCCTACTTAGCTTCAAGATGGGGACTGGTTGCCACAAAGACCAAGGCGTGACTATAGAGTTGGAACTTTCAGCCCCATTTCCTGACCTCTGGGGAGGGGAGAAGGACTGGAGATTCCCACAGAGCTGGGATTCTGGCTGGGGCGGCCTGTCTCCATGTGCCCTTAGCCACTCTGCTCTACTGAAATATGGCTTGACGTCAAATGAGAGCGAGCCTTAGACGTCAGGTTAAGGAATTTTATTCTCTCCAATGAATATACTCTGTAATCGAAGGGTCATGGGTGGCATTAAACATTTTTTAATTGTAAAAAAAGAATTGAGTTTGACCATCAATAGCCAATGATTTACCATCAGTCATGCCTACATAATGGAGCCTCCCGGTTGGTAAATGCACCTACATGCTGGGAGGGTGGCACAGCCCAACTCTACGGGGACAGAGCTCCTACGCTCAGTATACTTCCAGACCTCACCCTATGTACCTCTTTATCTGGCTGTTCATTTGTACCCTTTATAAAATCCTTTATAATAAACTGGAACGAGTAAGTGTTTTCCTGAGTTCTGTGAGTCATTAAAGCAGTTTGTTGAACCTGAGAAGGGGGTCGTGGGAAGCCCCAATATCGAGCTGGTTGGTCAGAAGTAGAGGAGGCCTAGGATTTGAGACAGGCGTCTGGAGTGGAGGGCAGTCTTACGGGATGCAGCCCTTAACCTGTGGGGTCTACACTCACTCCACATAGTGTTACAATTAAATGAATTATAGGACACCTAGACAGTGTCTGGAGAGCTGAAGAACTGGCTGGTGTGGGGAAAAAAGCCCACACATTTGGTGTCAGAGGCGGTGCCGGAAAACAGTCCAGAATTGGTGACAGAAGTTGTTTTAAGTAAAAACACAGACCCCAGCATCCTCTTTTTGCTCAGGCTTCCAACACTTGCGTAAATAAATACATATATTAAATTTCCTGTTTTAAAATATCTAGCAAGGTTTCTGCTTTCCTAGTTGAAATCTGACTTATACAGAGGAACTCACAGAGAGTAGCTTAATTCTTAACCTTACCAACACTATCTAATCTATCATCACCAGGTATTAGTGTACCTCTTAATAAAGTGACTCTTTGATTCTCTTTACTCTGCAATATAAAGGAAGAGAAGCATGATGCAGCTACAATACCATCATACTAGTACTAAAATCTCACCACCAATCCCTAGCACAATGTATTTTATTAGTCTAGTGATTAACATGGAGTTAAGCTACTTGCCTTAAAGAAATATGACGTAAACAAAGAATGGAATGAAAATTGGGAGACCTGATTTCTAGTTTTGACTCTATCACAAAATATGTGACTTTACACAGGTCAGTTCACTTGGTAGACTGAATGTCTCACATTTGTTCTGGCGCTGATTCTACATATGGTACGATATGCTGACATCTAGTGGATACACTTAAATTTAGTATTTTAAAAAGAAAAATTTTAGTTAAGCTATTTTATTTTTAAATTTTTTTTTCAATTTATTTATTTTTGGTCATGTTGGGTCTTTGTTGCTGCACGTGGGCTTTCTCTAGTTGTGGCAAGCAGGGCTATTCTTCGTTGCGGTGTGCGGGCTTCTCACTGCGGTGGCTTTTCTTGTTGCAGAGCACGGGCTATAGGCGCGCAGGCTTCAGTAGTTGCAGCGTGTGGGCTCAGTAGTTGTGGCTCGCAGGCCCTAGAGTGCAGGCTCAGTAGTTGTGGCGCACGGGCTTAGTTGCTCCTTGGCACGTGGGATCTTCCCGGACCAGGGCTCGAACTCGTGTCCCCTGCATTGGCAGGTGGATTCCTAACCACTGTGCCACCAGGGAATTCCCAGTTAAGCTATTTTAAATAAAACACTCACTAGGATGCCTGGCTATGTGCAATAAGTACAATAAATTAGGAGACCAATGTTGCTCCTTAAATGGAAGTGAGCCATAATAAAAGAGTATTACATCAGATCGTCATGGCATCTTGGAGTTTGATTCAAAGATTACTAGTACTAGTACTCTTCTATGTACCCAGCCATTAAAAATTAAACCACCAATGCAAATTAGCTGCCTGAGTTGCAAATTTAGAGGAAAGAAATGCTTCCTCCTCTAACGTCCTGTATTCAGGGACAGACAAAGGTTATGAGAAGGAACAGTACAAAGTTCTGAAGTAAATAATTTAGGAGTATACAGGATGGTGTGTGGTGGAAATATTAAAGCAAAACAAAACAAAACTGAAACTCAGAATTACCTATTTTATAAGGATTTATTATGAAAGTTTCTCTTTAAAAAAATATGATCACTGAACTGAATTCACTTTCTTAAAATTTACCACTATTTTCAAATCCAGGAAAAAATTATATATACCTATAGGTGGTAAAAATATACATGTTAAAATGCAAGGGAATGATAAACACAAAATTTAAGATACTGGTTATCTCTGGCAAGGGACAGGGCCATAGGACTGGGAAACTTCAAAGGTTTAGGAAATACTCTAGTCCCTCAATTACTGGTGGATTCATGGAAATCTTTTGTTTTTAGGCTTTTAAATTCACAAATAAAGGTATACATTCTTTTGTCTGTATCAATAATTCTAAAAATTTTAAAACTAAAGCCACTGATGCTCAGAGAAGACATGTGGCTCATTCAAAGATGCCCAACAAAAATGACCAGAGCGGAATTCAGGTGCCTGAACTCTCCCAAAACACATGCAGCAATGCATGGATGGTCTATTAAATGAAAATCTTACCATTATAAAACCCTAACTGTTATATCTAGCTGTTTACAGTGCCTGGTTGTTGCTATTGCTGTTTTAAATCAAACAATCTTTCCCTGGCTCCTATCTGCCAATCACTGTGACAAAGACTGAATAGCTGGCATTGAAAAATTCTCAGACAACTGGAAGAGACCAGACAGATAATGTGGCATGCTCCCATACAGAAGCATGCCAACACCTCTATGAACATACAGAAAAAGGAACACCTAACCAAAGGCTTCCCAGAGGAGCTGATTCTTAATTTTCTTATTTTCTATCTCTTTAAATTAGTAAATAATTCAAACATTAAAAATATCATATTCACATACTCTACCACCCAGCAATAACTTTGTGCCATAGTTGCTTCAGACTCTGGCCTACTTTTTTTGTGTAGTTAATCTCCCAACCTCTCCCAACCAACTTTCCTCTCTTCCCCTCTCACATCTCCTAAGGTAATCAGCATCTTCAAAACATGCTTCCTTGCCAAACATATTTTAAAAATTTTACTGCGAAGGTACGTATTCATAAACAACATAGTATTGTTCTGCTTTTCAATCTGCATACATGACACACTGTCCATATTCCTTTAAAACTCACTTTTCCCACTCAATGGTGTTTTGAGAATTATCCACGTTCAGTCATTTTAGATGTTACATACTACGGCACTGTTCAAAGAAACCAGTTTGTTTATTCATTCCCCTACTGAGGGACAATGGATGTTCAATTTCTCTCTATTAACGAGTTCTACTTTACACACAGTACCCATACTTTGTGCCCATGTAGAAGAGTTTCCACAGAACAGCTATTTAGAAATCAAAAGGCAGCTTTAACTTTACTAAACTGTACCAAATTGCTCTCCAAAGTACTTCTATCAATGCACTGTTCCACTAGCAAAAGACTTCCTCTCTCTTAGCCTCCAAAACCTCAAGCTTTAATTTTTAGATTGTGAAATATCTGATGTTTTAATTTGCATTTTCTTGATTACCAGTAATAAATGTGTATTTCTTTGTATGTTTATAGGCCATTTGTAAAATGTATATTCATATCCTTTGCCACCTGTGCCATTTATTTTTTCCACTGTCTCTCAGCCCCACACCCACCTTTGCATACACTACTCTACTCCATACTGCTGGGGCTTCGGATCTGTAAACGACATCCCCTAGACATCCTGCCCTGCCAGCTGGGTTCCTGTTAGGTTATTTCGATAAGCAGCACTAGAGGGCGAGGAGAAGGCTGAAGAAAGAGAGAAGCTTCCTGTTTCTAGCCAACACAGACTAGCAGTTGCTGTAGGAGAAGTTTGGTTGGGGTGATTCCAGTATCCAATGCCCCAGTTAGAGACAGAAGTCTAGCAGAGGTAGCAGCTTAACTCTGGTGGCAGCAGGCAACACCCCACCTTTTTTTGTCACTCTATTCCTCTCCTTCTCCCTTTTGCTCTTCCAGTCTTTCTAATACCTTTAATGACCAATCCTCTATGTTACATTCCCTCTATTTGAAATACTGAGTAGTATGTTTTCCTAACTTGACTCCAACTGATACACCACCCATTTTTTCCCCCAACTGGGCTTTAGGAATTCTAAATACCAATCTTTTGGTGCTTATATACATAGCAAATACTTTCTCCTAGTCCATAATATGTCTTAACTTTGTTTATGGTGCCCTTTGTTCCATGCAATCCAATTTTTCATCATATTTTTGTGGTCTGTGCTTATTGTTTAAGTAATGCTTCATCCTCAAAACTACCTTAGCAATTCCTGGCCTTTTATTCACTCATGTGATTGTCAGGTTCTACAAAAAAAAAATCTCGATGGGACTTTGATTTGATTTTCCATTAAATATACATATATATATATATATATTATTCTGAGGCAAAATTGCCATTTTTTATATAATATCAACAATTTTTTCATTTAATCTATGAATATGGTAGATTACATGAATATATTTTCTACTTCTAAACCATCCATGCATTCCTGGGACCAACTCTATTTGGTCAGTTAAAGAAATACATATTCCTAGATTTGATTTACTAATATTTTACTTTGGATTATTCATGTAAGACCAACCAGTAATTTTTCTCTCTGTTCTTATCTGGTTTTGATATTTTATATATTGGCTCTTTCTTTTCTATAGAACAGTTTACAGAAGATAGAGCACATCAGTTCATTGATGAGTTTTATGGGAAAGTTCTTCCAAACATCTTTTTCATCTTTGAACCTCTAGCCTCTGGCAGACATTCTATTATACAGTCACTACTCAATAAACATTAGCTGAATTAATGAATCAATTAAAATTCAAGTAAAAAAAGCTTGTTCATCAAAGAAGAGCATATCTAAACGAAGGGCATCCTGTAAAAGGTGTAGCTTTAGGTCAAATGAAACAAACTGCAACTTTACAAAGTAGGGAGTGGGACTTCCCTGAGGTTCCAGCAGTTAAGACTCTGCGCTTCTACTGCAGGGGGCGCGGGTTCGATCCCTGGTGAAGGAGCTAAGATTCCCACATGCCGTGTGGTGCGGCCAAAAAACAAAAAAAAACAAACAAAAAACACACAAAGTAGGGAGTAAGTTTATGGAATGTGTTGCCTACAAAGCGGTAATGCAAATATAAGCTCCACAAAGTTGAGAAACCCAATCAAGGGCAAGGTTAGCAGGCAAAGGTTTACTGCTAACACATCAAAGCTGGTCTAGACAGCACTGATACCTTCCCACAACACCCTTTATCACCACTGAGCTAATCATCATCGGTATTTCTCGTGTTCCTATGCATTACAGCAACGAGAGCCCAAATTCTTAAAATCTTGATCCTACAACACAACAGTCATCCTCAGAAAAATCGCTTTTTAATATATTTTGGCACGGAGGTTAAGGGCTACAGAGGTTCTCATCCACTACATATAAACATTCTGCCTCACCCTCCAGGAATCAGAGTGCCTCTGATTCCTCTCCCAGCCACCAAACTACAGCAAAAACGGCAAGGAAGTTGGGCCTCAATGCCAGGTTAGGAGGTCTCAAGGTAGTGAAAGGATAAAATATGAACCTGTCATCATTCTTTTCCCCTCAGAGATTTCAGAGGAGGAGAAAGAGGGGGGAAAGCAGGAGACCTCCAATCTCAAGGAAATCTTCCAGAATTTGATATATAGGAATAAGCATTTCTAGTTATCTTTTTATGATTGAAATGGTCAAGAGGCTCTTAAAAATTGACCTTCCGGGACTTCCCTGGCAGTTCAGTGGTTAAGACTCTGGGCTTCAGGCTTCCCTGGTGGCGCAGTGGTTAAGAATCCACCTGCCAATGCAGGGAACACGGGGGTTAGAGCCCTGGTCCAGGAAGATCCCACATGGCGAGGAGCAAATAAGCCCACGAGCCACAACTACTGAGCCCGTGTACCACAACTACTGAAGCCCACACGCCTAGAGCCCGTGCTCCGCAACAAGAGAAGCCACTGTAATGGGAAGTTCACGTACCACAACAAAGAGTAGCCCCGCTCGCCTCAACTAGAGAAAGCCCACACGCAGCAACAAAGACCCCACGCAGCCAAACAAACAAAAAAAAGACTCTGTGCTTCCACTGCAGGGGGCATGGGTTCGATCCCCGGTTGGGGAGCTAAGATCCCACATGCCGCACAGCACGGACAAAAAAATGAAAATAAAAAAAACTGTCCTTCTACTTTCCCTCATAATTTGAACTAAAAAGATAAAGTATTCTCTGAAGTGAGAAGTCCCTTTTTTTTTTTTTTGGTGGACTGAGGTTTCTTCTTAACATTAATAGTCGCCATGAGGAGTGAAAGCTATCAGGCAGGATGGCTTAATATCCAATCATCAATGAGTAAGTGAATCTTAGACCAGGAAGGGACCATCTACGCTGGCCTTGGACTTTGAGCTTCCAGAACAGTGAGAAATAAACTTCTGTTGTTTATAAGCCACCTAGTTTATGACACTTTGTTAAAGAAGCCCAAACTAAGACATGCACTAAAATGGAAGACTCAAGCTTGACCATCTAACCTTAGTAAGAACTTATTCTACAACATCGATCTATGCCAAGTAGTCATTTAGCCTCTACTTAAATACTTTACTCCGCACGACTACATCCAAAGAGTAAGTCATTCTGTTTTCAAATGACAAATTTTTAGACTCAAGTCAATTTTTAAAAACTTGTTAAGAAACTTCAGCCAATAATCAAATGATACACACTTAATCTGACATGAATTCAACCCTCAAGAATCACACAAAACTTGTATTAAGCTGAAACTCACCCACTTGTTAATTTCTCCTCATTGGTCCCAGTTTCCACTGGCCTCTTGGAAACAAACTAACCAAACAATCCCTGTGTTGCTTGACAACTCATCAAACATTTGAAGTAGCTTAAAATATATTAAACTGAGGTAAAAGAAAGTTATGCATCAGACTACACACACACACACACACACACACACACACACACACACACACACACGCTCACGTATGCAAAAAATTACAAGATAATCTCCTGTCTCGTAATTACAAGGATTTAGCTTCTGAAAGAACTTTATTTAGAAGGGTTTATTTAGGAAATTAAGGACCTTCTTAAACATTACAGACTGAAGGAACTAAGGGCAACAGAATTCATTTTTCCCTGAGCAACTATAACCTAACTTTTATATCCAAAGCACCTCGCAGAGGTGCTAATTGAAAGTAATTACTAAATGAAAAGTAAAAGTCAATGAATGAGATCTTACTGTGTATCACATAACATGCTAAAGTATTACAGATACAGTATTATCTCATAAAATCCTCAACTATTTTATGTGGTTAGTTAGCACCATAATCCTTATTTTACCTCTGAGCAACCTGAGGTCAGAAAGATTAAGTAACTTGCTCAAGGTCAACAATTAGTAAACAATGAAGGTGGAATTCTCACTGAGGAAATTTGGCTCCCAACATTTCTCTTAACCATATGGCCATACTGCTTCTTGGTCATAAATAAAAGTACACATAATTTATCCGAAAGGAGTTAAGAAATTTTTCAATTATTCCTAAAAGAAATTAATTCAGTACCAGCATTAAAATTTCTAAATTAGGAATAAAACTCTCACAGAAAAAAAATTTCAAGAAAAAAAAAATACGATGACTAGAAAAAGACAACAGATGCTAACTAAGAAATGTCCTTAAATATTTCTCTACCTTGTCAGATTGTTCTGTTTGAGCCTGGCACGCTAAAGGAATTTAAAAGGAATTAGGGACTTCCCTGGTGGCGCAGAGGTTAAGGGTCCGCCTGCCAATGCAGGGGACACGGGTTCAAGCCCTGGTCCAGGAGGATCTCACATGCCACAGAGCAACTAAGCCCATGGGCCACAACTACTGAGCCTGCGCTCTAGAGCCCGCGAGCCACAACTACTGAAGCCCGCGCACCACAATAAGAGAAGCCACTGCAGTGAGATGCCTGCGCACCGCGACGAAGAGTAGCCCCCGCTCGCTGCAACTAAAGAAAGCCCACGTGCAGCAACGAAGACCCAACGCAACCAAAAATAAATAAATTTATTAAAAAATTAAAAATAAAAGGAATTTAAACGTTTTCCTTGTTCTTGAACTTAAATTAAAATCTCTTACACATAACTTCTCCAGGCTCATCATAATCAAACAGAATACAAAAACAAAATATAAATTTTCTCTTCTTTGTAATCATATAAGTTTTAAGATACATACTTCAATAATTTTTCTACATTTTGTACATCTTTAAATCAGTATCTTAAAAGATTATATGATATCTCTCTTAAGAGATAATGCTAAAAAGACTCCAACAGGGGTCATTCATTACACTTTGATCTTTCAGAGGAGGTGGTAATTAAAACCACTTATATATGCTTTATTTATATCATTTTTAAAAATAGTACTTTACTTCAGTTAGAGAGTAGACAGATTCCCTCAGTAAATTTAACAAACATACTCTATAATTATTTTCAAATACCATGGTCTGATACCTTTCACTAACTAATGTTATAAAAGCTGATTTACCCAAAAACAAACAAAAAAAAACTGATTTACAAAAAATTGGAGGTAATCTACTGTTTCTCAGTATAGTGGAGCATATTACTTTTAAATGAATTTTTGAAACCATTAAGTAAGACCAAAATGCAGTATGTGTATATCATATAAACTTTTTTGAATTAAGTATGCTACCCAATAATTATAGCTTTTAAAGTTTCTCATAGCATATACAAGGACAACACTTATATAAATCCAAGGTCAAATCACTTAACTACTTTGAATCTTTTTACCATATGTCTAAAGTTGCTGGGAGGGAGAAAGGAGAAGAGAAAGGAAGGAAATGAAGGGAATGACAAGGGATAGAAAATCTGAGGCCAGAATATAAGGTTCATGAAATGACTTGAAATCATGTAGCTCAATTCTCTAAATTCATAAAAGAAGGGAACTGAGGACTAGAGAAACTTGGTGACTTGGGCAAAAGCAGCAAATTAGTTTTTTAAAAGTGGGGCTTATTCCAATGACGCTGACAGTGCAGCTTTTAAGAACATCTTTAGAATATGGCATCAGAGTCAGACCACACTGATAGAAAGAATCAAGGACCGCGACCAAAAAAAAGGAAAAAAAACAAAACAAAACCAAAAAACCCAAACAAACACCATGAAAGTCAGACACCCCTTCCATGTCCTCTTCAAAACAAGTATTAGGGCTATTTTTGTCGTCAACCAAACCTCAATACACCTGCCATTCCCTTTATTAGTAGTCACCTACAAGGTCCTGGACATTCAAATTTAGTGACACCATTCCAGGCTCTTCCTGGCTTAGGCTGGCATGTTCTCATGTATAGTTCACACTCCTGAAGTAAATGGAAGACACTTGGTGACTTCTTACAAGTCTTGACCTTTTTTTGTGCTTCCATAACACAAGCATCAGAGCACTTACTATTTGCATCCTTCCTATGACAATTATGACATTTCTCTTGTTAAACTTTTAGCATCTCAAACTGATATGTTACTTTCTACATGTTTATTTCATGTTCCCTGAACAAGAATGTGAGGTCTTTGAAGGCAAGCACTCTCCAGGGCTTCACACTTATCTTCTGTTCCCTTTTCTATAGAATATGCTGTTGTTTCTCTGATTATTGATCAGCAAACAGAAGTTTCTTCAAAGCTATTTTGGTTAGAATATTTCTTAAGGAATGGATGTATAACTCTACTTCTATAAGATTAGTTATACAGAACATAAAAAACTACACTTACTCAAATATGATGGAGAAAGAAAGGTCTAGCTGACTTTTCACTAATAGGAGTTCTTAATCTGAGGTTCAGAGAGAGAATTCAGTGATCTGCTGAATCTGGATGGGAAACTTCTTACTAACCTCTATGTGAGATTTAGCAATTCCTTCAATTAAGATTATAGGTAAAAAACCACAGTAGGATTAGAAATATCTATGAATTTGTCATTAATAAACATCACAGGTATTTTCACATTACATTACAATTACTGCAAACTCATCATTATTCAAAATTGCAGTACTTAGCAGAATTGTCACTAAAGCTTATTCTCTAATGTGAGAAGCATATATAATACTCTAACAAAAATTTGCATTTTTAATATTTGTTAACTACATTTCAATACTAACTGGTTTCCTTTTTAAATCTATGCATTTTACTTCATAAAATCATGGATTATTATTAGAATTCATGGAACAAAAAAATGGTTGAGAACTCCTGCACTGTAACACAGAGAGTAGGTGAGATGATTACAATTCCAAAGGACTACTATGATAACTGTCATATCAGTTCTAATAAAATGACAGGCAAGTTTTGAAATATAAATATCTGTTTATAATTAGAAAGAACACAGAGACTTTAAGCTGATCATTTTCACTTGAAGAACACAAAGTATGTCTATAGAAAAATTACATTTTCAAATATCTATTAACTTGTTATAATTAAAACAATTATAGGATTATAAATGGTTAGGTACTCAGGACCCTTTAACGGTAATTATTTTTTTGTTGTGGTTGTGTTCTTTACTTTCAAGACTTTATAAAAGGACCAAAAGCCATTATAGGTGGAAGTGTCTTTCCTTCTAGCTAGTTATTTTTAACTACTACAATTATGGCTTAGACATTTTTTGATCAATTATACTGGTGACAGCTAAAATGACTTAAAAAGGAATTCAAAGAAAAACACATACCTCTCCTATTGAAAGGAAGCTGCAAAAAAAACTTCTAATTAATCTATATTACTTCCCATTCTAAGCCAGAAACTAAACAATATAGGGTATTTCCTACAGACATTTTTAGCAGTTCAGTATTATATACAGAACATTTTCCTTAAATTATATTTAGTCAATATAGTTTTTTATTTAAATCATAACTTTTCATTTGTATTTGAATAATCATTTCCCCGAAAGACATATTTACCTTCAGCCAGTGCTGGTGATTCTGTTCTTGTCCCTCTATCTGTTTAAAGAAAGAAAAAAGGAAGAAAGTCTAAAACATTATTTTAATTTAAAACAAGTTTTAATTTTATGAAAACTAACTTTAACAACAAAGTTCATCAATGCTATCACATACCACATGCATGAGCCATATATTTCTCCCCTTGGATTAACTCAACAACTATTTATGGAGGACTTACTAAGAGTAACGCATGATCTTAAGCCCTGAGAAATACCAATAGGTGATACAACACCCTAGTTGTCACCCTCAAGATATTAAAAGACAAGCAGGTGTACCAAGAAAAGTACACAGTTCTCATCATAGCTTATGAAGCAGGAGATAACAAGGGAAAAAAAATTAGTAATTCTTCTTTATTCACATACCAAGAGAAAAAATTAGTAATTCATCTTTATTCTTGTAAAATTATCAAAAGAGGCATATTTCTATATTCTTATCACAGTTTAAGTTGTTTCAATGTATTAAAAAATCAGTTTTATTACAGGCACTAAGATCCTTATATTCCATGACAGTAACCTATTATAAGCCAGAGGCACATTGGCAAAACTCACCGAACCACAAAGTCCTCTCTAGGACTGGTTTTACTTTTTCAAAGCCTTATTAAACAATTTTAGGTGAAATGAAATTTTAAGAATGAGTTTACTCTAACTTTGCAACTAAGAACAAAGCCAGATAACAAACTAGCTTAATTCACAGAGTGAGGAGATACATGTGACTAATGTAACTAATCACCTTTATGTGAAATTTTCTTCCCTAATTATTTATCTTATATAACCCAAGAGTCCTAGATTAACAAATATAACAAAAATTTCTATGTATAAAAGATTGGTAACATCTTGAGGGAACTGGGCACTGTCATCCAAGCGGGTAAGTGATCTGACACAGTCTTCCCAAGGCCAAAATGTGGCACTGTGTCTCTGACAGATTAAAAAAAAACAAAAACAAGAGTCCAGGAACCAAAAGATGAAAAGTAGACTGGCAACCTTAGGCTCCACTGGGTTAAAAATTCTGATTCTGCAGGAGAAGGGGAGGCGCTTCAGTCAGGAGCTACAGGAAGAATTCCAAAGCAATAATCAAACGGGAGAGGAATGAGGGGACGTGGCAGCGCGGGGCGGCAGGGGGTGGGGGTCCTGTAGACTGACCCTAACAACCACGAGGACTTATGGCTGCTGCTACACAACAGGCACAGGAGAGAGGGTATCGCGAACCTAGGGGATTCGACTGAGGCTGCCGTGCCCAGGGATAACTGGAAATGGGCAGCTGCAGCAACTATGGCCCGACAAGGATAAAGTCACTACAGGCACTGATCCCCTGGGGAAGAAAATCTGGGTCACTCTACCAGGAGAATGGATCAGCCTGTTGAACTGCTGGCTGAAGGTGAGGAAAATCTAGAATAAGCAGTGGACTGAAATAATGAACGTTATTCCACTAACCCTCCTGCTATAAGTCTGATGTAGAGACTGTGGCCAGCCACCACCTTGAAAGCTTCGCAGTAAAGGGCAAGCATTCAATGGAGGGTACAAGAGGGTGGGCCGTATGGGATACCTCTCAAGCTCTGCCTCACATCTGCACTCCAGCTGAGGCACCTCCCCTTAGCTGCTTGCTGCACTGCTAGGGCTCACTTCTCGCTCAAAGGCTTTGCAATAAGAGATACCTAATGGAACTCTTCGGCCATCCTGAGTCATAATGAACCTGGAAGCATGAAGGTGTTAATACCAACACGCTGGGCAACCCCTAACCGATGGGGGGATGAGGTCTGGTAGATAAATACCTTCTTCTTCCCACCAAAAGGCATATTCTTCATGTCTTCTGAGGGCTTCCTAAGGATCAAGCCCCAGCTGCTCACAGAACTGACCAGGTCAATAATACACCCTTAGACTGACTTTCCTTCTCTGTATCACGTGCCCTAGTTCTCCAACTTCTGTTTCTTGTTAATATTTCCCCAAATAAATCACCTGCCTAAAAAGTCCCTGTCTCAGGCTCTGCTTTGGGGGTGAAGCCAGGTCTAGACACTTGTCCTTCAGGATACCACACCTCCTTCCTTTCTGTCCCACCTCACTAGATGCTCCTTCATCTCCTTTGCTGAACTCCTCTTCTCTAAAATCCCTGAATGCTGACACGTCCCAGGGCTCAGTCCCAGGTTCTCCACTCTCTTTGTGACTTCATTCCATCTCAGACTTTCTGGATCATCTATATAGCTCAAATTTATTTATCCAATCCAGACATTTCTCTCCACCTCCGCACTCTCATAGCACTGCCTACTCAATATTTCCACTAGGATGTTTTAACAGAGACCTCAAACTTAACATGTTCAAAACTGAACTCCATCTCACTCCCCAAACCTGACCTGCCTGCAGTCTCCCTCCTCTCAGTTGATGGCACTTCTGTCCGTACAGCTGCTCAGGTAAAAACTTTGGATTCCTCTGCAGCTACTCTTTCTCATACATTCCATATTCAACTCAAACTCTCCCTACCTAAAATCTTCATGGCTACTATTCTATCTCCTGTTTACTCAATGTTGAAGGTTCAGCGGCATTAGCAGTATTAGATCTACTATTACTTCTATATTCAAGCGCCTCTAGAACAGGCGTTGCAAAGTTAGATGCTGAGACCATGTTAGAAGTGCTAAGTGGGGCTTAATATCTACAGAGTGCCACAGCTATTAACATGCCAGATTGAAAATACAGGTGATCGATCCAATGCAAAGTACTCATATAAAACAATTTTTAGATGTTATAAAGTAATTAAATAAGTTTTGGAAACACTCAGTAGGCAAAAGAAACAGTCTGAGGGCTATATTTGGTTGATGAACCATCAGTTTACAACTTCTGCTCTAGAACTCTGTATTGTCTATAATTGATATAGTATTAATCCTTAATCTTTTACTTTCCTCCATCAGTTAGGAGATGAATGGAAGTTATTTATATTCAAAGCCTAACCGCTCTGGTTTTCCTCAAAAGCTCCTCTTGGATCAATGCTACTACAAATGGAATGAATAAACACATTTTTGCTTTTTCTGCCAAAGGAAAACTTCCTTCCCTAAGACCCAATGCAGCCACCCAGAAATAAAACAAGTGGCTTGGCTGGCCACTTGCATAAACCACAGGAGAAAAACCAGTGCCACTTACATAAAACCACAGGGAAAAAGTTCCATTGATTCTAATTTTTAATAAATCAAGAAATAATAAAACACTTGTAACTGTTTTCACCCTTAGAAATCAAATGTCAGGTCCTAAGTAATGAATATTAGATAATATGTAAATTAGATAATCCAAGCATCTAAAATCTTTAAACCTAGAGGTTCCTCAAGTGTTAAAATTTCTCTGCCTCCAGCAAAACATAAGAGTTATGACTTCAGAGCACTGTCAGCCACATTTACAGCTTTCCAATATTTTGAATGATGGTAAATAAATCTAACTGCATTAAATAAATGGTGTTGAAATAATCCCATGAAAAAATGAGATACAACCTTCTCAACCTAGATTGCATTCCTCCTTCACTTGGGTACATGATAAAATCTAATTGAATTCAATTTGTTTAAGCTCCCCTCAACATACACAAAGCAATTTAAAAAGCCATCTTAGAAACAGAAAAGAGCACTTGAAATAAAGGGCCTGTTGACCATGTTTGCAGATCAGACAATACTACAAAAGTGCATTATTACATAATTCCAACAAATATCTGATTTAAGTTTTAAATTTGAGAACTTGAAAAGGTTATTCTATATCTATTTGAGAAAAAAGAAACATGCAAATCTACAAAATTTTTTTGAAAGACAGAAGAACAGTTGAGATGGACTCATCCTACTCATTAATAATTAAAACATTGTGGAACTGGTGTAGATATATAGTGAGGGGAAGAGAACAGACATCAGAATAGGCCCAACTGTATATAAATGTAAAACAAAAAAACACCACCAAATATTTATCAGAAAGTCTATTTATGTATACAGCACCAAAATAGATACCTACAAGATACTATGATGAAAAAGACTGTGCTCTCTAAAAATGTCTAGTCTTACTATAGCAATTTAAATGTTCAAGGTAAAAATGAGTAGCATGAGTAACAGCTACATACAGTGCCGTGGCAATTACAAAATTCCAGCTAGGAAATCAGGTATTAGAAAAGATTTTATGAAGCTATGGAGCTCTGGTAGCTAAAGTAGATTCTGAAGAATGAATAGCATCTGGACAAGAAGGTAAAAAGTACAAAGAGAACATTCCATGTGAGGAATGTATAAAGTAGTCATCACAGGGCAATGAAGAAAGAAAACTTTATTTAATAAATGGTGCTGAAATAATTCCATGAAAAACTAAGATACAACCTTCTCAGCCTACATATTCTAGATAGAGAAGAGTTTAATTTCTTAAAGCTAAATCTCAAAAAATAGAAAATAATACCTTACTTATCTTTAGACGAATAACTTGAAGCACTATAAGAAATTTAACATGGAGAGAATCAACCATATAAAAATTTAACATAAAGGAAATCTAAAATGTTTTAATAGTTCATGTAAATATACACAAAATCACATCAAGAGAGGAAAAGATTATCATGGTAATTTGTATGAGAAAGCAAAACAGTAAACACATATATGAAAAAATGTATATTCCCTAATAATAAAAAGGAAATATAAGCAAAGTGGTTTATAACACTGATTCTGGAATGAGATAAACCTGGGCTGAGTTTCCACTTATTTAAATTATTAGGTTATCTGTAAAATGTTATCTGAGCATCAGTTTCATTTATCTGTAAAATAGCAAAAATAATCTTAAAGTTTGTATGAAGATTAATGGAAATGACAGTTTTGTTGAACATAATCACTATTTTTCTCATTTAATATTAAAATTACAACAATATATACATATCTATTTTGATATTCTATCTCGAGTACACTATACTTAAAAGTATCCATGTGTAAGACACTGCAGAAAAATACATGAATACAAATCTCAGGCTTCTATGTCATCCTACACCATAATTACTACCACAAAGCTGGTTTCATTAGAAGAAAGTGTGAAGGTTACATTAAGGGCCCCACTCCGTGCTATACCAAGAACTACATTTTCTATATTGATAAATTATCAAGGTATATATAATATATACGATCAACCTTGATATTATGTAATAATTAATACCTTATTTAACTATATAATCCTTTGATACTACATAACTTAAATACATCTTAAATTGGCACTATCAGTAAATGCGTAAACTCTATTGTAAACTCATGCTCCCAAAGGTATAAATTATAGACATTTCTCATGAGTCTAAAGAAGTTGTATTATCTCCAGGAAGAAGTAAATTTTACAAGTAACAGTTGAATAGACAGCTGCAGGTCTTCAGAACATGACTTTATTTTTGTAGGTTCTAAAAATTTCTTATAATTTTCATTTTCCCTTTTACTATAAGAGCAACACATGCTCACTAAACAAAATACAGAGGGAAAATAGAAAGAAAAAATATCACTACCTGTAATCCCACAACCAAAGCTAACTACTTGTAACAATTTATTTCATTCCCTTCTAATGCTTCTTCTATGCATATCTGTACACAATTGAACACCATTTTCTTTGTATGCGTCCTGTTTTTTATCATTCATATCATAAGCACCGTTTTCACATCATTAAAAATTCTTCCCAAATCATTACATCCCATCCTATCATATGGGTATATCACATTTTTTTCAAACACTTTCCTACTACTGTACATGCTATATCCAGGGCCTCCAAAAGCACATAAAGACTTTGTGCAGATTAGCAAAAGTTATCCCATTCTCAAATTATGAACTGGTATTTTATTGTACAACTTGAACAACTACACAAGGTAGCTGTGCCAGGGTTGGGGTTCAAGAACCCCAGCAAGCAACAGATCTGGCTGTGCATACATGTATCCCTGCCCATGAGTCATGCTCTTGCGTACTCACAAAAATAACCCCTGGACATCAAGGCACAAATATGCCTAAGCCAGTGCCAGACACGCCTGCCCCAGATTTCTCAGAAGAGACTACGACATTAGTTCCTGTCAGAGGGGGTGGTAGGGGTAGGGAGGTGGGAGTTTGAGAATCATCCCCTAAAAGGGCAGGTAAGTGAAAAAATAATCTGAGGGGATGCCTGGAACTGAATCCAGACAAGACACTGTTGTACACACCAGTGTGGCCGTGAGCATGAGCACTCCTGAGTCCAGACACGCCACAGATGCTGCTGTGCATCTACATACCAGGCAACCGCTGCTCCAAAGTGTGGCCAGAAGGCCTTGATCCTTAAACCCAGCCATGACCTCAGAAGTGACATTTCTGTGTTGTGCCTGATATACAGATGTGGCCCCTTTGTGCAGAGAACAATGTGAATAATTATCCTGGCTATGACCAACACAAATCTTTGTTGAAATAAGTTTAAACTAAGATACGTAGAGGTCTTGATACCTAATGCCAAATTGCTTTACAAAGGTGTGTTCCAATCTATACTGTCATCAGAACCATGCATCCTGGACAGGAGCTTCATTGTTTAAAAAGTGTGCCTGTGGGGCTTCCCTGGTGGCGCAGTGGTTGAGAGTCCGCCTGCCGATGCAGGGGACACGAGTTCGTGCCCCGGTCTGGGAAGATCCCACATGCCGCGGAGCGGCTGGGCCCGTGAGCCATGGCCGCTGAGCCTGCGCGTCCAGAGCCTGTGCTCCGCAACGGGAGAGGCCACAACAGTGAGAGGCCCGCGTACCGCAAAAAAAAAAAAAAAAAAAAGTGTGCCTGTATGTGTGCTTGTACACATACACATACAATATGGTGCCTTCTTCCACACTGCTTTTATTGAACTACTAATATAGTAGTTTTTCCTCCGCATTTGTAAAACTAACCCTTTCTCATTGTTCTATCAAGGCCTTACTTATTTTTAAGAGGATCACTGTCAAGTTTGAACTTCCTAGATCAAACACTCAATATAAATGTATATGATAAAGTTAGATATGGTCTTTAAATATTATCTTTCTGTCTACTAGGCTGCCATTTCATACGTACTTATGGTGTTTGAGACACTATGCTAAGCACTTGGCATGATTTATTTCATTGAAGGCTAACAATCTAATGAGATTAAAATTATTACCCTCTTTTCCTTGATGAGGCTTTAAAGGGTGAAGTAGCTTACCCAGAGTCACGAGAGAGGGAGGGGTGAAGGTAGAGAAGAAGGAAAGGGAAAGAGGGGGAGGAAGGCAGGGAATAGGTGAGAGAACTATTTTTCAGGAAAATGTTAAAGCAGTAACAGTTACAATATTCCTTTCTGTAAATGTGACTTTCTGTAAAATAAATACTACTTCCCTACTAACTTCCTCGTAAAATTACAATGATTCCTTAAAAAACAACCCACAGCAGCATAACTGGAAACCCTGAGGCAGGGGCTTCATAAAAATGATCACCAGGCTTTGGGAACATTATGCAGAACCTTCTTACTTCTGGATCTCCTGGCTACCGTCATCGCCTTGCCCTGATTACTGGACTTTCTACAATGGGATTTCTCTAATACCTAAATTCAGGTATGTTTTGGAACATACGGCAGCAAACATATTGTAAGATGCATTTGTGGACAACAGGTGCTGCAACCATCCCAACCTAAAGATTCCACAGGCTTAAGATATATTCTGTAAAACAAATACATACCCTATTTTTGCAGTCCCATAAACTCAAATTCTGTAAAACAAATGCTTGTTTCAAAGAAAATAGTTTTCAGTGTTGTTCATGTAATCTACTCCATATATTCAAAATCCCTTATATAATTTACACATAGGATTTAATTTTAAAGGAATGGTAAATAAGAAGAGAGGTAATAACAGGAAAAATTTACAATTCTATATGTAAGGCAAATATCATTTTCCCTAGGGTCAATTTTAGAAAAGATCAAATAAATACCTACTTGTTTAATTATACTTCCTCCTAAGAACATAATGCCCCAAAAGCATCCTAAGTCACTGTATTAGCACTGAAATGACTATCTTTTCCAGCTTCTTGCCCTGTTTCATCACCTCTACCCCTCCCATCACTGCCACTCTCTCCACGCTTAGTCCTACTCTGAATTAAAAAGTTTTAAAAAACAAACTATGACTAAATTTGGTTCATCTCAGAAATGCAAAGTCGGGTCAGAAAACCTAGAACTGATTTTTACCACATTAACAGATTAAAGGAAAAATACTCACATATGAACAGGTAAAGATGCAGAAAGAGCTTTTGATGAGAGCTATACTTACATGTAATTAAAAAAAAAACTTAGCAAAATAAGAATAGAAAGGATAAAAGGTATCTACCTCTACCAAAAGCCTATAACAAATTAAATCATTCTTAATGAAGAACTGTTAGAAACGTTCCCTTTAAAATCGAAGTGAGACAAACATGTCTGCTATTACTACTTCTATTCAACACCATACTGCAGGTTCAAGCCAACTTTAAAAGTCAAGAGAAAGAGATTAAGGGTCAAAAAAAATTTAAGGAAAAATCAATTCATTGATTGAGTTTGGCAAGGTAACGGAATATTATTATCAATATGAAAATCTCAATTGCATTTCTATTTTCCAGTAAAAAGCTCAAAAGAGAATTTTCCCCACAGACACAATTTACAATAGCAAAAAGAAATACAGTAACTAGGAATAAATCTAACAAAAGTTCTGCAATATATGCATGGAAAAAATCATAAAACTTTATAAAAAGCCATAAATAAATGTAAAGACATCATGTTCGTAAGAAGACTCAATACTGTAAGAAATGTCAATTCTCTCTAAAATTCATGTAAATATTAAATGCATTTCCAACCAAAATCCCCAAAGTATTCTTTTATAAAATTTTATAAGCTGATTCTAAACTTTACGTGAAAAAGCAAAAACCCAAAGAACAGTCAAAACGCTCAAGGAATCAAACAAGACAACTTGCCCAATCAGATATCAACATGTAAAATAAAACAGGGGCTGCCTTGGTGGCACAGTGGTTAAGAATCCGCCTGCCAATGCAGGGGACACAGGTTTGAGCCCTGGTCCGGGAAGATCCCACATGTCTCGGAGCAACTAAGCCCGTGTGCCACAACTACTGAGCCTGCGCTCTAGAGCCCATGAGCCACAACTACTGAAGCCCGCACGCCTAGAGCCCATGCTCCGCAACAAGAGAAGCCACTGCAATGAGAAGTCCGCACACCACAATGAAAAGTAGCTCCCGCTCGCTGCAACTAGAGGAAGCCTGCATGCATCAACGAAGACCCAACACAGCCAAAAAATAATTAATTAAAAATAAATAAGTAAAATAAAATAAAACAATAGTAATTAAGACAGAATGGTATTAACATAAAGACAAACTGGCAAATGAAAGACAGCACACAGTCCAAAAGCAGAATGCATAGTACAGGAACAAATACAGACTTTTATGAAGAGAAAGTAAATGTTAAGGGGCTGCACTGCAGATCACTGGGGAAAAGAGACTGTTGCATCAATGGAGCTGGGGTAATTGATTATTCACATAAAAAATAAAATAAAATCCCTATCCTATACCATACATAAACCAATTCTCACGGGATTAAAGACTTTAACTTGAAAGGCAAAACTCAAACTTTTACAAGAAAATACAGGAATGGTTCTTTACAATCCCAAGGTAGGGAAGGGGTGTTTAATTTAAATGAAATATAAAAAGCATTAACCATAAATGAAAAGACTGATAAAATTGATTACATTAGTATCAAAAACCTGTTTATCAAGACACTTTAAAGAAACTGAATATATAAACCACTAAACTACAGAAAGATACTGACAATGTATATAACAGAGAAAGGATTAGTATCTAGTATACAAAGAACTGCTAAACTCATAACAAGACAAAGAAATCAATGGAAAAAAGGCCCACAGTCATGAAGAGGCATTTCAATAAAAAGAAGCACAAAAGGCAAATCCTCAGCCTTGACATTTATCAGATAAAACAATATGAAATACCATTTTACACCCATTAGATTAGTAAAAATTAAGAACTCTAACAATATTAAGTGCTGGCAGAAATGGGTATCAATAGGTACTCTTAGACACCCAGTATGTGGGATTATAAATTGCTACAATCACTTTAGGAAACATTTGGCATTATCTTGTTAAAGTGAACACCACATACCCTACAATCTAACAGCTCTACTCTCAGGTATATACCTAGAGAAACTCTTGCATATAGATGCCAGGAGAAATGTACAAGTATGCTCAAAGCAGCATTCACTGTTACAGAGGGAAAAAAAAAAAATAACAAAACACTGGAAACAATCTAAACTGTCATTGATAGGAGAATAAATAAATTGTAGCTTTTTCACACAATGAAAATGTATAGAGCAGCCCAAAGGAGCTACAGCCACCTAGAAAGATAAGGATGATTTCAGAAACAATGATGAATTCATTAAAAGTCTCAAGAAGACTACATAACAATTTTTACATAGCTCAAGAAACAGCAAAACTAAAATACATATTATTTAGAGATGCAGACATTTATGGGTTTTTTTAATCTATAAAAGTGATAAACTTCTAAATACTCTCAAAAGTTTAAATACTCTCAAAATACTTTTAAATACTCTCAAAATTCAAGAGAGTATTTTCCTCTAGGGGGAGGCAGGGAAATTGTATAGGGAAGCAACAAAGTAGGTTCCTAGATCTTAATTAGTGGTGAGGTTCATGGACTTTCACTTTATGCTTATTAATGATTTATAACTTACATATCTTTCATATATGAAGTGCTGAAGCACATTACAGAACGGTTCGGTAAAATGAGTCAGTGAATTCTTAATCTGCATGTCATGCTTATGGTGACAGCAAACAAGCATGTTTTCTCCTATCACTGTTAAAGAAACTGATAAACCTACACACAAAGCACAAAGGTGAATGGTACAATTTAGTACCTTGACTTTCAGGAATCTGCTCCAGTTTCAAAATAGCAGAAGTTTTTAAGAGAAGCCTTGCCTCTTTCTAAGGTTTACAGTAAAAGCCCTCTTTTCTCCATCAGGATAATCAGAATCAGAAGTTGTTCAATTCAGCAAAATTCTTGATTGAGATAGATAGATGTAATATATATGGCATATTCATTAGCTAATCCTTTTATGAAGACCAAGACACATTCTTTGAATACGGATCACTTCTAGAGTACTGAATGGGATTTCCTGCATAGCCTACCGAGATTTTTCAAGCTCTCTGTGGTGAAGGACAGCTGTTTTGTTTTTAAATTTTCCATCCATCATGGTCCAAAGAGAAAAAACCCAGAATACTAATATACTAGGAAAAAAACCCTAGAATACTAAAAAAAAAAAAAAAAAAAAAAAAAAGTAGTTTTTAAAAGACTTGCAAAATTCAAATCCCAATTCTTTGCAGACTGGCAACAGTTTATGAACTAGTGCTGGTTTACAAAATGTAACATAAAGCATGAACTCTGGAGTCAGACTGTCAGGATAAGCTCCAGACAAATTACTCTCTCTCTGTTCATCTGTAGAAGGGATAACAAACAGTAATACCTACTTCACTGGATTATTGTGAGGAGTAAATGAATATATGCTTAGCACTTTAAAATATGGTTTATTGTATAAACGATACCCATAGATATATTTTTTCTAAAACACCAGGCTGTCTTTTTAAAATGTAATGAGAAATGAAAATACTGAAAATACAGAATGCTTTATATTTCTAGTTTTATAATTTTCTCCAATCTTTTACATCATTATTAGTGACCAATCACAACACTTCTCTCAAAGCCAGTCAATGATTGGTCACTGAACATCTGCTATCCAGGTCATACACAGACTGCAAAGCATATGGTTGTTTCCTCCTTGTCTCCCAGTGACAAACCCATGTGACATTTTACAAAAAAGGATAACCAAACAAGAGAACTTGCCAACAAAGAAAAAGCTACAGTAAAGGAACAAAAGTGCTAACACTGGAAGTCAAATTCTAATGGAACATAAGTGGAGCTATAGAAGAAACAGCTGACTGAGAAGAACGTTGACACTGCTGCCATTAGGGAGACCAATACGCAGTCGGAGGAAGAACTTCGTGGAGGCAAACTTATCAATATAAGTGAGAAAAGTGGGTATGATGAAAAGGATGAAGATGTCTCAGAGGAAGTGACACCGACAAAAAAATTCTTATTAAAGGAACTCACAGATATGTTTCATGACATTGAGAAGGCAATGGATGTTGGAAGCCGATCCAGACTTAGAAAAACGTATGACAATTTGGCCAAGCCATAAAAATGATACTCCATATTGTAAGCTATACAACGGGGCGGGGGGCAGGAAGCATGTGATTTCTCAGTAAATATTATAGATCTAACCTATGTAAAAATACATAAATATTAATAGGTCTAACCTACATTAACAAAAGGGAAATGGTCTCTTTTGGAAGCAAAGAATACAAAGTCCATCCATTCATGTCCCTTTCTACAACTGTGGCAGTCCACAGAGTACCTCTGAAAATTACACTTCACAGTAACAGAGACAGACAAGTCCATGGTTGGAAAATTCAAAGTCCCAAGGCTAAGTCCGCTTCTTAATTTGCTCTAGCCATTTTTCCTACTGCTGGAAATACACAACCTAAGTGTTTGGCAGCAATATACCAAAAGTGCCAAATATTGAGATAATGCTCTACAAAAGTATATATTTAAGTGCAACATGTTCTCAAACTTCTGGGTCTGAACTGCAGTATCACAAATTTCAAAATACAGATGGTTATATTTTGAGTCATCTATGCAGTCTTTTTAAAAAAGCCTTATTCCATACACTAGAATGAAAAAAACCAATCTATGCAAAATAAAACTAGGAACCCCTGATAAAATCAAATGTACGCATGCCACTCTTAAAGTTTCTTAATCCTTAATATAACATTAAAAATTAAGGGAAGTAACTTGCAAAATCTGGTTGTATTGAAAGGTAATTTGTGTTGCTTACAAATAACATAAACCAGTGCACCATTTAGTCTGAGCTACTGCAGAATGACACCAACCAAGCCAGCATTACAGACCTGATCCATACTGGGCCTGTGAGCTTCAGAGAGAAGCTCTGTGCCTGGGTTGTCACACACTGCTCTCCTAATTCCAGAGAGTTCTATGACCCAAACAAATATTTAATCATCTTCCTGACAAAAATACGGATCCATATGTAATACAATTTGACAGAAAGAAAGCATTAGCTTTTAAACTTTAAGCAAGAATCTTAAGTCTCCCAAAGCTTCAATTTCTTCATCTGTAGAAAGGAAGATAATACCTATTCATAAGATTGAGAGACTCAGAAATAATGTACGAGCGGCACTTATTCCACTGTCTGGCTCTTTTTCCAGGTCTTAACCTGTCACATTAGGCCAACAGCATTCCCTCTGCATAGGTGCCGTTACTACCATTCTTGCAGTTTTCAAGGCCCAAAGAGTTTAAGCAGCACCAGAGGGTGACAGAGTTTTCTGTTTGTTGATTCAACAAGCAGTACTAAAATCTTTATCTTATCTCCAGCTGTGCTTGAGATACAAAGAAATAAGCCAATCTTTATCCTGAAAGAGGTTTATGACTTCCTGTGGAAATGATACTTGCATATGTAAAAAGTAACAAGTCCTTAACAATTCTGTCCATACTAGATCACTGTTACAGACTACAATTATAATAGAAATTTAGATAAAATTTAGTGTGGGAAGGTATATTCCAAGATAATTAAGAATCTTTTCATGGGGCTTCCCTGGTGGCACAGTGGTTAAGAATCCGCCTGCCAATGCAGGGGACACAGGTTCGAGCCTTGGTATGGAAGATCCCACATGCCGCAGAACAACTAAGCCCGTGCGCCACAACTACTGAGCCTGTGCTCTAGAGCCCGCAAGCCACAACTACTGAAGCCCGCGCACCTAGAGCACGTGCTCCACAACGAGAAGCCACTGCAATGAGAAGCCCACGCACCGCAATACAGAGTAGCCCCCACTTGCCACAACTAAGGAAAGCCCACATGTAGCAACAAAGACCCAATGCAGCCAAAAATAAATAAATACATAAATAATTTTTTTTTTTAAAGAATCTTTTCATGGACCCCACAACACATCAGTTCATTCAACAAAATGTTTGGCTCTTTCCCAGGACTGAAAGCCTGTTCATTGTCATTGTATCCCCTGCACTAAGCACAATGCCTGACACGTTGTAGTCTCCAATGTGTGTATCCTGGATGAGCGGATGAGTGAATTAAGCAAACAATATGAAAAATGATTTAAGGATACCAGAATAAATGTGACTTGTTTAGAGTTATGGCCCCATAAGACTGGCCATTCTGCTAAAAGGATTTGTTTGGGAAAATGAGAGATAAGGAGAGATCAGTAAAAAAGTAATGGATTAGGGGACTTCCCTGGTGGTCCAGTGGTTAAGAATCCACCTTCCAAAGCAGGGGACTCGAGTTTGATCCCTGGTCAGTGAACTAAGATCCCAATGCCGCGGGGCAACTAAGCCCGTGCCCTCTAGAGCCTGCACACCACAACGAAGACCCCGAGTGCCACAACTAAGACCCTATGCAGCCAAATAAATAAATATTTTTTTAAAGTTATGGGTTAACTGGGGCTTCCCTGGTGGCACAGTGGTTGACAGTCCGCCTGCTGATGCAGGGGACACGGGTTCATGCCCCTGTCCGGGAGGATCCCACATGCCGCGGAGCGGCTGGGCCCGTGAGCCATGGCCACTGAGCCTGCGCGTCTGGAGCCTGTGCTCCACAGCGGGAGAGGCCACAGCGGTGAGAGGCCTGCATACCGCAAAAAAAAAAAAAAAGTAATGGGTTAACTGATAAAATTTAGAAAAATGTGTTATTTCCCCTATTTAAATTTAAATTAATAAACAGACTTTAAATAAATTACTCTAAGGTGTGCACCGTGGTTTTATAGATAATGGTTTTTCCAGGCTAACAAAATAATTCAATTGCAACAAGCATAGATAACCACTTTGAAGAGATACTGTATGTCTGATTTGTAGTATTACTGCACAATTATCTGAGTAGTCATCAAATAGTAGATTTTTCAAAACTATTAAAAAATGCCTTGTCACATAATTTTTTTTAAAAAAATGTGCTAAACTGTTTCCTAATGGCAATTCAACAAAGATTAGTAGAGGACTTCCAACACCAGATGTCACATGCAAGGCAGAGTATAAAATGCTGAGTAATAATATAAGACCTGCCCGCCAGAAGCTCACAGTCTATGAGAAGACACATAAATTATTGCAATACAGTGTAATACAATGCTATACCAGAGTTCTGTGGATAAAATGCTTTGGGAAAACAAATGAAGGAGTAATTGAATTCTGCCTAGAGGACAGTGTCAGAGAAAGCTAGAGAAGTGATGGCCCTTGAATTTGCCTTGTATGTTTAAAAACACCACCACCAACAACTTCCAAAAACATTTTTCATATGCTTTAAATTAAGTAAAACATTTTTTTAAGTATTTATATGAGCATATCCATTAACCGGGGAAAAAAGGATATTCTCTCCTCCTAAAAGGGGCATTTTAAATGCTATCCATCTGGTTGCTAACAAGGGGCACATAACAGGTTAACGCTAAAGTCCTTAAGAAAAAGCTTTGTTAAACTGAGACTGAGGCAACATCTAGAATTCCAGAGAACATAGAACTTCCCTGGCAGTCCAGTGGTTAAGACTTCACCTGCCAGTGCAGGGGGTGTGGGTTCGATAGGGAAGCTGAGACCCCACATGCCTCGGGGCCAAAAAAATCAAAACATAAAACAGAAGCATTATTGTAACAAATTCAACAGAGACTTTAAAAATGATCCACATCAAAAAAAATCTTAAAAAAAAAAAGAAAGAATTCCACAGAACAACAGGTAAGATTTTTCAGTCCCACTAAACAACAAAAACCACGCCAATTTTTTCAACAATTACTAGCCCATTTGCTATGCATGTTTAAATCTTAATCTGTTTGTCTTTTTTTTATTTCTACTTATTGGAGAGTTTAGATAATTCTAGATATTGACTACTCAAGCCTGAACTTATATACCAACTAAGGGGGAAACACGTTCAAGAGAGGACATGTACTCATCGTGGTAATCATTTCACAATATATGGAAATCAAACCATCATGCTGTGTGCCTTAAACTTATGCGGTGATGTATGTCAATCACTCCTCAATAAAACTGGAATAAACAGATAGGAAAAAAACACGTACTACTCTAAAAATTATTCTTTAATGACCAAAGTGTGTGTGTGTGTTGTGTGTGTGTGCGCACGTGTGTGTGTTAAAGCTTTATCTTTAAAACACTGTCCAAAAAAGCTACACATCCTGGGATAAAATCGATTTTTTCTGTGTCTATCTTCTCCTCTTTAAAAACAAACTTACATATCCTACAGGCTTTTTTCTTAAGAATGAAAGTAGCCACATGGTATCTAATGGGTTCAACAGATACAAAACATCAACAAAAACAACTACAAAAACATCACATCATATAGGTTAATTTAATTTCTCAAAAGAGCTGGTAATTCTTTAATGGAACTTTGCTTTTCCTAACTTTAAGAGGTTTTACAGAGATATACAAGTGGAAAATAATCAGTATTTCCAGATTTTTGGCATAAATATGTATATTACCTAATGCTGCCTCTTATGTACTAAGAAGGGACTGTCATTTCCTGAAATTACTGTCAACATGTACACATACCATTTTGTGCTACATGCTCAAAATAGTGTATGAGTGTTATTCTTAAACATTAGTATAAACACAAGAATATAAGGCAAATCAATAAATTAAAACTTCTCCAACCTATGTAGAGAAAAAACTAATATTGTGCTATCTTTATTTTACAGACTTAGTTTACATGATTTAACAGATGAACATCCACAAACCAAAGGAATGTATCACTGCAATACTTCAACTGCTGTTATGAATACCTTCATATCATCAGTAATTTTTACCTATATAAAAAAATGAACAAGATATGATTTTAAAATAAATCGTATAATTTAAAAATAAATCTAAAATTTTAAATGTGCCTTTACAAGGGAAAGATCTGGCAGGCACTGCCTCAAATGAGGGATCAAACTTAGTATCATCAAGAAACGTGACAGACATTGCATGCCTCCTGATGTGATACAATGGGACATCCTCAATAATATCCTATGTAAAATACCTGTCAAATATGTTTAGCCTGAATCTATTTACAAGGAGACATAAAACAGACAAATCCAAATTATGGAACAACTTCTAAGACAACCTGCCTGGATTGGAAGGAGCAGGTATGAGGTTACCAAAAAAAAAGCAGGCGTTCCATTTCGGCCATGTTAAATGCGCCAGGTCAAGGGCCTCCAAATGAAACATACACGGAGGGTGGATGGAGTACAAGAGTAGAGGTCATGGAAGGTCAGCCCACAAATACTGCACCTCCACCCCTACGACTTCTTATTTTGAGAAAATGATCCAAAGACCAGGGATTCTTGAGAAATCATTCACAGTGGCAGCAACAAAAGACCAGTGCCAGTGTCCTAACCAGACTATATATAACCTGGACTGTGTTTTCCTGATGCTTGCCCTCCCCTTTGGTTACTGCTCAGTTTCTGGAGCCTGAATTCCTAGTCTCTGCACCAATTTTGTGAGCTTACTTGCCAGCCTCCCAATAAATTCCTTTTCTATCCAAATCACCCTGTCAATTTCTGCAAGTTGCAACCAAAGATGTTTGAATTAATTATAAAGAATATTCTGGGCTCAAATACAAAGCTAATTATAATTTCCTTCCTGATTTAAAGCCATTCCTACAAATAAGCAAAACTTAACTATGTTACAAATGTAACTCAGGTGCAGAGTATGAAAATACTATGAAATTAAAGATGACATAAATCAGCTTTTTGAGACATTTAAGAGGTGACTGTATCACTAAAACTAACACTTGAAGTTCCAAAGTATAAAATTTGAACATTAAAAAAAGTATAAGAGAACATCCAGAAGCGATGACAAAATACCAAGATCATTTTAAACTGTATCAATCAAATAAAAAACTAAAAAAGCTTTCCAGAAAAATTAAACACTGAAGCATGTTTTGAGAAAATAACACTAGAATGATACCGGTTTTTACAAAGTGTTCTCTCTGGGGTAGGATGCCTTCTTTTTTCTTTATAAATTGCTCCAAGAACAGTAATGAAAAGATTCTCCACCTGGGTCTACCTTTTCTTTAGACCCCTATTTCACATGCTTCCTCACTAAAAACCAACACATAAGTAAAACTACTTTTCATTGTTTCTGAAAACCTTTCACAATTCAAGTCAAAAGTGAATTTTTAGCTATACTAAAAGCTAACACTTCTTACATCCTTGATAGTAGTATCCTGTAGTCCTATAAATCCCCTAATCCGTTTTGTATTTTAAAGAAATACATTTAGAGGAAGTAAAACACATGTTAAGGGGAGTAAGAACCTTTAGAACTATAGGAAACATCTGCTTCAATGAGGAAAGGGGGCTATTGGTACTGGTGAATACCTACTGTGTGCCACACATTTTGCTGTAGACCATAACCTCTCTGTAAAACACTAGAAAGCAGGTGATGTTACCCTTTTTATAAAAAGTAAATGAGGAAAATTAACCTCAAAAATTGGTTTACTTACCTCATGTCAGTGCTAACAAGGGGTGACTCAAGCACAGATCTGCCTGGTCCCAAAGCTGATGTCATTTTATCCACAACAAAATGCCTCAATGGGCACATTCTTCTCGTAAAAATTTGTTTTCATTGATATTTTTCTTATTAGAAAAACAATAGTAACCATTACCCTGAATAAGCAGAACCTGTGGGATGTAACCATAAAGCAACTTTTTGTTCACTGCTGTCCTTTAAAGTTATTCTTTGGTGACAGTTAATGTCCCTGAACTTTTATTTCGGCAAGCCTATGACTTTGGTCATTTTCAAATTATAAAAACTATCTGAGTTTACAAATTGATAGATCCAGTTTAGTACAACTGTCAAAATTTTTCATTCAAGGTTACAGCTTCTCCCCTATGCAGGCTAGCAGCTTAGGCAGTATTAGAGGACTGTGCTTTACCCCTCTCCGTTCCACCTTAGTAACCCAGGGTGGTCAATTAAGCGTCTCTGCAGGACATGGGCACCCTCTTAGCTCAAAAACGCATAAAGCCGATCTGTCAGGAACTGCTTTCAGGGTCCTGGGAAGCTCTCACCCACCCCAGCCCTTTGAGATCTCTCATTGAAATTCCCTTGATGGAGAACAATGCATCTCCTCTGGGAATCCAGCTGTTTATTCCTCCCCACTCCGCCCCATACCACCCTGCTCCTATGGGCTTCCTCTCACTAGTGGCCCTCATAAGGTCCACAGGAAACACGTACCCCTTGCCCCAAAGAACACTAACCCACAAAGGGTCTTCGTTTTCCTGAGCTGCCAGAGCAGACAACGTCTCCTTCACCCAGGCATGGGTGAGACAGACATCAACCCACTGTGTCCCCCAAAACTGAACCAATCGCAGAGTAAGCTGTCCAAGTCACTGCCTGTACTTGGGGGCGGGGCACCAGACTGGGAGGGATATTAGAAGAAACTCCTAGCATACCAACAACTCAGTTCAAAAACTCTGCTAATTTCCAACTTCCTGAATCTTTTTATACCAACAGATGGGGCAGGTGTTAGAAGTCACAAGATCCATTTTCTGGCTCTTTCTTTTGCAAGACCTGAATGGCGTTCTTACAACTCATCTCAGAATTGTGCATCTACTGACTGAGGGCTAAACTCAGAGTAAGAGTTCCATTTTAACATCTTATTACATAATATACTTAACACTTTTTCTAAAACTTCCACCAAAAGTGGGAAGAAAAATCCATAATCCCACCAGAGTTAGCCACTGCTAACTGCTTTCCATTCTGTAGAGTCCATTTGTCATCTGAAAATTTCCTATTTCAAGTTTTAACTTTTTAAAATCGTGAACGAAAACACCTCATTTATATAATTTCATTGAGCAATCCATTTTTCCACACAATCTAAGCATGCCATTTTCAAACACCAAATTTCCACTGAACCAATGTGCAGGTGGCTTTCTGAAACTTGTCTCTCTCTGTCACTCCCCAAAGTCAAAATCCCCACTGCCAGAAATTAAACTTCAATCTTTTTAAATTAAGCATAATCTGTATGGTCTCCTATATCTGCTACACCTCTAAATGTGGTTTTAAACCATGTATTCATCATATAAAATCATACTGCAAGAAAAATGTGAATGTCGGAGAAGTTTCTGATCATGTAATTTGACCTACACTCACATGAGTCTGGTCACAGCTCCACAATGGCTACTCAAAGTATCTCAGGATCCATCTTCACCAAGGCGAGGAGGCTGAATTCACAAAGCACAAAAGAGCAAATATGCTATTCCTTCATAACATGGTAAAAACCAAGCTTGCAGCAGGGATCAGTCCCCATCTGACTGCAAATAAAACTATTACTACCCATACATATATATTTATTGGCTCCACACTCATTGTCACAACTGCCAAAAAGTTTATCTAATACTCAAGAGGAGATTTATGGGAACTTTAAACGTTTGGGTTTTAAAAAATTGTTCATTTATAATAATTATGAATAATAATTAAATGGATGAATTATTCATTTAATTATTCATAAAATTTCATTTATTTTTGGCTACATTGGGCCTTTGTTGCTGTGTGCGGGCTTTCTCTAGTTGCGGCGAGCGGGGGCTACTCTTCGTTGCGGTGCTTGGGCTTCTCATTGCAGTGGCTTCTCTTGTTGCGGAGCACGGGCTCTAGGCGCGCGGGCTTCATTAGTTGTGGCACGCGGGCTCAGTAGTTGTGGCTCTCGGGCTCTAGAGCACAGGCTCAGTAGCTGTGGCGCACGGGCTTAGTTGCTCTGTGGCATGTGGGATCTTCCCGGACCAGGGCTCAAACCCGTGTCCCCTGCACTGGCAGGCGGATTCTTAACCACTGCACTACCAAGGAAGTCCCAAAACTTTAAATGTTTAAAACTGGATTTGGGGATTAATTTTGTTAAAGTTTCACATATAATTTGCCATCCATTCACGGAGCACACATTTAAAATTTTGTTTTAAAGCCATGTTTCAGCAGATGAAGTGAGAAATAAATTCCATTTAACATGCTACCAAGAAAACAGCATTCATAGTTCTCAGTCCAAAGAATCTTCACTCTTCTCACAAGTTTGTGTCAGTAAAAACTCACAGAATTACAAAAGCGCCTGAAGAAAGAAAAACAATCAGTTCTCTCAAAGCTGACAACAGATGCATTCACTCAAAAAGTACACAAGAACAAGGAGCGTGGGCAAATACTGATGTGTCTTTATGTATAACTAAAGGTGGAGGGTGTGTGTGCACTCATACAACATGCATATATGTGCAGAGACGTCTGGAAACATGTTCACCAAAACAGTGACTACTTAGATGGTGATTTTTGCTTTTTACTTTTCTATATTGTTTCAATTTTTATGAATATGAGTACATATTTTTACAAGAAAAGAAGAATGCTATTTGCTTTATTACAATATGGTATGAAAAGCAACAGTAATCAAAGTACTTGGTACTGGCAGAACGACAGACATGTAGACCAATGAAACAGAAATGAGAGTCCAGAAATAAACCCATATATCTATGGTCAACTGATTATCAACAATCAATATCAATCAAAAACACCAAGGCAGGCTTCCCTGGTGGCGCACTGGTTGAGAGTCCGTCTGCCGATGCAGGGGACACGGGTTTGTGCCCCGGTCCGGGAAGATCCCACATGCTGCGGAGCGGCTGGGCCCGTGAGCCATGGCTGCTGAGCCTGCGCGTCCGGAGCCTGTGCTCCGCAACGGGAGAGGCCACAACAGTGAGAGGCCCGCGTACCGCAAAAAAAAAAAAAAAAAAACCAAGGCAATTCAATAGGGGAAAGGACAGTCTCTTTCAACAAATGGTACTGAGACACCTGGATACTGATATACAAAAAGATGAACTTAGATTTTACTTCACACTATATACAAAAGTTAATTAAAAATGGATCAAAGACCTAAACGTAAGAGCTAAAACTGTAAATCTTTTAGAAGGAAACATAGGAGTAAATCTCAGGACCCTGAGTTGGGCAAAGATTTCTTGGACACAGCACCAAAAACACGATCCTAAACACAAAAGAAAAAAAGATAAACTGGACTCCATCAGAATTCAAAAACCTTGCAACTCAAAAGAGACCATTAAGAAAATAAAAAGATAAGCCATTGACTGGGGGAAAATATTTGCAAATCATGTATCTAATAAGGAACTTGGATCCAGCCTATATAAAAGAACTCTCATGACTCAGAAATAGACAACCCAATAAAAAATGGGCAAAAGATTTGAAAAACATCTCACCGAAAAAGATATAAAAATGGCTTTAAAAGATATTCAGCATCATTAGTCATCAGTCATTAAGGAAATATAAATTCAAACCACAGTAATATATCACTTCACACCAACTAAAATTGTTATAATCCAGGGACTTCCCTGGTGGCGCGATGGTTAAGAACCTGCCTGCCAATGCAGGGGACACGGGTTCAAGCCCTGGTCCGGGAAGATCCCACATGCTGTGGAGCAACTAAGCCCATTTGCCACAACTACTGAGCCTGCACTCTAGAGCCCGCGAGCCACAACTACTGAGCCTGCGTGCCACAACTACTGAAGACTACGCGCCTAGAGCCCATGCTCCACAACAAGAGAAGCCACCGCAATGAGAAGCCCGCGCACCGCAACGAAGAGTAACCCCCGCTCACCACAACGAAGAGTAGCCCCCGCTCACCGCAACTAGAGAAAGCCCACACACAGCAATGAAGACCCAACGCAGCCAAAGATAAAATAAATAAATTTATAAAAATAACTAACTAAATAAATAAAATTGTTATAATCCAAAAAGACAATGACAAGTGTTGGGAGGATTTGGAGAAACTGAAATCCTCATATGGTAGTCTGGACAACAGCAGGTTTTTAAAAAATTAAACATAAATTTACCATGACCCAGCAATTCCATTCCTAGGCATCTACCCAAAAGACATGAAAACATATGGCTGCACAAATGTGCAAAGCAGCATAATTCTCAATAGCCAAAAAGTAGAAACAAGGACTTTCCTGGTGGTCCAGTGGTTAAGAATCCACCTTCCAATTCAGGGGACACGGGTCTGATCCCTGGTCAGGGAACTAAGATCCCATATGCAACGAGGCAACTAAGCCTGCACGCTGCAACTACTAAGCCTGAATGCCACAACTAGAAGGAAGCCCGCGCGGCACAACGAACAGCCCGCGCACCGCAACTAAGACCCGACACAGCCAAATAAATAAATAAATATTTTTTTAAAAAGAGACGATCCAAATGTCCATCAACTGGTAAATGGATAAACAAAATGTAGTATATCCATATAATGGAATACTACTCAGCAATAAAAAGGAACGAATTATTGGTATACACTTGACCCTTGAATAACATGGGTTTGAACTGCACAGGTCCACTTACACGTGGACTTTTTTTCAATAAATATGCAATAGAGTAAGTATTACATGATGAGGTTGGCTGAACCTGAGAATGCAGAACTGCAGATACAGAGGGCAGACTGGAAAGTTATACACAGATTTTCAATTGTCTATATATAATATGTTTTTCCCTAAACATACATACTTATGATAAAGTTTAATTTATAAGTTAGGCACAGTAAGAGATTAACAACAATTAATAATAAAATAAAACAATCATAACAACATACTTAAAAGTTACGTGAATGTGGTCTCACAATATCTCACTGTACAAATTTAACACTTTTTCCATCTTAACTAAGCACTTATACACTGTGGCCATAACTTCTGCAGTTGGAGGTGTGACAGCAAAACAAGCACAAGTTTATTTTTGCCTCTTCACAATTTCACAAACAGATTTGCTCTTACCTTAGATCTTAGCAACCTCAGAATAAGACTTTTTTTCTTTCCTTATTAAGTCAAGAACTTTCACCTTTTCACTTAAAGGAAGCACTTAACAGCTTCCCTTTGGCATATCCAAATTGCTAGCATCACCACTCTTGCAGTTGGGGCCATTATTAAGTTAAAGAAGGGTTACTTGAACAGAAGCACTGCGAAACCATGACAGTCGATCTGATTACCCAGATGGCTACTCAGTGACTAAAGAGCAGGATATACTGGACAAAGGGATGACTGACATCCTAGGCAGGATGGAATGGAACAGGCACAAGATTTGATCATGCTACTCAGAACAGCACACAATTTAAAACTTATGGATTGTTTATTTCTGGAATTTTTGATAGAATATTTTCAGACCCAGGGTGACCAGGCTGAAACCACAGATAAGGGGGAACTACTGTAAGCAGTTACCTGGGGCTGGGGGTAGGGGTGAAAATGAAGTATAATAGGGAACAGGGAACTTATCGGGTTGATGGTAATGTTTCAAAACTGGATTATGATTCAGTAAATTCAGTAAATTTTCAAATTCAGTAAATTTCCTAAGAATCATGGAATTGTACAAAATGGGTGAATTTTATGATAGGTATACTTCAGTAAAAAAATTTTTTTAAACAATAGCAGGAAAATAGTTAACACATGGTTATGTTTATTGACAGAATTATTGGTTTCTTCTAGATGCCAAAGTTAAAAACCAGTGATACAACAAAACTGTGTTAAAAGAAAATATACATTAAAATAGCATATCATAATAGCACACGTAACACTTATCTCCATTATCAGGACTATAGGTGATTTTTACTTTCTACTTTTTTGTACAGTACTTCAGAGTCATGGGAGTACATCTGTTTGACCAAATTAGCTAACAGCCCCGCATCTTTACCAAGATTAAAAAAAGAAGTCACCTGCTTCTTCCATATTAATTATATAATCTGGCTATACAGGATCATAACAGGAATAAAGCTATATAAAGACAAACACACACACATGGATATTACATATTTGTATATTCCTATACCAGAGACTAAAAAAGAAAGCAGAATTATCCAAAGTCTGCTCCAGAACTCTCTGGATAGGAATCCAGCAAGGTTATACCTAAAGAGAAGGGGACTGAAGGTAAATTCAACGTATGCTTTAACCCAAATGAATGTAATGAATGAAGCTGACTTCTCGGTACTTTTGAAAATAACTTGGTAAATATATTTATGAAATACCAGAACATATTAAATATTTAAATCTATTCACTACTATTCAAATAATGAATAGTTCCTAGCAGTCTTTTCCAGAAACCTCAACTAACTCATGAAAAGGTAACTTACAGTTCCCATTTTACAGAAGACGATGGAAGAGAGTGTACATAAAGATTTTAGGCACAATGAATTAGTTAAGAAGCCCTGATGTGCAATGTGACCTTGCTACAAGGGGAAAGACGTGCCTGGGATAAACTGTCTTAGAGCGCCTGTTTAACCCTACTTTATGACTTGAGGGCAGTTTCCTGTAACACCATAAACTAGTTATACTTCTTAAAAAACTGTTCTTTCATCTTTCACTTGTGAGGCCCAAATAAAATCCTAGAAGGGGTCTGAGAGACCAGAGGCAGTAAAAGGACTTCACAAAAATTTCTGCTTGTATACCTCAACTAGGAATTTCAAAGTGCTTAAACATTTTTAAAAATTAGTTAAATGCATAAGCTATCTACCTATCCAAACTAGACAAATTGAGAATGGTTTAAAAAGTTAAATTTGATTTTAATAAAACAAGATAACACCATTTTTAAGTTGCTTATAAAGAAAACACTGAAAATCAACTAAAATGAAGTTCTTAAAAGGCACACATTAAATATGCTAATAGACTACTAAAAAGGGGTCAGTGACACATACCAAAGACAGAACACTGGCCAGTTGTCACCATGACACATACTATAATGGAACTTAGGCACACCCATTTCAGAGGGTTGCCAACTCCAGGCTACATATTTTGACTATTGCTTCAACATACTGTTCTATAAATAAAAAGAAAAGCTTTAGTTTAATTATATTCACATTTTAATATAGGAAGTCCCACTTATCAAAGACTATTTCCAAAATGCTTCAGCCTTTCATTTTTAGGCATCAACCTACTTTTACCCACTAGCAACTTAGCACTAGTGCCACCATAACTAGAAGATTATTTTACATTTCCAAGTCTAAATTCATGTACACTTTAAGCCAAATGAATGGAATAAATGAAGCTGACTTCTCTGTACCTTTAAAAACAACTTGGATAAATATATTTACTTAATATAAGAACACATTAAATGTTTAAGTCAAAAGAAGTTCAAACATAATCTTCAGCAAGTAAAGTCACTTTCAAAATAATACGTCTATAATGCTTGTTTACAGAAAATAACTGGAAAGGATTTAGAAAATGCAAGTTGATAAAATGGAGCCCTACCCCCTTAAAAACAAAACAAACATGAAAAACTGCAAGTTTAAACCTCCCTCCAACTAACTATGCTAGCCTCTCCCCTAAATCTATACTGCCTCAAGATCTAGAGAAAAAGAAGCCTCACTTAAAAAAACACTGTACTTAATTACCATTGTTTTGTTTCTTAAAATTTGCCAGAATTTTAAGTAATGTAGTTTGATATAAAGAAAAGCAAAGTAGTCCCATTCCTTGCAACCCAAGGTGGTTTTCTCATATTTCACTTTAATGTTCCTGAAATTCCACATATGATTTCTTTTTTTTAAATCAAAAGGCATCTGAACATGTTAGACATTACTTTTTGAGTAAATGTTATTAGTTAGCAACTTACCTTGGAGAAAATTAACCCCAAAATTCCACGAAAGTCATTGCATAGAGGTTTGCCCTCAAAAACAAATCAAGGACATGAACACCAATAATAATACGTATTGTGTTCTTATTACATGCCAGCTTCTTTTTAAAGTCAGATTTATTGAAGTATAATTTACGTATGTTGGGAAACAATTCTCTATAGGTCTGTCTTTTTAATATGTTGCAAGCAGACGTACCAACTGCCTTTTCCTTCGAACTATATTTTCAAGGACATCCGTGCAGCAAACAGCCTTGAAAGATAAAGACAGTGGCTCCCTCTAGAGCAAAGGATGGGCATGCTTACTGTCCAGTATAATGTATCCCTCTAGAGCAAAGGACAGACTTGCTTACTGCTCATTACAAAAGATGTGGGTTCCCTAAACGCAGGGCTTCTCTTCACTAACATGGACCCACTATGGGTGCCTGAGGATCAGGAAACCATTACAAATGCTGATTGATACTCTCGCTACTGTTATTACTGAGAGGAATAAACTGTCCTTCATCTCTTACACAGGAGTCTCATGTCTTCTACCAGCATCCATGAAAACGTGGCAGGGAAACTTATTCACTTCAAAGTAGGATAAGATCTCAGATCGTCATGATTCTGGACAGTTTTGGCAACAAGAATGGGATACTGACATAGCCATGACTTCCTAGGAGAGAGAGAATAAAGGCCCCCTGAGGTCAGAGTTCTGAGAAATGAGAAGACACACGAATCAGAGTGATCCTGGTGGTGGGTGGACAGAAGGTGGGAATAAGGATCCCCACTGTCCGGTTAATGAAAGGAGTTGAATTCATGTTTGGAAACTGAGCAGTGAGAAGTGGGATCAAAATCAGGCATTGAAATGGTGACTTGGCTGTTACTCATTCTCCCCTGGGCTGGCAAAGGAAGGGATGTGTCATGATGATGGGCAACATGCATTGTGTCTCCAGCCGAAAGGCTGTGACTGCTGAGCCAAAGAGTCCCTAGAGCTAAAATAGATTATGTAAGTAATGAACACCTTGCTGATAATATAGAGCTTTAGATGGTCCAAAAGTATTAGAAGTTCTTTTGGCTGAATTACAACGGAATGACCAAAAGTGAATACAAAGCCTCGATTCCTGGTACAGAGTTGCTCTCTCCCTGGTGCCCTCTTCTCTATCCCTCTCTACTACTATCCCCAAACTCTTCTGCTTTACAGAGAAAAATAATAAGGGATAGGGCTGAGGTCTCCCTGACCCCCAAGAAGGACTGAAGGGCATACATACCCCTGAGAAGCTGTCCAGAAAACTTTACAGAGAGACTCAAAGTTTTATGGCTCTCCTGGATACAGACACCCTCCTATCTGGTCCCACAGAAGAAGGGACATCAGATTCAGCTAATACGGTTTGGGCAGGATTTACAGTTGGGAAGGGAAATGAAGTGACTTATTGCTGGGGCTCTTTGGGCCAATTCAACGTCCTCTTGTTGTTGCTTCTACATCCATCCTCATGTATAGTAGGAACTTATGTGGTATACGGTTGTACTTCCCCTTCCTGTATGTCCCAGAGGGGATTCTCCCGATCAGGAAGGGCTGCATGTAGAAAAGTGCTAGTATGCTAGTACCTTTGGGGCTCCACAACCCTCATAACCATTTTTAGTCACAAGTCTCTGTGACTCACGATTTTACTGATTGGAGCCTCTGACAAAGGTGCCACCTGTAGGTGCCCCTGGGGTTTGGACTCTTTTGCCTCCCTGACACAGCTATCAGGCACGCTCCTTTTGTTAAGCAGCTATTAGCTTGCTACTGGGCTCTCGTGGAAACTGAATGCCTAACTCATGGAGGCCTCATAAATTCCAGTCTGATATTCCTACTTTGGGGTGAATCAACTCATACTCAATGACTAACAATATGGAGAGTCACTGAAAATGCATATTTGCAAACATAGCTGGACTGCCTTAGCCCCACATCTCAACTTTATATGAAAAAGTGGTAGTGAGCCCTCTGGGGGAAATTCATCCTCTATTCTACCACTGGACACAAAGTTATGGGTTCAATGGAGCCCACATCCAGTAAATCATCACATCTTGTAGACTTAACATCATCCCTCCATTGTCAATAGGAGTACTGATCACTATCAATTATTTCCTGGACTTTAGCAACAGCCTTTTAACTTGCTCGCCTGTATTCAATCTTAGTTTACCTTCAATCCATTCTTTAACAGCTGTCAGAACAATCTTCTGAAAGGACGAATGAGTATTTCACTCTCATCCCTTTTAAAGTCCTATGATGGTTTCCCCTGGCCTTCAGTCCAAACTGACTTGAACTTGTTAACATGACTCAGACAGCCAGTCTTACAGCTTACTTTCTGTCTACCTCTTTCCCACACCTCTTTTATAACCTGTATTACTGCCATACAGAACCAATAACCGTCTCAAAGACGTACAGGACTTCTCTTATCTCCAGGTTCTGGCCTCTCCCTCTTCCAATGCGCATGCATTCTTCCTTCTGCCCAACTGACTAATGGTCCACTCTTCAGATCTTAATTTAGATGGCATTACAACATGGGCATTTATCCTGACTCATAAAATAAGATTAGGTACCTGCGAAATTCATACTGTCTATTTTTCTCTATCTTTTCTTCTGCTGAAAAAAAAGGAACCACTAACATTTTATTCACTGTTATATAACCCTGCTTATGTGCTCAATAACTATTTGCGTAATTAATGGCAATCATACACCAGGTATTGTGCCAGGTGTCAAAGAAAACAAACGATCAAAACCAAAAAAGAATTTTAATGATCATTCGACTTAGAAATGCATCACATCCTTCCCTATTATGTTGCACTGAAATTAATACAAAAATTTCACAAGAGTGTTATGAGGCACGTAGCAGAGACAGTATTATTCCTATCTTATAGATCTGACAATACTATCAGACAAGAGCAAATCAGGGCTTAAATGCAATGTTTTTGTCCATACATACTAAAATTTTAAAGTAGAATCTATCAATAAGACAAGTTGAGAATTTCCAGGTGGTCCTGTGGTTAGGACTCCGCGCTTTCACTGCCAAGGGCCCAGATTCGATCCTGGGTTGGCAACTCAGATCCCGCAAGCCATGCGGCAAGGCCAAAAAAAAACAAAAAGAGCACAAGTCAACAAACTACAAAAGTCCACTTCAAGAATTAGTCAATCTCCGTTTTCATTTAAATTACTGCCTTCAATTCTCCACTACCCTCACTTAGAACAGAGAAATGGCATAAATAATCCCCCAAAAAATAATATCTGGGAATATGTCTTTTTTTTTTTTTTTTTTGCGGTACGCGGGCCTCTCACTGTTGCGGCCTCTCCCGTTGCGGAGCACAGGCTCCAGACGCGCAGGCTCAGTGGCCATGGCTCACAGGCCCAGCCGCTCCGCGGCATGTGGGATCTTCCTGGACCGGGGCACGAACCCGTGTCCCCTGCATCGGCAGGCGGACTCCCAACCACTGCAACACCAGGGAAGCCGTCATAATTTTTTTTCACAGCGTTTTCTCAAATTGTGTGACCTTAGTAGTCAGTGTAATTTGGATTATCTGAGAACACGCCAATTTATGACTGGGAGGAGGATTTTAGGCACAGTATATGTAGACACAGTGAAAAGTGTATCAGTTTAAATTTAATATAGACCAGACATAATGCACCAACTAGACTACATCAAGCAGAGATTACTTGCATGGCAGAAAATAACTGTACAGGACTGAAAGCTTCACAATGCTGCACAGAATAGTACCACAGAACATCATCTTTTCAAATTAAATAGCTACAAAAATACATCTTTGCATTAGGTCTTCTTTTTAAACAAAATCACCCAATGTCTTTGTAAACAGCTATTTTCACCCATGGTACCACAATCAGGAAGTGGCACATGTCACAAGAAATGCGTATAGTTAAAGGATCAAAATTCTTAGAATGATTTCCTTGTTTAAATAGTTTTACAAATGTCACTCATTTGCATTCCAATATACTTGCATGAGTGTGAAAGGGGTGAAGCTACACCCAGTGAGCAGGAAATTATAATCCTGTATATGCTCAGAGAGTAAAGAACAGTGAACACTATCCATCCTGTGTGGCAGGTGAAAAAGTCTGGAGATTTGTTGTTTTAAGTATGCCTTCTAAACATATAACATAAAATACAGGACCTCAAATTAATACTTTGAAACAGAATTTTAGGGAAGACTACACGTCACAGAGGCCTGGGTTTAAATGCCAGCCTTCCTCATCCTACTTGGGCATGTGCTTGGACAAGTTACCTAAGCAGTTTGCGCCTTACTTTCCTAATGTTAATTAACAATTAACTAGGAATTAACCTACACCTTGCACAGCTGTCATAAAACTAACTTAATGTGTACAGAGAACTTGGCACAGAGGTGTTCACTATTACAGCGTAACAATTAAGAGCCAAGACCCAGATCTACCACTTAGTAGTTGCGTCACTTTTGTTACTTAACCTTAGTTTCCTAGTCTGTAAAATGGAAATACTAACACCTATTAGCATTAGGGTGTTGTAAAGATTAAATGTCTTACAACACTGCCTGGCAAGTAGCACACACTAGGTAAGTGTTAGTTACTAATAATGTCATTATCATCATCACCACTGAAATGTTAAGTAACCATTGCCACGTTGGATTATTCCTTACATTTCTACTATATGAAAAAATGCTCCTTGAAAAATTAACCTAATTTAGTGAACTGATCATAATATAACATGAGCTCACACATTCAAGAATTTTTATGCTGACTTTTAGAAACTTTAAATGCACAGAAATTATCTGAATTGACCACTGCTCATGAATGCTGACAAGATACACATATCAAATACCCATTCTAAGTGAACAAATCTATTCAGTGAACTAAAGCATAACACAAACCAATGTCTACTTTACTTTCTCCCCAAAGATTTCAAAGCAGTTTAAAATAATCAAATAGGGCTTCCCTGGTGGCGCAGTGGTTGAGAGTCCGCCTGCCAATGCAGGGGACACGGGTTCGTGCCCCAGTCCGGGAAGACCCCACGTGCCGCGGAGCGGCTGGGCCCATGAGCCATGGCCGCTGAGCCTGCGCATCCAGAGCCTGTGCTCCGCAACGGGAGAGGCCACAGCAGTGAGAGGCCCGCGTACCGCAAAAAAATAAATAAATAATTATAACAATAATCAAATATAACAATTCTCAAAATGTACAAGTTACTTGAGAAAACTGCAGCTGAGAGGAATCAACATCTTTCTCCAGAACTTTTGCCACATAATTACAAAACAATGTTAAGAGTCAAACTCTTTGCAACCCTGCCATTCATTCAATTAGTCAAAACATTTATTGCATATCCACTGTGCACTAGGCAGGCATTGTGCTAAACTCTGGTGTAGTAACAGAAAAGGAGAGACCAAAAGTAAGAGTGGGCAAGCCACTAACAATATTATTAAATATTTTGAAATTTTATAATTTTGTTTTCCTTGAGCAGTGAAAGAGCAAATTGTAGGCTCTAACGGTTGAGTGCATCAATACTTAATGAGTTAAGTAACCTCATATAAGTGACAGTACAATATCTTCCCCATGGAGACTAGGATTAAATGAAATAAGCATCCCTCTCTACTGCTCAATCAATTACTTACTAAGTAAAGGTAAATGGCCACTTCAAATGAGTCAAGTAATCTCAAGAGTGACCTCTAACTAACATAATTTTTTACCCATTTTGGGGGGAAAGTTCAGAGAAATAAATCTTAAATTTGATGTTAAATGTCACCTGTAACCTATCAGAAATAAGCTACATTCACTTAGTTTTACTCAGCATCTGAAAATGCATTTTTGCTGAGGCGACTAGGACCAATTTACTAATCATGCCTCCCTCTGCTGAACCATTTTCTTAGGAGAGAAAAATCTAGCCTCGATGCAACTATCAAATAATCTAGAGTTCATACTATATATCCTACATTTTACAAAACAAGAGTTTCCTCTCAAGAAGCTACATAACTGTTAAAGTTTTAAGGAATTTTAAAAATATATTATCTAGCAATATTGCTCTGCCAAAAAAATGCAATCTTGACTCTGAATTAAGTAATCTTAGTGCTTAAAGCGGTCATCCAAAACCTAAAAGGGGACAACCAACCAACCACCATTTTAGTACCTAGCTCCCCAGAAGAAAGGGCTGTTAGGAAAAGCTATTAATATTGATAGCAATTGTATCACACTGATAGGCAGGTAAGTGTACTTCAGGACTAAGTACCTTCCTTGGAGTTCATTATTATGGACTATGAATGTCACATAAAAAAAAAAAGTGCTGTCATTTCATTTTGTGAATGCTGAATCAGGCAGTTTTAGTTAACTGCAACACTTTACAAGCAGGCTATCAAATAAGCCCCAATTATCAAGCTGTTTCAGACAAAGCTTCTGTTTCTATTAAGTATAATTAAAGAATTAAAAGGATCAGTGTATTTTTCTTGAGATATATTAGTCTAAAATGATTTGCAATAAGTCCCTGAACACCCAAGTGACTGAAATTCCTTCAGCTATACAAAACACTCCTCTGGAATGCCAGTCTTCCAAATGGCAAGACTGTAAGAACACACAATTGATAAATGGATATTCATTCTCTACATTAAACATTAAAGAGTAAAAAAATGGCAAGCTCAATAAATTCACAGGAGGGGGGGAAAAAGTGTAAACAAATGCCCCAAATCTGTCTTATCCAGAATGGCGTTTCGTGGTACTGCACGAATTCAGGCATTTCATCAGCATTCGGCACACCGGGAGCCACTCAGTAACTAATGTTGACAGATGAGCCGAGAAAAAGTCTCACCAACAAACAGTATTAACAGGTAATGTTGCAAATCAGTCACGGGACTGCGCGGGAAGGAACGTGGAGGAATCGAAAAAGTAACAATCTTCCGCCAAATTTTACATTCAGAGCAAATTAATCCATCATAGATACATAGTCCTCCGGGGGTGGGGGGGGAGAGCGAAAGGAGATATTTGGTACGACGCAGAATAGCCATGCGGAACACACACACACACACACACACACACACACACACACCCACCAACTGCCACTTCCACTACAGTTTGACAGTCATGGATTTGGGTAATTAGAGTAGAAATGTGTGTTCTGGAAACACACTAAGACCACACCCTAGGACTGAGAATCTGGACTTTAAATGCTGCGAAGTGAGAGGTCAACGCAGCACCTAAGGTGGACGGTCTGGCCGCACAGGTGGAAGGGATGGGGGCACCAACTTCCAGGCGGGTGACCGGGAGGGCCGGGTGTCCGGGCGAGGCATGGCGGAGTCCGAGGGACAAGGGGGTGTGGACTAGGGACCAGCACCGGCAGAGAGGGAAGGAGAGAAGGCGGCCGCTAGGAGTAAAGGGCGGTGGGAGCTGCGGGTAGGGGGCGAACTCGACGCGGGGCGGGGGGGGGGGTGGTGAGAAGAACCCGGGGAGCCAAAGGTCACGGGCGGCGGCAGGGTTCGGGGGCGGGAGGGGGCGGCGAGCACGCGCGCGAAGGTCCGAGTGGAAGGAAGCGGCGGAAGAAAGGAAGATCCGAATGAATGAGTGCCGCGGAGGCCCGGGTCGCGGAGGAAGGGGCCGGGGGCGTCCGCGGAGATGGCAGCCGCAGCGCCGGGGCGGGCCCCCGCGCCAAGGGATGAGAAAGCCCCGCACCGGCGCCGGTCCCACCGCACTCGCCTCTCCGCCAAAATGGGGTCGCGCGCGGAGCAGGAAAGAGAGGACTGTGAGGGAAGAGGGGGAAATGGTAAAAATAAATCACTCACCCTACGCGCGAACCTCCAGGCTCTCTCAGCCCCGCTCCTCCGCCCTCCTCGAGCCCCGACGGCGGCTCCTCAGCGGCGCTAGGGGGAGCCCCGGGCCCGGAGCGGGGCAGCGGCGGCAGCCGGACCGGGAGCCCCTCCGCACCTGCCCCTGTGGCGGAGCCGCGACGAGCCAGGCGGCGGCGGCAGCGGCAGCGGCGGTTCGGAGCTGGGAGGGCAAGTGACCCGGATGTACAGGGTAACGGCGAGGAGGGGGAGGGGGGAATGCCAGGAAGTGAGTGCGCCGCGGACCTGTCCGGCCGTGCGCATGCGCCGCGCGCCCGCCCCGTAAGGTAAATCCTCAGCCTTCCTTCCCCGCCCCTCCCCAAGGGGGCGGGGCGAGGCCGAAGACAGGTGGTCTGGAGGGCTCAGCTAGGAGACGAAGGGGGCGCGGCCACCTTCTCCGCTCCCCCCGCCCTCCTTAAAGGGGCAGCACTTTCGCGCGGGGATAGCATCTGGGTGGGTCGGGGTTTTGCAGACGTCTCGTTTTATAGATGGAAAACTGAGGTTCAGAGGTGACGGCGACCTACCTCAGGTCAGCGAACTCAGAAATGGCAGAAACTGGAACTCGAGACTCGCGGGTCGGGGCTCTGTGCTGAACCCATCGAAGTCGTCACATACCATCACCCCCCCATGCGTGGAATGGCTGGGCTGTTGGGCACGCCTTTCCCTCTCTGCCAGGTACTGAGCCTCACACTCCCAGACAAGGCAGATGCGCTTGGCAGGCTCCCCAGAGCCGAGAGGTACTGGGAGTGCGAAGGTATCGCCTGCGAAGGTATCCTGGAGACGCCCTTGGGAGGTGTTAAGTAATCAGTCTGAGAACAGAAATCAGGCGCCACGTGAGACTTGCACGGTGCTACTCATAGCACTTTCAGACAAACGAGACTTTGTTCTGGGGTCTGCTCTGGGCAAAGATATCTGATGGACAGAGAAGTTGAATGTGACAGAGGGCGCAGCTTCTTCATTTTTCCCTAATTCCCTTTTCACTCTGAGCATAAATGCTCCCTCTTTACCTACAAAACCAGAACATTCCATCTAGCTAGCTCATCCTAATACTGTTATGAAACTCTCAGATTTTTTCATTAACACTAACGTGTAAACGATCACAACGTTACCTCTCCCAGGGATATTTTCAATGTGACTGCGGAGCAGGTCGTTACTATGGAGGTAAATGGTTCTAAACATTTTGGGGTCAAGAGCCCTACTGAAAACCCCATAAAAGTATGCACTTTTCTCTCCTGGAAAATGCATAATGTGCACACAAATTTGCACACAATTTCAGGAGATTTTTGGATCCAGGAAGCCTATCTGTGAAACCCTGATTATGAACCCTTGTTCTAGTCAAATGCGTAAGATCCCAGTAACTGTCTGGGCCTCAGCACATGTAGCCAAGAAATCACTCCTTGCCCCAAGTATAGAAGGGCAGCCCTTAACCTTATTTAGCCTTCTGTCTTCCTCTTCCTCTTGAGTTACACGGAGACCAAGTGATATTGGCCATATTACAAAGAAATGTGTTAAGAGAGTCATGGAGAGAGTAGGTGACTTTTTCAAGGCACACTCTAAGGGCAAGAGTCCAAGGCCTCATACTTTTACCCTAATTATCATACTTATGGATGATTTAGGGGTCCTACACTGTATCCATTATAATCTTCATTAATTTCAATTAAACACAGGGAGCTGAGGTTTTGCAAACACTAATGCTGAGAGAACAGTCTTCACAATCCAAGAACTCTGGTCCATTTGTTTGACACACGGACACCCACTCTTAAATAACCCTGGTCCATATCAACCCACCAGCCTCTATTTGAACTCTATCTAGTTCTTACACCTGCTCAGTCCCTTAGAGATGAGCTCTGAGTAATCACACACCTGTAACCCAATCTCCCACTGAGAGCAGAAATCTCTTCTGTAATATCCTCAACACCTGAACATCCAGTTTAGCTCGGGTATCTCCATTTTGGGGGGGTATCTCCATTTATGGGGAGCTCATTATCACAATGGTCAGCCTCCTCTAATTGTGAGGAGCCTCTTCTTTTACACTGATCAGAAATCTGATGCCCAACAACTGTCATCCATTGGTTCTAATTTTATTTCTGGAAAGCAACATAGACATGATGCTGGCCTGGGGGAGCTTACCGTCCAGCAAAGAAAACAGTCCATTTGATGAGTGATAACCAAAAAATAGAATGAGTCCCGTGAGGAAGATGCAGTGCCCCTTTCAGAGGCACCTTTGTCCTTATCAGCCTTAGACCTGTTCCTGATCTGTGTAAGAACTCATGAGGAAGCTCTATCACTACCCCATGGGGGATGTCCTGAAAAAAGGAACACAAAACAAGACCCTAAGTGCTGAATTTATTCTTCCACGATCCTCTCCTCATCATTCTGCATGAATGGAATCACATTTCAGCTGAGGTCAAAGTTTTAGGTTGAAAAAACAAGCGGAAGAATGCAAAAAAAAGATGTTTACATAAAAGCACTAAGCTCCAATAATTTAATCATGGTGGCTTGCTAGCATTTTTTTGAGTCCTTAGTATGTGTCAAGCACTATGCTATCAGCCCTCGACTCGCATTTCCTCTTTTACTTTACAAAATCAGTCATTGAGTCATTCAGTCAACACATGTTTTTGCCCCTCTACTATGTCCCAGGCACCATGCTGAGAGTTTAGGGTGGAGGACAGTAAGCCATGTGGTCCCTGCCCTGGAGGGGCTCAAACTTTCGTAAAAGGAAGGGCTATAAGCTCACAGTTATGACATGGCATGATTCGTTGTAATTTAGGAGGGTGGAGGAACTAACCCTCCCTGACATGGCTGTGAAGGCTTCAGAGAAGATGAGCTTGGGGCTTCCCTGGTGGTGCAGTGGTTGAGACTCCGCCTGCCAATGCAGGGGACACAGGTTCATGCCCTGGCCCAGGAAGATCCCACATGCCGCGGAGCGGCTGGGCCTGTGAGCCATGGCCGCTGAGCCTGCGTGTCCGGAGCCTGTGCTCCGCAACGGGAGAGGCCACAGCAGTGAGAGGCCCGCATACCGGAAAAAAAAAAAAAAAAAGATGAGCTTGGTCTTGAAGAGATGAGGCAAGGGCCACGAAGAAAAGGCAAAGGCACATGGGCACAGAGGCATAGGAAGGAGAGTTCACACATGCTGGGGTGTAAGACTGTAAAGGACCTCCTCATATGCCAAGCTAAGGAGTATGAACTTACCTCCTGAAGGCAACCACTGGTAAATAGAAGCTTCTAAGCAAAGGAGAGACATAATCACATGTGTTTTATATCAAGATCACTCTGACCACAGTGTCCAATATGGACTACAGTGGGAGAGAGAATGGAGACCAGAAGACCAGTGAAGCTGTTGTGAAGTGCAGGCGAGAGATAATAAGAGCTCGTTCTAGGAAACTAGCAATGGAGAGGAAGAATGGGCACCAGAATTAAGATATTTACGGATGTAGAATCTACGAGAGTTTGTGACTAGCTGAATCTAGGGGAAAAAAAGCAGGGGCTGTGGAGCATGACCCTGAGGTTCCTAGCTTAGTAGACTAATTGAATGGTGACACCATCCAATCCCAAAACCTTTACACAGCTTTCATTCCTGTTCTCTCTCAACCTTTATCCCTGTAAACGCACATTGCTTCAGTTGGTATCTTCAGATGTCTGCAACTATTTCCCAAATACTTTTTCCTATTTCTCCAGTCACATTTATCATTTTAATGGCTGCAGAATATTTCATCATGTTGAAATAGCTCTGTTTCCTTCACTTGCTAAAGGTCCACACCCTGCATGCCTGGTTCACCCTAGACTCATTTGGCTCCAGGCATTTTGCAAAGGATGAGTTGAGCGTAGAAAGAGAGCCTTTAGGTGAAGGGTATTGGAGAAGCATAGCCTCAAGGGCCAGCAAAGCTGCAACTCTCGTGGGAGAGGCTGGGCAACTGTACTGCAAGCAGAAATCGCGAAGCTGTTGAAAAGAACCTATCAACCGTGGGAATCCTGATGTCTACTTCCCTATGGAAGCTGGTTCTCAAGTCCTAACCCACCTAATCCATTCATTCCTTCATTCATTTATTCCCTCTTGGAGCAATGCATTCTTGTGAAGCAGAGGGCAATAAAGCAGAGCTGAAGGCAGCTTTATTTAGCTGTGGATTTAGCCCCGCCAGGTTTTGAAGTCTATTCAAAACCCTTCACAAGTGAACCTCTCAGAGCCCCAGTTTCCCCACAAGTTTGTTGTAAGGATTAGTTTAGGTAAAATTTGTACAGTATTTGGGACAGAACGAAGCATACATTAAGTTCAGTGATTATTTTCAGTCTTGGATCCTTCCCCTATGCCTCCTTGACTCCAACATTTTCCTTAGTTTCTGAGCACACCCACCAGGTGACAGTGCACATGCTGGAGTTCAGAGCCTGAATCTGCCAGAGTGAAGCAGGGCACTCACTTCATCTCTCTAACCTTCCATCTCCCATCTGTGAAATGGGAATAAAAACCTATCCACAGGAATGTTGTGATGCTCTCATAAATACTATATAGGAAAATACGTTCAAAACCCCAAAGCACTATGTCATTACTGACTATGACTGCTATTATAGACCTCACTGTTTTCTTGGTTTCTCCCCATTTAAAAAAATGATGACTTCAGCATAAGTTCCGTGGATTGTAATCACTGGGTCAAAGGATCTGAACATCGTTATGGTTCCTGATTGGCACGGCCCAATTGCTCTTAGGACCCTGTGAACAGCTGCTGTCATCGTTAACTCACATACACCATTCAGTATGTTTAAGCGCCTAGATTATAGCTTCCGCTGCCTCTGTGTCCAGTCTTTGTCCTCAATCTAACATTCAGGAACTTCTCCCGACTGCTTGTCTCCTCCTCTTCAAGGAGTGAATGAATACTGAATCCCTGAACAAAGAGGTGCCTTCCCAAATACTTCCAACACAGCACAGGCTGAGAACTAAGACTCCAGGGGCAGGCCTTACAGATGCGCATCCACACGGTGGGTGCATTTAATGAACGCAGAAGAGCACGAGGAAGGAGGCCTGCGAATCCCTGAGCAGCAGTCGAAGCCTGTTCAGCATGAGAGATGGCATCAGAGCTGCCCTTCGAAAAGAACCAAAGAACAAAGCCAACAGCTCAAACCCAATACGTTCCGGTTATTTAGCAAAGCAGTCACCAGTCTCTCCGGGGCCATAAAGTTGTCTACATGACCGGACTCCCCCAATTACAGGCTGTATCTGTGAGGCTCCTCACATTTCCAAGTGTAACACATTTCTCACAAGTGGGCAGCTCCAGTTCAAGTTTCACCAGCCCTCTGAGTGACCTGCAGGAAAGCAGCAGACCCTCACTGCCTTGCATCTGCTGGTCCTTGCCTGCTCCTCCAATACGCTTGCCAGCATCTTCACGTGGCTGTCTGTCAGCCTCCAGGTTCAAGGGTCGCTTCCTCAAAGTGGTCCCATCATCTTTCCTAAAGTCCACCAGCCATCATCCATCATAAAGTCTTCCCTTCCATCATCCCCTCATACGTCACTGGCTTCTTCTTCCTTGATAGCACTTATCACAACCTGTAATTATTGTTTTTATTTTTGAGCTTAAAAAACATTTTAAGTGGACTTCCCTGGTGGCGCAGTGGTTGAGAGTACGCCTGCCGATGCGGGGGACACGGGTTCGTGCCCCGTTCCGGGAGGATCCCACATGCCACGGAGCGGCTGGGCCCGTGAGCCATGGCCGCTGAGCCTGCGCGTCCGGAGCCTGTGCTCCGCAACAGGAGAGGCCACAACAGTGAGAGGCCCACGTACCGCAAAAAAAAAAAAAAAAAAAAAACACTTTAAGTAAGAAAAGACTCTCAACACAATGTCGGCTCAGTGAAGACAGAGGCCAGGGCTACCCTGCCCACTCCGACACCTGTCACTGTGCCCACCCAGCTCCTAAGAGACCCTCAATAAATACATGGAATGATTTGTTTGGGTAAAAGTTTGGGTAAAAAGAGAGGTTCCTGGCCCCCTCTACCTTTCTTTCACTCTGATTATATGAATAATACATGTTGATTGCAGAAAAAAATTGGAAAATACAGATGAGCAAAAGGAAGAAAATATAAACACCCATGATCCAACCTCCCATACCATGTGGATACACTTCCAAATGTTTTTTTCTGTGTCTATACCCATATAAAGATAATGCATATATTTTTATAAAAATGGTTCATATTCTGAATTATCATCTGCTGTGTTCATCTCAAGATTTATCTTAGTCACCTTTCCTTAACAAAGGTACTTCAGCACCTTGTTGTTAAAGGCTCTATAATACGTATGCACTGGACCATGTAGCTATACCACAAAGTATTTAACAAGTCTCCTAGTGTTAAGCTAAAGGGGAGGTTTCTTCAATGTCAATAAAGGTAACATGTTGTAATACAGCACTTCCTTCTTGACAAGCTTCCCATTTTTTCCCTCTGTGTTTGTATTGCTTTAGAGCTGTATTTCTACAGAACTGTACTCCCCGCCGCCCATTCACCACCTGGAGTTATTAGAGTCCCCGTCAACTAGAGAAGCAAAATTGTCTGCAGCCGGAAACGCTGAAGTATGACAAAGCCAGGATGATGCCTAGGAGTTCAATTCGGGAATCTGCTGCTGATACAGGCGACAGAAATAAAGAACATGTTTTCTTGCCAAGACTTTAACGTAAAAAGAGGAAAAGAAAGACTTTCTGTACGTCTTCACTTCTCCTTCCCAAGCCCTGTTTAGAGGCCAAGTTTTTCCCAAGAGGGATGGGCTGGTCCACGGAGTTTACTGCTGTTGTAAGCAGTCCACAGGCCAAAGCCCACTGCCCCGTTCAAAGTAGAGGTGGCTGCAGAAAAGTCTAGGAGGGCACGCGAGGATGTGCTGCCCTTTTCCACAAACAGCTCTCTCAGCCCCTTGTGTGGGTCGGGAGCCACTTGGCATTTTCAGCTCTGACAGTCACACCCTCCACGAGAAAAGGCCTCCCTCTGCCCACCTGGCACAACAGACCCCACTCCAGCAGGACCCGTCAGTGTGCCAGGGCGCCCGCTGCCTGGACCACCTGCCCACCCCCACTGCAGGTGGGCCACCTTGTCAAGATGCACAGGCACAGGAGGGGGTCACTGAAGGTGGGGCTGAGATGATATAAAATCAGAGATGGTGCCGCAGGGAGGGAAGGGAGGGGAAGGGCTGGGTGGGCCTTTCCATTCCTGGGCCTCACCACCCTGCGACCCAGAAACCCAAATAGAGGTTAATCTGCTATTCCACCACCTTATATGGTACCCCATCGGAGGCAGAGGGAAACTATCTGTAAAGAAACAGAATCCCTAATTGTGTCATTGGACACTAATTTATCGATGCCATTTAAAAAAGATTTTGTGGGACTTCCCTGGTGGTCCAGTGGGTAAGACTCCACACTCCCAATGCAGGGGGCCCAGGTTCGATCCCTGGTCGGGGAACTAGATCCCGCATGCATGCCTCAACTAAGAGTCCGCATGACACAACTAAGACTCTGCGTGCCGTAACTAAAAAAAAAAAAAAAAAAAAAAGATCCTGCATGTTGCAATGAAGATCCTGCGTGCCGCAATTAAGACCAGGGCAGCCAAACTAAATAAATAAAAATAAATCTTAAAAAAATAAATAAATAAAAATAACAAAGATTTTGTCTGAACTTACAGTTACAAAAAGGGAAGGCGGTGTAGGGGGATAAATTAGGAGCTTGGGATTAACAGATAAACACTACAATAGATAAAATGTATAAACAACAAGGACCTACTTATAGCACAAGGAAGTATATTCACTATCTTGTAATAACCTACACCAGAAAAGAATCTAAAAAACAATACACACATATAACTGAATCACTGTGTTGTACACCTGAAACTAACACAACATTGTATATCAACTATACTTCAATTAAAAAAAAAAGATTTTGTGTGTGTTTTCCAGAAATACCATGGTTAGAGAAAAGAGAAGGGAATTTGGTTTGAAATATAATGATGACAGAACGAACTATTACCGCCAACACCTCTGATCAATGGTTTCATTTTGGCTGGTTTGGAACAAAATGATTTCCACTCATTTTATACTTCAATCCTTATAATGACATCATGAGAAAGATTTTATCGCTCCTAGTTTCCAGGTAACAAAATTCAGGTAAGGTACAAAAAGTTTTTAAGTATTTTGCTAGAGGTCACAAAGCTACTAAGAGATGGAGCCAGGATTAGACCCCAGGTCCTAGAGCCGTTTATATTCACGAGTCACTCAAACTTCCTTGCTTCCCACCCCTCCTTTCTTTCTACAAACATTAATTAAACCACTTAATGTCAAAGCTCCTTCTAAAACAGTAGACTAGTCATCTATAAAATAGGCACACGCGGAGCAAATAAGCCCGTGAGCCACAACTACTGAAGCCCGCGCACCTAGAGCCCCGTGCTCCGCAACAAGAGAAGCCACTGCAATGAGAAGCCCACGCACTGCAACGAAGAGTAGCCACAGCTCGCCACAACTAGAGAAAGCCCGCGCACAGCAACGAAGACCCAACGCAGCCAAAAATAAATAAATAAATAAAAAATAAAATAAAATAGGCGCAATAACCACCTAACTCACTGCTATTGTCAGGGTAAAACTAAAATAATAGATGGAACATGAAATCGCTAATATTCAACCACTTTTTACTCTAAAAACAGCAACTACATACAGCTAAATCTAATAGGTCCGCGGTCTTGGTAAACTCTTAAATGGTTTAAAAAAATGTACATTACAGACTATCTTGGGTTTTGAAATTTGCGGTTTTAGTATTCAGACTCAGAAGGCTGTATATCACAGTGGCTGAGAGCTCAGACCCTGGACTCAGGGTCTGAATCCCTTAATTCTCTCATCTGTAAAAAAAATAGGAAAGTAGGGACTTCCCTGGTGGCGCAGTGTTTAAGAATCCTCCTGCCAATGCAGGGGACACGGGTTCCATCCCTGGCCGGGGAAGATCCCACATGCCGCGGAGCAGCTAAGTCCGTGCTCCACAACTACTGAGGCTGCACTCTAGAGCCCACGAGCCACAACTATTGAGCCCACGTGCCACAACTACTGAAGCCCACGCGCCTAGAGCCCGTGCTCCGCAACAAAAGAAGCCACTGCAATGAGAAGCCCACGCACTGCAACGAAGAGTAGCCACAGCTCGCCACTAGAGAAAGCCCGCGCGCAGAAACGAAGACCCAACGCAGCCAAAAATAAATAAATTAATTATTTTTTTAAAATAGGAAAGTAATGGTATTCACTTTCAGAATTAAGTTATTTCATGTAAAGCACTTAGCGCACTGCCTGGCAAAGGTAAGTGCTCAATAAATAGCAGTCTCTTCTATTATTTGTTATTATTGTTATTATTAATTAACTTGCTACTTTCATTAAGACAGTATTTGCATAAAGCCGCCCATATTAGCATTACGTATAATAAAAACCAGAAACAAATGAAATTTCCCACGATAGGGAAACAGCACAGTTGGGTTTGAAAGAACTGTCTTTAGAATTAATGAAAACCAATTTAATTAAAATTTAAAAGCTCCTGCTTTGCCATTTAGGGGCCATATAATTTTGAGCAAATCATTTCTTTTCTCTGGATCTGTTTCCTCACTTCGAAAATGAAGGGTCTGCTCTCAATGACTCATAAGCCCTCTCCAGATTTAAAGTTTATATTCCTAAGGTTCTAAATAAATTATAATCCATCAACATCAAGGATAATAAGCAACCCCTAGGTACATTGAAAGATGACAGCAACATGATAAAATATTTTATGAATTAATAATCCCAACCTCCTTTAACCCTGTGTTTTTTTTTTCTGTAACAGTGATCACCTCCTAACAGAATTTCTATTATGTTTATTGTGAATATGAAATAAGCAGAAGCACCAGGAGAACAGGGATGTAGGTCTGGTTGGTTCACCAATCTGTCTATCCCCAGCCACTAGAGTGATGCCTGGCACATAGTAGGAGCTCAATTAACATTTGCTGATTGAAAATTTGTGAATATTAAGTTAAAAGAGCAAAGTACAGAAGTATATACATAAAACAGAATGTCATTCATATAAAATATCTACCCTTATGGGGAAATGGCAAATGGGATCAGAGAAGTTAAAACTCAATGACAACACAATGAGAGCAGGGATGAAAGAATTTTACTTTTCTTCAATGTTTTGAACAATTTTATTTGTTCAAAAAGATAGCATTCGAACAGAGAAGCATGTAGAGAGGAGAAAAGTGAAAGAGAAATGGAAGTAGCCACGGGAAATGGGAGTGGACCTGAAGGAGGGCACGAGGAAGGGCCGGGGCCATAGGGGCTAGAAGGCTCTGGGCGGTTAGTTACTCCGTGAATGGAAACAGAATCACAGGGGCAGAAGGAAAAGTAGGTAATCTGATGCAGAAAAGAAAAGCCAATTTATTTTGAACTTTTAATTACAAGCGAATATCTATTAAACTATTCCCAGGTTGATAGAAGTTCCCCATTAACTGCCGCAATCAACGGAAGCTTTGGTGAATTTGAGCACTAAGGGGCCCTTGGGGTGTTACCTGTTACTGTTCTCATCAGTCCTGAGCCTTCTCTTGAGCTGCTGTTGTGGATGCAAGAAGAATGAGGCCCACATACTACGGTTAACTGGTAAACCACAGGTCTTTCATGAACCAACTGACCGAAAATTCCATCCAGGGTCACACATTGGGGGGAACACACAGAGTACAGGAAACAGCCTTCCCTTCCAGGGGATGAAAGACACACTACCTTAATTACAATACAAAGCAACACACAACTGCCAAAGAAATTGATACAGACAAATGGCCTGGAAAATTAAAGGGAAAGAATCATTCCTTTTGGTTTGGGGGAGTCCAAGGGGAGGGGGCAGGGAGGAGATGTCCAGCCTTGTCCTGAACTTTACCAAATCACTGGGCCCCTAGTGCTGTTTGTGGACTTAATCTTGAACCCTTCACCTGGTCCTGTCTTGCCTTTGGGATCACATGCTACTCTGAATGCCTCCAGCCTCCAACTGCTCGCTTGAGCTGTTCATCACGGCCATGCCTTTGAACTTCGAGCGAAGCAGGTCAGATCCCCAGCTGGGCGAGTTCTTGGGACCGACCCGTGTTTCTTGTTTCCAGCACATAACATAATTGTAATTGTATGGTGATTTGTGTACTTCCCTGAACACTGTGAGCTCCAGCAGGGCAGAAGCCATCCTGTTTTGTCATCGCTGTATCCCAGTGCTAGCACAGAGCCGGGCACCATGCCTGGTACAAGGCACGCACTCAAACCGCTGCAGCTTGTCAAAGAGATGGCATGCGTCCAGGCTGAGTTAACCCAGGCCTAGAGCCTTTACCCTACTCTGAAGCCCTAATATGGCCACAGCCCTGGAACCGGGGAATTGGATAAGCAGCTTAAGAAGGTGAGATTTAAGCCCTCCCCAAAGTAGCCAAAATGATAAGGTCATTAGCTGTGTGACCCAAGAGTTGAAATATAGAGCTTTAGACAGTACAATGGGGATAAGTCAAACAGGAGCTAAGAGCCCGGAAAGAGTTTAGATTCTCACAGTTTCGAATTTGGGGGCTACAGAAGAAAAGATATTGCATAAGGTTAAAAAGAAAAGAAAAGAAAAAGAAAAGAGGAAACCTTTCCAAGAGAGAACCAATATGGCCCAAGTTAAGAAGAAGCTTAACCGGTTTAGCTAGCTTCCTCTCTAAAATCCTGGTGCTGATTTCATGTTAGAAGACAGGTTTAAAGAGAGAGCATCCCTCCTCAGTTTCAATGCACAGAAGAAGAGAGCGGAATGCTGCCATGCCCCAGCTCTGGTCTTGTCTGAACCCACAGACTTGGAGAAATGTCTGTGGTATCCATTTCAGCATTTTATTTAACATTTTTATTTAATAGGTCACTTGTATTAATGAGTGCCTGCATCAGAGTTTTTGAATGAATCGCCTAATTTTAGACATGGAAAGAACCTTGGAATTGACCTTTATCTAACATTTTGCTCTTTAGAAAGTGGAGGTGCCCAAGACAGGTCCAGAGGGGGCCCACAGGAGCAAAGCCCCCCAGGCCTGGGCTCTGGGCCCAGAGTGAGGATCACATGGGTTCCCATCTACACTGTCAGAGAACTGCTGAATTCGTTTCCAAAGGTTAGTCTGGATCACTGAGGCGTCAACTGAGTCCTGCAAAAAAATCTCTACTAATAAGCAGTGTGTAACATTCAGTGTGGTATCTGGTGTGATCTTCCAGGGTAAACAAGGTCAATTAAAACATTACCCTTATTTGGCCCTTCATTACTCACAAATCTCTTCCAAGGTAGAAAAAAAAAAAAAGTTAGGAGACATGTACGGACGGATAAAGAAACAAGTGGGGCTTCCCAAGTGGTGCAGTGGTTAAGAATCCGCCTGCCAAGGCAGGGGACACGGGTTCGAGCCCTGGGCCAGGAAGATCCCACATGCCGCGGAGCAACAAAGCCCGTGCACCACAACTACTGAGCCTGCGCTCTAGAGCCCGCGAGCCACAACTACAGAGGCCCGCGCACCTAGAGCCCGTGCTCCGCAACAAGAGAAGCCACCGCATGAGAAGCCTGTGCACCGCAACGAAGAGTAGCCCCCACTTGCCGCAACCAGAGGAAAGCCTACATGCAGCAACAAAGACCCAACACAGCCAAAAATAAAATAAAGATTAAAAAAAAAAAAGAAACAAGTGGAAATGCAGATTTCATGGGACTTCCCAATCACCTTTAAGTGAGGAATGGTATCGTTCTTGGTGGTAATACTGAACTATTCACAGAGTTCCTATAAATACTATTCCTGCTGTTGTGTCTTTGCCCATGCTGTTCCCTCTATTACAAACACCCTTCCCACCACTCCCATACTTCCCATCCAAACTACCCACCAAGACTCCGGTCAGGCATCTCTATGGACATTGGATAAGGAATTCGACGTGAATTACTTCCTGTTTTTACCTTTTTCAGTAACACACAGCCCTACTTAACCTGACGGTCCTCCTAGGATGTTTCAAAAAGACTAGCAATGGTATGAGGTTTGCATAGCACCATGTCCTCCATTGAGAAAAGAGCTACAGAAATACAAGGTAATGTTTTATTAATTTATTTCACCTTATTCCTTGAATTGATTTTTGATGGACGAATCAACCAACCCAAGATTAATAGCCTGGTTTACTACACTCATTTCTCTTTCCAAGCCACAAGCCAAAATAAACTCCCCCTCAATTTATAATTTTGCAAAATATGCTTCTGCATATCGACTCCTGAGTCCACTGTGGTTATTAAAAGGATGGCTGCATCTGTCAGGATGGTCCAGGTTACTCTGTGGTAACAAACAAGCCCTAAATCTCAACCCCAATGATGACCACACTGGTCACTCTAGGATCAACACAAGGAACCCAACAACTCCATCTTTGTAGACTTTACCTGACACTCTGGATTAAGCAACTCTGTAGCTGACATCAGTTTCAAAGACATGACCCCCTGCTTTCTTTATCCAACCACCTATAATGCTGTCTTGCAGGGCTGCCGTACGGACTGGATGTGATCCTGTTTGTTAGACACCCAGGACACTGCCTAGCTTATAGGCAGCAGTTGGTAAATGATAATGGTGGCTAGTACCCCTGTCATAACCATTATCCCTACTCATCTTCAAATGATGTTATTATTATAATTCTCATACACCAGTGGTTCCTTTACTCCTCGGCACATTGGAATCACCTGGAGAGCTTAGACACTACCAGTGCTTGTGTCCCAGCCCCGGAGTCAGTGAATTAATGCATCTAGCCTGTTGCCCTGGCTTTAGAATTTTGAAAGCTCCCCAGGTGATTCTAATGTGCAGACAAGTTCGAGAACCACCATCATAGAGGCAGCAAGTTTCACATCTATACAGACACATATGTCCCTGTGTACACACACCAGCTGGTCTGCTCCCAGGTTCCATAAATACAGCCACCTTTATAACAGTGGTGTTCATATCATTTGGGTCAGTGAGGTTATGAGTGGCAACAAATAGCCCCTAAATATTAACCCTAACGACAACTACGGTGGGCACCGTCCAGGGTCAACTAGATGAGCCCAGCAACCATGTTTTTCTGGTCTTTACCTGACACTGAGGCCTATGGAGTTTACCCCCAGACCTTGTTTCCTCTTTACTTTCACAAGTTTGCCAGGCCCATAGTAAATCAGAGCCAAAAAATTATACTAGTGGAGACAGATTGGGAGGACATCTGGTCAAAGGAGAGCCACCAAAACTATTAGTAACTGAGACTATGAGTTTGTTAATTCTCGATCCCCAAGACCCAAAACATAGTAGCCAACTGAAGAGAAATGTGGATAAATAGGTAAATTCATTATCATCACTAATTACGTAAAAAGAAGTGAAAAGCAGATGCAGAAACTCAAAAAGTACAGCATCTAAGTTGAAAACCTTATGGGTCAAGTGTTTACCAACCATCATTTTGATTTCCCTCTTTTGGTTCCTTTCTCTCAGGATGAAATTACATCTGCTGGGGTGGAAGTGAGATCAGGAGATCTATGAACAAAACAAGGGCCTTTCACCTGGCAGCAAAGCACAAGATATGCACGCTGGGTGCAGGCAACAGTATGAACACGGACATTTTGCCACCAGCACACGAGCAAAATCATCTCCTGCTCTGCTGGATGCTAAGGCGCTGCAGAGTCTGGAGAAAACTAAAAATCCAACTCGTTTGCCCTTGTTTGGGCCGTTTAATTTAGGAATCACTCTGGCTTTACATAAACTCTTTACCAAAAAATGTATTCTGTGCTGTGAACACTCGCGTTAACTTGGGGCCCAGGGGGAGGAAGCATTGTATACGATTACATAATAGTTACTCTATTATTTTTATACCAAATGGAAGCCTCAGGCAGCAAAGTCAAAAGGAGAGAGAAATCATTTTTGTAAAATTATCTGAACGCAACCATCTCTCCTGATGCACTGTGAGCTAACAATGGTTCTGCTTTCCTCAGAAGCTCATTCAATTATCTGGTGCCTATCTGGACCGGGGAGAGGGGTTTTCCTCCCCATTTAGACTTAGTTAAAGAAAAAAAGCAGGCAGGATCCCTCTAATAAAAGCCTGAAATGAAAAGCAATACCTACTCCCAAGGCCCTGCTTATTGTGAAGGAGTCATTGGACGAAGCTTTGCAGGGTCTTTGTTAATCTATTTTCACCACATCACAAAAAGGAGAGGAAGAAATGTGGGCTCCACAGGCTCAAAACACCTTGCTTTCCTCTCCTAGGTGTGCAATTACCAGCAAGCCACTTAACCTCTCTGAACTTGTTTGTTCACCTGTAAAATGGAAATACCTGCCTGACAAGAACATTATAAGAACTGAGAAAACATGTAATGTGCCAAGCCTTCAACAATGTAAACACTCTTTCCCCTGATCACTGCCAAATTCTCAGGAAGCTCACTAGAATGGGAGCTTTTCAAGAGAAGGGACAATGCCTTACTCATCTTTCGATACCCAGATCCTAAACGCTGCCCCTTAGACAGAGCAATTGCTTCTTTAACATCTGTTCCATTCCTCTCCCACCAAGCAGCACCCCCTCATTCATTCAGACCTCATCTCCAATTCCAGGGGTGGGTCCGGAATGGTCTAAGCCAATCAGTGTTATCCCATTTCCTCTGCCACCGTGATTGGTTGAGAGATAGAGCACGTCCTGAGACGATCCAATCCGAGGGAAGCTCAGAAATTTTGTTCAGTGGCTCTGGGGAGAGATGGTAGCTCTTTCTTCCCTGGATATAAACAAGCAAGCATGCGTTCTGAGAGGTACCAGCAGCCCGGCCACCACAATGGAGAGCTCTCCCCTGTACTTCTTCGAGCACGTGTATTCCACGTGGTGTCTCCTGGTGCCGAGCAATACAGAAGCCCTGCTGGCAGCCCTCTCACTATTATGAAGGGAGTCACCAGAGAACAGAGCCAACAGACAGAAGTTCAGAGCCAGGAGAATCACAAAAAGAGGAAGCTGGAGCCCTGACCAAAGTGTGCCTGAAACATACATTACCTCTCCATTTCTTGGTTATGTGAACCATTCAACTGCTTCTATCAATTGTCCAATTTGAACTGGGTTTTCTGTCCCTTGCAACTCAAAGCAGCCTAATACACCCTCTTGCAAGGCTGAACGAATCACTGAACAAAGAATTGTGCAGAAGCATCATCGCTGTTCCAGTGACTTAACTCAGACTTCAAATTCCCTAGGAGCACGAGCCCTCACTGGTCTTGGTCATCCCACATCCCAGCGCCTGACAGAGCTCCTGGACCCTGGTCCTCAATAAATACTTTTTTTTTTTAAGATGTTGGGGGTAGGAGTTTACTAATTAATTTATTTATTTTTGCTGTGTTGGGTCTTCGTTTCTGTGCGAGGGCTTTCTCCAGTTGCGGCGAGCGGGGGCCCCTCTTCATCGCGGTGCGCGGGCCTCTCAATATCGCGGCCTCTCTTGTTGCGGAGCACAAGCTCCAGACGCGCAGGCTCAGTAGTTGTGGCGCACGGGCCCAGTTGTTCCGCGGCACGTGGGATCCTCCCAGACCAGGGCTCGAACCCGTGTCCCCTGCATTGGCAGGCAGATTCTCAACCACTGCGCCACCAGGGAAACCCAATAAATACTTTTTAAAATAAGTGAATGGAATGAAACCAAAGCACCTGGGGCTTCAGAACCTTCCAGAGCCCCACTCCCCAGATGTGCCTCTATCAGAAGAGCCTGAAGAGGAAGCTCGTAGGATTTGGAGCCATCAGACAGGCCTGAGCTCAAGTCAAAACTCCAAATGAACTTCAACTTCCTCCCCTGTAAAATGAGAATAACAATACGCATCTTCCTGCGCAAGAAGGGCCACGTGAAAGCACTCAGGGTAGAGGCCATATTCAGGAAATGTGTATTTCCCTCCTTCCATTCAGCTAACCCTGCTTCATACCATGGGTTCTGATCCAGAGTTCAGAAGGTAGAGTCATCATATGTACATGATGGTGGGCCACAGCCCAGATCACTCAGCAGAGCCAGTCTTGGGACTGGTAACGCACACCCTGAGCCTCCCATCCTTCGACACAAACCCACTCCCTTTAGGAGAGGGGTCTTGGGCAGAAGGCACATATAAAACTAGGTTGTCCAGCTTTCTGGCTATGGTGCTTCCTTTTGGCTTTGCTGGCTGCTTCCTCAAAGAGGTGTGAGACTTGTGCAATTGGCAGTATCCCAGAGCTGCACATCCCTAGAGGCTGCTGATTCAACCATTTACAGTGATGCAGAACTCGGCTCAACTGTCAGCTCCAAGAGGGGCAGCAGCCTCGCTTCATTCACTGGGCTAACCCCAGCACCCACAAAACACCCAATGAAATATTTCCTGAGTACCTGAATAAAGATGAATGTGTGGATAAGCAAAGAGCGATGAAATCAAGATTTTTGAATAGAACTGTAGTAAAACCCTGTTAGTTAGTACACAGACTGCTGGTTATGCAACAGGTAAATCAAAGACCAGGGAATGAGAGAGGGCTTCTGGGGCTGACAGGTGTGGACCAAATTCTGGTCCTAGAATTCTAGTGCCTACTCCTGGGGCCTCAGGCAAGTTCCTAAACTCTCTGAGCCAGTTTCTCTCTGACAAACACAACTACCAAGATTAGATAAGAATTTTTAAATGCATCTGTAAAACAGGGAGAAAAGACTGAGAGAATATACACCAAAATATTAATAGCAATTAGCCCTAGGTAGTTAGATCATGGAAGGACTTTTATTTTTCTCTTTTTTTGTGCATTTTGGATTTTCTATAAGGAACATAAATTGGTGGTCTAGTAAAAATAAAATGAAAATAAAAGTAAGGTGATGGCGATTAAAGCATCTAGCCTAGAACCTATGACACAAAGTAGGAACCCAGCAAATGTTTCGTCCCCATGAACACCCTTCAGACATTCGGAAACAGCCATCACATGTCTCCTATTTCTTGTTAAGTATCTCAGCTACTTTAATGTCATCCTTACATGACTTGATTTCAAGGCTCTCTTTTATCCTCCTCTCTGCAAAGGCTCCATCTGTTAAAACCCCACTCCGGGTATCGTATAAACAGCTCACAGAATCAGCAGCAGCTCTTGTTTGCTCATTCATCTGTTAATTCATTCACTGGGTAAACACTGATTAAAAACCTACTATATTGGACATCCTTGCTTTTGCCTAACCCCCGTTCACAAATGGTTCCCAGATTTTCTCAGGGAACATCTGCCTTCCCTCATTCTCGGTTCTTGGGCTCTGGGAGGTGCAGACCGGACCCCAGCTTCTTCAAGGGGCGGACATTTAATCCAAGGCGGCCAGTCAGAGCATCTCATTCACCTGGCCACAGGGATTGGTTAGGAACGGGCACCGATCAGGGAAGACCAATCAGAGATATTAAGACTTTTGTTGAACTGTTGGGTAAGTAGCCTTTTCTTCCCTGCTGCTAGAACTGCTGACAGATCTCTTGCCGCCACAATCCAAAAAGAAATAGTAGGCAGCGCTGAGAGATGGAGAAAACCTGTGTAAGCCTTAGCAACACTGTCTAAGCCTCCATACCTTCAGTTCCATCCCTGGACTTTGCAGCTACATAAACCAGCAAATCCCCTTTCTGTGGAAGCCAGTTCAAGGTGGGGTTCTGTTATGAGGTCAAAAGAATCCTAACTCATGAAATGTGGAGTGCCGTGACATAAGCTGCATGCTGGTTATAAACAGATGAAGCGAGAGGATCCAGGCCATCTTTCCTGGCACCTGGTCTGAGGTGGAGACAGCTACAAACAACTACAATTATTTAAAGCCAACAGAGCTTCCCTGGCGGTCCAGTGGTTAAGATTCCGCGCTTCCACTGCAGGCGCCATGGGTTCGATCCCTGGTCGGGGAAGTTCCGCATGCTGCGCGGTGCGGCCAATACATAAATAAGTAAATAATAATAACAACAAAAGGGCATTAAAAAAATAAAGCCAATAAGATAATTGCTTGAACTAAATACTACAGAAAGCAATGCTCAGCGCAGTGGGAACACAGGGAGGAGTCAGGGCAGGCCTCATGCAAGAAATATCACTTCAACGTCCTCTGTATCTTCATTCAGGCAGTGAAGATAGCATTACTGTTAGGGGAAGTCAACACTGTTGATACCCAGTCATCTCACAGTAAACCAAAACCATGACATCCCACACTGCAGGATGGCCAATGATACTTAAAGCACTAAAGGGGGCTCTCTGGATGAGCCCACAAAACAGCAACAGTCGAGAGCAGGGTCAAACAGCCCTCCCTTGCAAGAATTTCATCGCAATGTTACAGATGATGTTACACTCTTAAATAATATTCAGGTCAGGTTTTGTGATTTTGATTCCATGAACTTAAGTTTTCACTCCAGTTTTTCTGCCCATTTGGATTACTGTTGATCAAATCACAAAAACATCACAACAGGGCCTTCCCTGGTGGCACAGTGGTTGAGGACCTGCCTGCCAATGCAGGGGACATGGGTTCGAGCCCTGGTCTGGGAGGATCCCACATGCCGCGGAGCAACTAGTCCCGTGCACCACAACTACTGAGGCTGCGCTCTAGAGCCCGTGCTCCACAACGAAGAGTAGCCCACGCTCGCCACAACTAGAGAAAAACCCGTGCTCAGCAGCGAAGACTCAACAATGCAGCCAAAAATAAATAAATTAAATAAATAAATTAAAACAAAAACATCACAACAGCCCTCTCAAGACGTATAACCTATTTACTGAATTTATTACCAAATGATGAGAGAGAGAGAGAGAGAGAAAGCAAGTCTCTGGTTCCATAAAACGTATCATGATGGGCTAGAAATGTGGCTGATTGCTGAAAACAACAAGGGCAACAATGAAAGCACCTCTGGGAACATCTATTTTGCTAAGAAAGGCCCTGAAGGTCGCTCTTTTTAAGTGAACAGAGCCAGTGTCTCTTAGATCTTTGATGATGTGAACTCAACAGGAGAGTTGTGAAGATAAAATAAGTAAGAAAAGGAGGACAGCACAGGACAAATTCTCCTTGCCTTTGTGGTTTCTAAACACATCAGCGATTCATTTGGTCCAGAAACACAGCTCCAACTTTCCAGAGCAAAGAATCTTAGAGCTGGAAAAATTAACACTGATAGAACACTTTCATGTGGTCTCAAGAGAGATTCCGGGGATTAATGGCAGGAGGGAGAGAGGCTTGAGATGCCTTGCAGATAACTGGGATTGCTAAGAAGCGGCTTGGTTCCCTCTGTTCACAAAGCACTTTTAAGATTGCTGTTGAATTCCACTTCTTCTCCTTGCGTGCCACATGACTTCCCACAAAGACTTTACCTCCCCTCTTCCTGAAAATGGGATTATTGTTTATCACACACTGACCAGGCCACTACTAGAGTCCAGGAAGAGTCAGACAATGGAGAGACCCACAGCGTATGACAACACGGGCAAGTGCCTGGTACTTGGCATGTGCTCAATAAATGCTGGGGATCAGCAACCCCATGGAGACCTGCCAATCTCCCCTAAAAATAAGAGGGGTTTGGGTTCAAAGCTCCCAAAGTGAAGTTTTTGTTAATTAGTTTGTTTTTAACAATAAAAATATCATATGCTTATGCCTTAAAAAAGAAAAAAAAAATTTTTGTTGTTGTTGCTCTGTGCGGCGTGTGGGATCTTAGTTCCCTGACCAGGGATCAAACCTGTGCCCTTGGTGGTGAAAGTGCAGAGTCCTAACCACTGGACCGCCAGGGAATTCCGTAAAAATTTTTTTTAAAAAAAGGATATACAGGGCTTCCCTGGTGGCGCAGTGGTTGAGAGTCCGCCTGCCGATGCAGGGGACACGGGTTCGTGCCCTGGTCTGGGAAGATCCCACATGCCGCAGAGCGGCTGGGCCTGTGAGCCATGGCTGCTGAGCCTGCGCGTCCAGAGCCTGTGCTCTGCAATGGGAGAGGCCACAACAGTGAGAGGCCTGCGAACCCAAAATAAAAAAGGATATACAGTAAGATATCCTCCATCCACCCGAGACCCACCATTGCCTCAGCTTTTCCTCAAAAGTTAAACAGGGGGGCTTCCCTGGTGGCACAGTGGTTAAGAATCCGCCTGCCAGTGCAGGGGACATGGGTTCGAGCCCTGGGCCGGGAAGATCCCACATGCCGCGGAGCAACAAAGCCCACACGCCACAACTACTGAGGCTGCGCTCTAGAGCCCGCGAGCCACAACTACTGAAGCCATGTGCCACAACTACTAAAGCCCGTGTACCTAGAGCCCGTGCGTGCTCTGCCACAAGAGAAGCCACGACAATGAGAAGTCTTCACACCGCAACAAAGACCCAACACAGCCAAAAATAAATAAATTAATAATAAAAAAGAATGCATCCTGGAATAAATGGATAAAGAAAAGTTGATCTATTGTATATATGTATATAATGAACTATTACTCAGCAATAAAAAAGAAGGAAATCTTGCCATTTGCCACAACATGGATGGACCCTGAAGGCATTACGCTAAGTGACATAAGTCAGAGAGAGACAAATACCGTATTATCTCACTTACATGCGGACTCTAAAAAACAAACAAACAAAAAAATCCCTAATCATAGATGCAGAGAACAGATTGCTGGTTGCCAGAATTGGGGGTTGGGGAGTTGGAAATATGGGTAAAGGAGGTCAAATGTACAAATTTCCAGTTCTAAAGTACATAAATCATGGGGATGTAAGTACAGTGTGGTGACTATAGTTAATAATACTACAGTCCATATTTGAAAGTTGCTAAGAGAGTAGATCTGCAAAGTCCTCAGCACAAGAAGAAAAAATGTTGTAACTATATATGGTGATCCATATTAACTAGACTTACTGTGGTGATCATTTCACATTATATCCAAATAGGGAATCATTATGTTGTACATATGTGTTATATGTCAGCTATAAAGAACATCTCAATTAAAAAAAAAAAGAATGGGGACTTCCCTGGTGGTGCTGTGGTTAAGCATCCGTCTGCCAGTGCAGGGGACACGGGTTCAATCCCTGGTCCGGGAAGATCCCACATGCCGCGGAGCAACTAAGCCCGTACGCCACAACTACTGAGCCTGAGCACCTAGAGCTATGCTCCGCAACAAGAGAAGCCACCACAATGAGAAGCCCACGCACCACAAGGAAGAGTAGCCCCTGCTCGCTACAACTAGAGAAAGCCCACGCACAGCAACGAAGACCTAACGCAGCCAAAATTAAAATAAATAAATTTACATATATTAAAAAAAAGAATGCATCCTGGAGATGATTCCTTCTTGGTATATACGACCTACTATTTTAAACAGTGGCCCAGTATTCTCCTGTAAGGATATACCATAATCCCTTCAATCAATCCTCTCCTGACATACATTTATTTCAGTTGCTTCCAGGGTCTTGCTATTTCAAACAATGCTGCAATGAACATACATTACACACATCTTCACACGTATGTGTAACTACAGGAAAGATGAGATTTATAAGATAAAACCCTTGAAGTGGAATTGCAGGGTCAAAGAGTACTTGCACTTAAAATGTTGGCAGATGGTGCTGAATGGCCTTGAAAGAGCTTGGACTCACTTTCATTCTCACCAACAGTGTCATAAGGATGCCAGTCTCTCCACACACATTCACAAAATGTTTTCTTGTTTCTTAAATTCAAGGGAAGAAAGTGGGGGCAGAGCTCCACTCTTGTCCCACTGTCTCTTCCAGCCCCTGTGATATTACACATGATACTACTACTTCCTGAAAATTCTGCCCCTTGGATGCACAACCCAGAGATCAGAGCTTAAAAGAGAATGAACGTCAGACCCCCTGGTTTGCTGAGCTGGCTCAGACTGGCTCAAAAGAGCCAACTACGCACATCTCTTCCCAAGGCCATGTTCACTGACATTATGTCGGTAGCTTGAACTTGGTCGTGGTGGAAGTATTTATACCATAGACATTGGTAAATGCTACAGTCAGGGCTTCTTTTCTTTCCCCCAGAGAGACCTTTGTCAAACATCAGCCCATCAATTCATACTATAGTGGAAACTGAGGCTCTGCTACCCTTCTTTGAATATTTCTGCCCTCAATAGGGGCACAAGTTCTTGGAACCTAAGGACAGGAGGAGATCTGAAGGGACAGCTAATTATTCTGTCTTCTAATGATGCCTCTCCCCTAGTCCCTGTGCTGAGACCTAAGTAATACCCTCTCCTTCTCTCCTCCATGCCTCTCTACCATATTCCCATCTCTTTATCACTTAGTGCTTATTCTTGATGATTTTCTACAGTGTAGTAATTGCAAACACAGACTCTAGGCTACACTAGGCAACCGGGGGTCAAATCCCAGCTCCATCATTACCAGCTCTGTGACTTTGGGCAAGTGGCTTGAACTACTACACTTTAGTTTCTTCATCTATAAAATACAGATGATAATGATAACGCCTTCCTTATAATTTTGTTCTGAAGATTAAATGAGTTAATGCAAGGACACAGAACAGTGTCTGGCACATATTAAGGACTTAACAAACGTAAACTTTATTATTGTCTTCCAGTTCACTAATTATCTCTTTCACTATGTCTAGTCTGTCAGCTAACCCTTTTGTTAGGTTTTAATTTCAATGACTACTTTTCATTTCCATGTGGCAGCTTTTCAAATCAACCTATTCTTTTTCTGTCTTTCATTACATTTTTGAATCACCTTTAGTCTTTAATCATTTGAAAATATACTGGCTTGGGACTTCCCTGGTGGCACAGTGGTTAAGAATCTGCCTGCCAATGCAGGGGACACAGGTTTGATCCCTGGTCTGGCAAGATGCCACATGCCACAGAGCAACTAAGCCCGTGTGCCACAACTACTGAGCCTGCACTCTAGAGCCCGCGAGCCACAACTACTGAGCCTGCATGCCACAACTACTGAAGCCCGTGCACCTAGAGCCCATGCTCTGCAATGAGAAGCCACCAAAATGAGAAGCCCGTGCACCACAACGAAGAGTAGCGCCTCGTCGCCACAACTAGAGAAAGGCTGCGCTCAGCAACGAAGACCAAACATAGCCAAAAATAAATAAATTTTAAAAAATAATAGTTAAAATGAAAACATGATACTTTAAAATATATATATATATATATATACCATCTTATAGTCTCTTTTAGATGGTTCTATTGCTTTCAACTCAAAGTCATTCATTTCCTGAGTAGTCCATACGATTTAATTGTGAACTCATCCCAGGGTTCTTTCTGTAGGAGTCCTGTTAGGTCTGGGTTGTTGAAGTATCCTTGTGCAGTGATTGTGTGTTTGTGTTAGGGATTCCCACAGTAGGCAGCCAGTTTTTATGTTAATTTCTCAGCTTGAGGAGTTCTCATATCTCATGACAATAACAATATAGATTCCACGACCACATACGGTACAGCCCCAGGTTTTTCATTTCTTGCTGGTGACTTTTTTCTACTCAAAACAAGCTTCCTCTCTGTTTCTCCAGACAGTGGAGTTTTTCTAGCCCCTTTTCATGAAGACGTGTAATGTTTAACGCTCCTGGGCACTCAAGTCCACCTTGGACCCAGGTCTCATTTCTAGACCCACTGTGGTCTTAAAACCTTAACTCCCAGACTCTACAGCCTCCATCTGGGTGCAGAAGCCCCATAAGCTGTCATGCTTTCAGCTCACATAACCATTTGGCTTAGACTTCTCTCTTCATTTTTGACACTTGTAGACTTCCCTTTCTGATGAGCTCCCCTAGATATAGTTGTTGTATTTCAGTCAGCTCTGTGTTCCTATCAGGAAGGAGTCACACAAGTCAGTCCACCATGTTGCCAGAAGTGTTCCAGGTCACCAAGTCTAACACACCCAATTACCCATGCTGGAGTTCTGTCCACATTACAACTGCCTCTTACTCAAGGGTTAGCCTCTAAAGTCTACTTGTAATATTGAAAGTGGAAGGGCATCAGAATTCCTCTTGATAATCCCATAATAAAGGCTCATCATGGAGACGGACAAACCATCTCTCATTAAGTGCAACACAGCCAGTTTTTTCTTCAGCACTGGACTGCGTTTCTTAGGTTGAGCACAAGAAGAAATAGCCGGCTTGGATTTGGGGGCCCACGTTGTATGATAATTAAAATCTATAAATATGAGAAACACACCCGATAGCACAAGATGCTCACCCCCTAAAAAGCCATCGGAACAAAGACCAACAGAAGGAACAGCAGATCTGTGTCTCCCATTCAGCTCACTCCAAGAGACGTGCCTGCTTGGTGGAAAGACAGGGTCACCCACGCTATTTAAAGTGTGATTTTTACCTCTATTTTGTTTTTGTTTGTTTGTTTTATTTATTTTATTTTTGGCTGTGTTGGATCTTCATTGCTATGCGCAGGCTTTCTCTAGTTGCAGCGAGTGGGGGCTACTCTTCGTTGCAGTGCGCGGGCTTCTCATTGCTGTGGCTTCTCTTGTTGCAGAGCATGGGCTCTAGGCGCGCGGGCTCAGTAGTTGTGGCTCGCGGGCTCTAGAGCATAAACTCAGTAGCTATGCCGCAAGGGCTTAGTTGCTCCGCAGCATGTGGGATCTTCCAGGACCAGGGCTTGAACCTGTGTCCCCGCATTGGCAGGCAGATTCTTAACTACTGCGTCACCAGGGAAGCCCTCTATTTTGTTTCTGTGGAGCAAGTATATATGGATCTGGATAGGATAGAAGCAGGAACCTATGCTATGACAGACATGATCTGACTTCTATAAGTCAGAATAGTGGCTATCTCCAGGGGCAGTACTAACAGCAAAGGGGCATGAGGGAACTTATGTGACGGGAATACCATGTATCCTGATCTGAGTGGCGGCTCGATGAGTGTAACATGTTAAAAATTCATCAAGATATATGATTAAGATGTGTGCATTCTATGGGTATGACTGAATCATTCTGCTGTACACCTGTAACTAACACATCATTTTTTTTTTTTTTTCCATTTGAAGGTTTTAATGTTCTTTTTCTTTTTTTTTTTTAACATCTTTATTGGGGTATAATTGCTTTACAATGGTGTGTTAGTTTCTGCTTTATAACAAAGTGAATCAGTTATACATATACATATGTTCCCATATCTCTTCCCAACACATCATTGTTAATCAACTATACTCCAATATAAAATTAAATTTTTTAAAAAAGATGTGCATTATGCGGTCCGTAAGTCATACCTCAACTAAAATAAAAGTTAAAGGCATGCAGGAGAGACTGCTGGATAACATTCTGCCAGTTCTGTCTTCGTTCTATGGCTAAACCTCTCCAGAGACTGGACAGTCAAATGGAGGGGAATGAGGGTACCAGGAAGCGTAGGGAAAGGGCAGAAAAGGGACGTGCCCTTTCGGGGGTAGAGGACACCCAGGCTCACAGAACTGGTTTTCCGTGAGGGGTTTTACAAGAGCAGCAAGTTTACAGTGGTTAAGAGCAGTAGTTCTCGAGCCAGACTGCTGCACAGGAATACTGAATCGACCCCTGCAGTGTACTGTTTGTGTCCGTGTCCCCCCGCCAATATTCATATGTTGGAACCAACCCCCCATGTGATGGTATCTGGAGGTGGGGCCTTTGGGAAGTGATTAATTAGGTCATGAGGATGCAGCCCTCATGGATGGGATTAGCACCCTTATAAAAGAGACCTCAGAAAGCTCTCTTGCCCCTTTCACCATGTGAAGTTATAACACAAAGAACCAGGAAGTGGGCCTCACCAGACACCGAATGTGCCAGCACCTTGATCTTGGATTTCCCAACCTCCAGAACTGTGAGAATTAAATTTCTGTTGTATATATGCCACCCAGTCTATGGTACTCTGTTACAGCAGCTTGAACGGACTAAGACGACCCGTTCGTTACCAGTGGAATGAACTTGGGCAAGGTTACTTCTCTTCTTTGAACCTCAACTTTCTAGGGCTGTTGCGAAGCTTAAGGTAATTCAAATGAAGCTCTTAGTTCTGAAGCCGGGTGGTCAAATCCAGCTCTGTTACTTACCAACTTGGTAACCTTGAACGAATTACTCAAACTCCAGGCCTCAGTTTCTTCTCCTGTAAAACAGAGTTATAGCAAGGATTAAGCAAGTCACAAGATTCCAGCACACAAGAAAGCCTCCAGTAAATCCTAACCACTGTTGTTTTTTCCTGTACCAGGAATAACAACCCAGTATAGCATTTCTATCCAATAGCATTTCAATCCAAATAACATTTCTCCCGACCATTATAGTTTACAGAGCATGTTTCACAAACGTTTTTCTCATTTAATGTTCAAAATAGTCTTGTGTACTACAAATAAAGAAATGAAGATTCAAAAAAAAAAAAAAGGAAATGGAGATTCAGAGATGTTAAGTAACTTGCTGAAGGTTGCACAGCAAGTAAAGAGCAAACCCAAATCAAACTCCTCCAACGAAGGCACAGTTTGGCTGGACTGCATTGTCCCAGGGACATAGAAGGTGGGGCCTGGCTGTCCTTTCAGACTCAGAATTCTAAGATAAAGGATGCTGGAACCCTGGGGTACCTCAGCAAGTCTTAGTCTCAGCAAAACACTCAGCTCAACTTGAGTTTGAACTGGTCTTAGTCATTCTACCCCTGAATCGCTTCCTGCTTTAGATTTCTACACCGCAGAGAAAGGAAAACAAACATGTATATTACACCATCCTTGTCACCCTCAAAATCTCTTACAGTGACAAATACTTATGAATCAAAGGGAGTCTCCATAAAACCACAGTTAAACAATATCCCATTCGAACCGATTCACCAGCATTTAGTGTGAAGATAGGAGCAAGGTCTGCAGTGTCTAGACGCTCTTATTATTGCCTGGAAGAATGCCCTCTTCTGGCCTTAATTTTGATTAAATCTTCAGCTGCCTTGGTGTTTTCTCTTTGCTTTTCACCGGGGGCTGAGACTCCTGGAAGCCACTTAACCAGCCTCACTTTATTCACAAAAGGTTTGGGGGCCCTTCCTAAGTGTCGTGGGAGAACATTATCAGCCGATCACGTCAACCACTCCTGCTACCTTGCCAGCAATCCTCTTGTTCACCAGGACAGGTTTTCTTTCCGCTGTTGCCTGAGTGTGGTTTAAAATTCTCTCTTAAAGAAAAATCACAAAACTGCCCAGTGGCCAAAGAAAAAGGGGATTTCATTTAAGAACCATTTAAACATACTCACAAGCTAAGACCTCAGATGTGTGCACACGCTCCATACTCTGCGTGTATGCGCGTGCACGTACCACACAACACACACGCGCACACAGATGCCCAGAGACATGATGACAGTTCTGACTCCACTCGCTATGTCTCGCAGCTACATAAAGGACTTTTTTTTCTTTCTTTCTGATTCTTTGACCAGATTTACAAAACAGAAAACAGGACAAGCTGTCTACTTGGGAAAAATTTTAGGGTCCTGGCTGAAAGTCCCAGAAATTGGAAAAAAGCATACTAAGTCACTCTCACAAAACTTTTTTTTTTTTAAGGAACTATTTTTACTTTATTTTATTTTTATGGCTGCATTGGGTCTTTGTTGCTGCACACGGGCTTTTCTCTGGTTGCGGTGAGCGGGGGCTACTCTTCATTGCGGTGCGCGGGCTTCTCATTGCAGTGGCTTCTCTTGTTGCGAAGCACGGGCTCTAGATGTGCGGGGGTGGCACGTGGGTTCAGTTCTTGTGGCTCACGGGCTCTAGAGCACAGGTTCAGTAGTTGTGGCGCACGGGCTTAGTTGCTCCACGGCATGTGGGATCTTCTCGGACCAGGGCTGGAACCCGTGTCCCCTACATTGGCAGGCGGATTCTTAACCACTGTGCCACCAGTGAAGCCCCCAAAACTCTTTGTTTGGTTTTATTTTAAGAACATGAAGAGTTCTTTTAAACATGAAGAGTAAGCTGGTCTTTGCATCACTTAGAGACAAACCCAGGAGATAGAGTATGTCTCCCCTAGAAGGAAAGTGTTCATCTCAAAACAGGGGTGACTTTGTTTCACTTCCTCTATATGGGCAGAGAGAACCAGGACCATGACTCCAGAAACTGGATCTGATCTTGTCTCCTTTTTAGACTCATAGCATGGGCTCTAGTCCCATCTCGGTCTCCCAGAGCTGTGTGACTTTGGTCAAGTCACTGAACCTCTCTGAGCTCCTGCAGCCGCTGCTATCAAGTGAGGACACTCATTCATTCAAGAACTATCTACTGAGCACCTACGATGTACCAAGCATGTGGCCATGGGAATAATTCCAGGAATTAAACCATCCCAGCCACAAAGGGCTCTCATCGATTAGTGGGGCAATTACGGGCTGACATGCAATTACAATGGAGTAACAAAAAGTATTACAACAGGGGTGAGTACAGGTGCTTGGCAATCACAGGAAAGGGTATTTAATTAATTCAGCAGGGGATGGAAAGTGATGGGTATAAGAAAGACTTCCCCAAGGAGGTGTTATCTAAGCTGAGAACTGAAAGACAAGTTTGAATTTGCCCAACCAAGGGGATCCAAGTAGAACTGGCAGCACTTGCAAAGGCCCACAGACCAAATTGCTGTTTTACAAGGTCAAGCACAAGAGGTAGGGAGAGAGACATAGGATATGTAGACCTGGATATGTAGGCAGGTGGGCTTGCCAGAGTAACTTGCCTGGACTAGATGACCTCCCAGGGGCCCTCCCAGTCCTAAGGGCTAATTCTGTGGTCTTCTGAGAGCCCAGCTCGTCCTCTTTTCCCAACAGCCCTTTCACCAGCACAGCCAAGTCCCTGAGTCCACTCCAGGGCACGAGGGAAGTCCCAAGCATCCCACGTGGGCCCTCCTCCTTCCTCTTTCTTTTCCCTTTGAGAGTGACTAGGCAGTGACTCAAGGAGGGAACTGTCCTCTACTTGTCATTTGTTTCTAAAAAACTACACCCAAGGCTCACATACACAGTTATTTGACCAACCTTCTCCCACCCAGCCCCTGACCTAGCTGAAGAAACACTGGAATTATCTGTGTCCCTGTCTGTCTGCTCCAGGACACTTCAAGCTACCTGAGGGCTCCCACTCTGTTTTGGTCATATCCTGGTGTCCCCAGCACCTGGTATTATTCCGGACTTACAGCAGGTCATCAAAAACACATGCAAAACGAAAGGATTTCCTCTCTCTGCAAATGAGCACCCATCCAGAGCTGCCCCAGACAGCAGCTCTGTCTGAGGCCAGAGCGGGAAACCCAGAGACCCAGAGAGGTACCAGCTCAAAACTCCTCTGCCAGGGCTCTCTAAGCCACTCCAGGTGCTCAGCAAAGCCCCATCGGAAAACCAACAGCCCCCCTTATTTACCAATGAAGAACCTCAGGTCCGAAAGAATGATATGACTTGCCCAAGGTCTCTTAGCAAATGCAATATAAAGTTTTTAAAAGGGGGATAACGTTCTTTCTTTTTTTTTTTTTTTTTTTTGGACAACTTTCTTAAATGGAAGGCTATCTAGTCACACCTACCAGAAACGTTGCTTATTTTAGGGGAAAATGCTTAATGTTGGCAGGTCTAACGGAATCTTTCCTTTACCTGACCGCCAATTACACCACACTTTCACAACTCCTGGGATTTTCTAGGCAGGACTAAAAGTTCCCACTGAAACAAATCTATTTATGAAGGTGACTAAAAAAGTTTTTAGGGATTGAATATGTTCTTGGATTACGGATCATTTTTTAGGTTAAATCTCTATTATGTAATCTCAGGCTATAAGAATTTTTAAAGAAAAGTTGAGCTCCCCAAACCACTTAGTTCCCTCTTGTTTTTTTAATGTTTTGACATTAGCTTTACTGTGACAGCAAACACGATTTTTAAGGAGGCCATTTCGACCTATATAACCCCTCCATCAACAGAATTCCTCATAATTCCTGTGTCCTCCTAAAGTTTTTATTCACAAATCTATACTGTGTACATACACATGTATTTCATTTAAAGGAATTACCTTTAGTGTAGAAGTTCCTTAGAGTACTTTTTTCTTAAAAAAAAAAAAAAAAACTTAGTATGCAAGTCAGTGGCATGATGTTTCTGAAACCACCCCCGAGCAAAACCCAGGTGACAAATTAAGTGCACCTGGAAATTCTGGGTCTGAGACACTGAGGGTGACATTTTCTAGCCTGCTTCATTTAATTATTATTCTGACACTTCCCATATCCCAGTTAATAGGAAACAGACAAAGCAAAGCAGGTGTTTTACTTATATCCACCTGGCACAGCAAACTCCCAAAGTTTGCAATAGTTGCTTATTGCTGAAGAGTTTAAGGCAATATTTTTCTGCCAGTGAAGTAACATCTCAAACAGCCTAGCATAGTGGTTCTCACCCCGGCTCAACCAGAGCCCACGGGGGAGGGAGGAAAACCTTTAAAAATACTGCCGCTGGATCCCTAGCCTGCACAATTAAACAGACTCTCTAAGGATGAAACTCCAGCACTATAGTTTTCCAAAGATCCCCAGGTGATTGTACCCTGCAAACAGGACAGTGAAGCACGGGCCTAGGATAACTCATTAGACAAAGGAAGCCCATGGGAAATCTGATCTGGAAGTGAAAAACGCATCGTAATTAAATAAAACAGCAGATGTAAAAGTACCTAACAGGGCCTGTTACCCAGAAGGCACTTAATAAATGTTAATTAAACAAAAAAATAATAATTCAAATAATTACTCTTCTCCTCAGTAAATTCATCTTGTAATTTTATTGGCTTGTTTATCACATGCTGTTTTTTCTTAGCCATGATTGGCTAGAATCTATCCTTGTTAATAAAATTAGAAACGTATACCCATAATCCTGTTCAATTACAGGAGCTCTGTAGTATTTCCAACAACTCTTAATCACTTATTTAATAAAACTTTCCCCCAGAACCGTGGCTAATACATACTAAATACTCAACAAATGTTAGCTATTTATAAGAATTCATGATAATTCTTATAACTTCAGTTGAAACTTATTTTATACTATCTGGAGGACTTAGCAAGAATGTAAAAGAATTACCCGGGCAATCTTTAACAAACTTATAAAAATAGACTTTTAAGCACATCAATTCTTTCTATAAATTTGTGAAAAAAATATTAAATGTGATCATTGCACAGGTAGCTAGCTTATCTTGCACATTCAAGGGGGCCCTGCAAAAGTAACTTGTGAACACTCAGCAGTTTGCATAGCCACTTGAAAATGCTAACACTGCAATTAGCTCAAAGTGGTCTCTTAATCCGAGTTTTCCCTACCACTGCCTCCCTGACCCTGAATTAGGAAGGCCATTTTTCTATATGTTCACATTACCCCTCAGTTCTAACTAAGAAACCAAAAATCTGTTTTAAAAAAAAGAATATAATTTCTTAATCAGGATGAGGAGGTCTTATTTAGAACATTTCCAAACCTCTTGTTGCCCTGCTCAGATGAATTACGCCAGTCCGCATCTGTCTCGGGTTGCGCTAAGCAGAAGAGGCGTTCAGCAGCTAGGCTGGAAGATCTGCTGTGCTTGGTTCAGGATTCACACTGTTATCGGGAGACCTTTCCACAGCTCACACCTGAGCATGCTACCCTTTGCTTCTCTTTGCCTTCTATCTCCAAACATCTGCCATTTCATGTTTTAAATCAACACACATGCAAAAATACTCATGACGTGCCCTTCTTTATATGCATATTATACGTCAATAACAAGCACTATTGGTCTGAATGTTTATGTCCCTCCCAAAATTCCAATGTTGGAATCCTAAGCCCTCAATGTGATGGTATTAGGAGGTGGGGCCTTTGGGAGGTCATGGGGGTGGAACCCTCACAAATGGGATTAGTGCCCTTATAAAGGTGACACCAGACAGCTCCCTCACTCCTTCTGTCATGGGTGGAGGGCCCTTACCCGACCATGCTGGCGCCCGGATCTCAGACTTTCAGCCTCCAGAACAGTGAGAAATAAATGTCTGTTGTTTATAAGCTCCCAGTCTGTGCACTTTGTTATAGCAGCCTTGACAACTAAAACAACAAAGTCGAAAGTGACCACACATGGGCCTTTGGCTAGTAACAGCTTGGTTTGCTCAATAAGAATGTCATGACTGACTGCCACATGCCAGGCAGCTCCAAAGGTGCCAGAGAGATGGACATGAGGACAGAGTTCCCATCTTCAAGGATCTCAGGCTCCAAGGAGAGTGTGGATTGGCTACTGTGACACAGTGTGACTCTGACCCAAGGGCGACAAGGAAACACAAAGGACAGGGTCACAAGGGCAGCCCTAAATATTTAGAATCAGAAATTAGGAAATAAAAATAAATAAGCACATAGGAGATAAATGGTTGTGGATAACAATGTTAAAATAACTACTGAAGCTTTCATCAATCACACCACCCTCTCGACGCCCATCACCTAAACTTATGCCACACTAAATCCTATGCCACTTTGTATTATCTGACAACACAGGGTTGCCACAAATCTTTACTTGTAAAAAATGCAATATCTTCAAAGCACAATAAAACAAGGTATGCATGTACTCGAGCTTCTTTTATTCACATACTCTCTTCCCCGAGGTGGCAACCCTCTAAGTGGAAGGACTCTGACCTGACTCCGGAGCTCACCTTTCTCCCAAATCCAGGGCCTGAGATTTGGGGAGACACTGCTATTGTACTGAGCTATTCTCTTTCAAAGATAATATTCAGCAATAATGTTTATTATCATTTCCCTCTACATCCCTTCTCTCCTGGAACGATGGACCATTTTCAGGGTCGAATTCTGAAGCAGGATAAAATCCAAAACATAGTTTCTACATGATGCTTAACCATTCTCCTTGCACAGGCTGATTTCAGCTGAAGATGTATACACATCTCACACTTTTTTCCAGAGTATCATGATCTACTGCTTATATATTTTACAATATTTTTAATGAAGCTGTAGTACTTGCAACTCTATGTCCAGGTAATAAATCTGCCTTTAACCTTAAAAAAAAAAAAAATCCCTCATTTAGGGGGAGTGGAGACACTACATAGTAGAGTGCTTACATGTTGGTAAATGTTCAAAATATTTTAAAGCTTTAACCAATCATTTCTTTAAACTAATAACATTAATTATTACTGTGTACTTTAATAAGTGGCCTGGGGGACTTCCCTGGTGGCGCAATGGATAAGACTCCATGCTCCCAATGCAGGGGGCCTGGGTTTGATCCCTGGTCAGGGAACTAGATCCCCACATGCATGCCGCAACTAAGAGTTCGCATTCCACAACTAAGGAGCCCTGAAGCCGCACTAAGGAGCCCGCCTGCTGCAACAAAGACCCGGTGCAACGAAATAAATAAATAAATATTTTAAAAATAAATAAAAATAAATGGTCTTTCTTTTTATGCTGCAGCTCAGCACACCACTGAGCTAAGAAATCTAACAAGAAGGTGAAGAAGGGAGACACAGAGAACAGACCTGTGGTTGCCGGGAGGGAGGGAGGGAGGGAGGGAGGGAGGGAGGGAGTGATGGATTGGGAGTTTGGGGTTAGCAGATGCAAACTCATATAGAGAATGGATAAAAAACAAGGTCCTACTGTATAGCACAGGGAACTATATTCAATATCCTGTGATACACTATAATGGAAAAGAATATGAAAAAGAATGTATATATATATGTATAACTGAGTCACTTTGCTGTACAACAGAAATTAACACAACATTGTAAACCAACTGTACTTCAACAATTAAAATAAAGAAAGAAAGAAAGAAGGTGAACAAGGAAGGAAAAGACCTCTTGGGAATTGAACAGCCAGACTTAATACCCTCTCAGGAAAACCTCAATCCTGTGGGCTAGCCCTAGCCCTACCCTTTTCAAACTGGAGAAAAGGAAAGAAGCTCATTAACAGAGAAGCAAGGTAAAGATGTTGTTTCTGAAACACAAGGGAACCGATTATCAAACACTCTGTCATATCACAATTTACCTGAAAAAGTGACATTGGTGGAGCTAGAGAATATTACTGCGGGTATCTGGTCTAACTGCCTGGTTTTACAGGTGAGAGAATCTGAAGCATGGAAGGAAAGGAACATGCCTGTGGTGAAGACAGCAGGATCACAGCAGAGTCAGAACCATCTCCCAAGATTCCCAACTCCTAACTACCCAGGGCTGATCACTGAGTTTCCGCACACTTCCAAACTCCTTCACCTGGTTAACTGCATCCCAGATGTCCACTCTCAGCTCGGGTGTACCCCGCTTCAGAGAGGCTTCCGGGTACACCGTACCTGGTACTCCCCTTTCTCAGAGCACTCTTCCCACTTTACCTGAATGGTGCCGCCACTCCATCAGCTAGCTTCCCCCCGAACTTGCAGCAACTTTTTGCTCAACTCTGTGTCCTGGACCTGGGCACAGGCGTGACATCTACAGGGACACTGTGCAGCGAACAGAGTAACTGACTCGTCTCAGGTTGCCTGGGAATTTTCCAGCTTTAGCAAAGCAAGTCCCAAGTCTCAGGAAACCCCTCAGTCTCAGGCAAACCAGGACAGCTGGTGACGCTAACAGCGGATGCCAATAGGGTGAGACGGCCTGCTCACCATGTCCCCTCCTCTAACCATCCTCGGCCATACGTGCCAGGCCCGGAGCCCTGTCTGTGCCATTCGGTCACTCTAGCTCAGCACTATCTGATAGAACTTTCTGCAGTGCTGAAGATGTTCTATACCTACACTGTCCAATACCATAGCACCAGACCCATGCGGCTACAGAGCGGCTGAACTCTGGCTACTGTAACTGAGTTTTTAATTATGTTTAATTTTTATTAATTTCTATTTAAATAGCCCCATATGGCTAGCAGCCACCGTACGGAACAGCTCAGCTCTGATTTTACATAATTGGAGCTACAGTACATCTCTGTGCACAGAAATGAGCTTTGAAGTCAGACCGACGTTGGTTCGAAAACTGACTCAGTCATTTGCAAACGTGTCACAACTCCTTGGGGAATCTTGTTTCTCCCTCTGTAATCCTTGCAAATTTACTACGACACAATGTTCAGAAAGTGGCTGGCCCCTAGTAGAACTTCAAGAAATAGGATTTCTCTAGAAGGAGAGAAACCAAATCAATGTAAAAATGCTAGAAAAATCTGATTCTGAACCCAAGAGTGCAAGAGCATCATATCGACCAGATCTCCAACACCCCTGTCAGGTTCAAATTCGGATTCTAAACTGCCATGGCCGTCCTGCTTGATTTCTGTCCCAGGCCTGTGGCTGGCTGTCACTGAGTCCCACTGGGGCAGCAGGCACTGGGTACGGGGAGATACTGTGCTAGGTCACCTGAGCGTGGCCCTACACAGTCCCAGGGGTAGGGATCCAGGCTCTTCCCAGAGCAGGGAGGAAGCAGCGCCCAGAGGAAGCCCAGGTGCCCCAGAGGGCTCACGTGCACCCCAGGCCGGCCGCTGGTGCCCAGGGGTTTGGGGCACACTGGGGACATCCCGCATCCTGCACATCCACGGGGAATGCCACCCCTGCTGCCTCTCGAAAGGGTCAGGACACAGTAATGAGCTGGGAACCAGGTGCAGTTGCGAAGCCCCTGAGGCATCTGGTTGCTGGAACCTCTCCCCAGCCCTAATGAATCCATCCCCTCGGCAGGAACGGGCAGCAGGTCCCCGGAGAAGCAGGCTGCGGATCAGAATCACGTGGGGAGCTTTTTAGAAACAGTGCTCCCCAGACTGGGAATCGGTGTTTGCAGACAGCTCCCAGGTGACTATGCGGCATGGCTGGGACTTGGTATTTTTCACCTGAGGGCTTGGGAAGGTGGTTCTGCTGAGGACTGTCTAGGGCAGCGCTAGGGCTGGGGAAAGAAGTCCCTTGTCAACGGGTCCCTCCCTCTGGCTGCAGGGACAACAGTCAGATGGCAGCAGGACCCCGCAACCAGAGCTGGGACACGAGCTGCTCCCCTCCTTCCAGCCCCAACTGGCAGAGACCCTTCCGGTTCACCAGGGCTGACCTGTCCCATGTCTCATGTGCAGCACCGGTGGGGAGGGGCCTCCTTCCTCGCTAGCCCCTGAGCACCCGTGAGCAGAAGCCCTAATCCATACACCTCTCGGTCCTGGGGTCCCAGGGCTGGCCGCAGCACTGAGGAAGCCCACAGTAAAAGCTGTCATTGTGGTCGTTACTCTCATTTCAGTGAAAAGGAAACCAGAATCTAGAGACGGTATGACTCACCCAAGGCCCATGGTGCGGTGGCAGGGCTGGGACAGGAGCTCTGGGTGCCTGGGTTCATTCCCTTCCTGATACCCCAGGTTGAGGCCCACTGCTTCCTCTACCCTCTCCCACGCTCTCTCCTCTCCCTCCTGCAGCCAATATGCAGGCTCTGACCACCAGGGTAAACTCTCATCTAGTATCCTTGGGCTCTGATTTATAGGACCCCTCACCTGTCCTCAAAACAGTCCATGGAGTCTAAGAGCACCCCTTGGGCACTATACAGGGGGTTGGTTTTCAGCCCAGCATTGGAGCCTGACATACCCAAGTTGCCACTGAGTAGCTGCGTGGTCCTGGACACATGCCTTAACTTCTCTGGGCTCAGCTTCCTCAGCTGTAAATGGGGATGATGATATTTACCACTCACGGTTGTGGAGAGGATTATTCAGTGAGGTCAGTCAAACAGATCACACGGGCACCACGACCAGCCGGCAGGAAGTACTAACAGCTGGTAGGTATTACTCAGGTAGCGAGCACCACCCTTCTCATCACCTGCTCCGCGCTCCAGATTCAGGCCCATGGTAGAAGCCTCCAAACTCCGCACGCTCTTTATTTATTTATTTTTGGCCGCGTTGGGTCTTTGTTGCTACGCGCAGGCTTTCTCTAGTTGCGGCGAGCGGGTGCTACTCTTCCTTGCAGTGCACGGGCTTCTCATTGCGGTGGCTTCTCTTGTTGCGGAGCACGGGCTCTAGGCGCGCGGGCTTCAGTAGTTGTGGCACACGGGCTCAGTAGTTGTGGCTCGCGGGCCCTAGAGCGCAGGCTCAGTAGTTGTGGCGCACGGGCTTAGCTGCTTCGTGGCACGTGGGATCTTCCCGGACCAGGGCTCGAACCCGTGTCCCCTGCGTTGGCAGGTGGATTCTCAACCACTGCGCCACCAGGGAAGTCCCTAAACTCTGCACCCTCTTGCCTTTCTCTTCCCACAGGCCACCCTGGGCCAGCTGGCCCGCCGCACTGCGCCTGGCCTGGCCTCTTGGGTGCCTGCACCGCCCTGGAGGACCAGGTGGCTGGGGCATCAGAGGTCATGCCCACCCTCACCCCCGAGTTCCCCAGAAATAATAAACGAGAAGTAACTCTTTCTATTCCTCGTTCGGGACTTCCTTAATTGAAGTCAAATATTTGCACACTCTCCAAGGCCTGTAAACCCGAACTGCTCACAGGAAAGAGAAAAAAAAACTTGGGTGCAAAGAGAGCAAGTGTGGGCAGCAGCGGCCTCATCGAAGCTCAGAGGAAAGGGCAGCCGATCTGAAGAAGCACTCAGCCCAGCTGAGCAGGAGAAAGCTGTCATTTCCAGAGCAATCTCCCCGGCCTCTCTCCAGCGGCCTCCACAAATTCAGTGGCACACTCGCTCATGCCCGTGGCCCAGGGGGAATCCTCGAGGGTGTGAGTGTAAGGAGGGGTGGGGGAGGGGTGCGAGCCAGGAGGAGTTCCTCCAGCCCCGCCCAAGAGCTTCCAAACTAGCCGGCGGCGTTCAGCTGGCGTTAAAACACCAAAGGACTCCACACAGCTTGGGAAAGAGCTGCTGTCCGGAGCCCCTCTCCCCGGCGGCCCTTCCCCAGAGCTCCCAGACCTACCCCGGCACCCAGCAAGGGAAGGATGAACATCCGGCACTGTGGAAGCTTCCAGAAAGGACTCTGATGGGTGCCCAATGTTAAACATTCTGACCATCACCCCTGGGCACAGTTAAGGCTCATGAAAAAGGCAAATAACATTCTGAGGGATTCAGAAAAGGGACAAGGCCCTCAATAAATGTTTGCTGGCAGTAGCACCTAGGACAGGCCACGGAACCACGGCGCCTCCCTCCCTCTGGGCCACTCACTCCACCCAAGGTCATGACACCACTGTCACAGAAGCCTCCCTGGCCAGGCAAAAGGAAAGTCTGTGCTGACCTCTCACCCTAACCCTAACCGTAACCAGGCAGAAGGAAGCTTCTGGGCTCCTGCCCTGCCCAGCCTCCAGCCCCTCTGGGATGGTACCAGTGTCCTCTGGGGCATCCCCTGACCCTCCCCTCCACGTGCTCCAGGGGTTAGCATATCACCAAGGGGAGGGCTGTCAAAGCACAGAATCTTCCAGAATCAGTGGCTGCTACAAGAACAAGCATGTGACCAAAACTGGCCTGTAAGAGCCCTCTCAGGACTTCCCTGGCGGTCCAGTGGGTAAGACTCCACGCGCCCAGTGCAGGGGACCCGGGTTCGATCCCTGGTCAGGGAACTAGATCCCGCACGCATGCCGCAACTAAGACCCGGTGCGGCCAAATAAATAAGTAACTAGCTAAATAAAAGAGTCCTCTCGAGGTTCAAGAATGGTCATGTGACCCGAACTGGCCAATAAGAACCTACTCTAGCACTTTGGCTGAAGGCACCAGGAAAGGGTGCCCTCCTCGCCCACACACAGGGTCGTTAACCTGAAAGGCTGAAAGCCTGAACCCATCTCACAGGGAGAGACTGCCTGAGAAACAAGGAGGGAGGGAAGCAGGGCCAAGAGACAGTGGGAGACAAAACCCGGCCAGCGTATGGTTGGGCCCTGGTTCAGCCACCCCTGACCACTTAGCGACTTGACACAGTAAATGAACTTTTTCAAACCTAGGCCAGCTTGAGTTTGCTTTCTGTCACTTGCAACCCGGAGCACTGACTGACACGTTCCTCAGTGGTTCCGTGAGAAGATGCTCGTTGCTACCCGGCCCCGCTTCTTGCCCTGGCTGCCAATTCTTGTGACTTTGTGGCTTGCTGGTGGCATCTGGGAGGCTGGCTCCAGGCCCTACAGCCTCCGCTCCCTGCAAACAGAGCATCCGTCTCACTGGACCCCTAGACTCCGGTCTCTTGCCCTCCATCTCCCAAGCTACCACTAGTGACCTTTTCTTTCTCTTTTTCTTTGTTTAAAAAAATTTTAAGGCTTCTTTTTTTTTCTTTAGTTTTATTTATTTATTTATTGGCCATGCAGCGGGGCATGCGGGATCTTAGTTCCCGGACCAGGGGTCGAACCCGCGCCTTCTGCAGTGGAAACAGAGTCTTAACCACTGGACCGCCAGGGACGTCCCTAGTTACCTTTTGTAATACACATATCCTGCAGTGGCCCCATACTGCCTGAGGATTATGATGCAAGCTCCCTGAACACAGCTCATGAGGCTGCCATCACAGGCCCCGATGACCTGTGTTCTCCACAAGAACCCTCCAGTCCAGCCACGCGGAACTACTCCGAGATCCCTCCCAGGTCCGGGCACTTGCAGGCTCCACCAGATAGGAACAGTGTTTCCAAACCATCCCAGCTGACTACGTAAGCTCTTCCAGAGCACCTCATGTTCTGTAAACCACATCCTGTCCACTGAGGTCAAAGACCCCACTCTTCACAGGAGTTAAGTCAGTGTTGAGAGAACTGCATAAACACAGCCTCTTCCCGCGCCCCCCCCCCCCCACCGCACCCATCCACCCCCCGCCCGCCGCAGATGACTTTCAAGGCCCTCCCAAAAGCTTTCTAACTGCTACGGAAGCCATAAAGTGGCTCAGAGTTAAGCCTTTGTTATGTAAATTAAAGCTCCCCTACCAAGTTTCCACTGAAAAATCGGCCAGCTGTGTAAATTTCTTTTTTTTTTTTTTTTTGCGGTACGCGGGCCTCTCACTGCTGCGGCCTCTCCGGTTGCGGAGCACAGGCTGCAGACGCGCAGGCCCAGCGGCCATGGCTCACGGGCCCAGCCGCTCCGCGACATGTGGGATCTTCCCGGACCAGGGTATGAACCCACGTCCCCTGCATCGGCAGGCGGACCCTCAACCACTGCGTCACCAGGGAAGCCCTGGCTGTGTAAATTTCATTCAAAGCCATAGGAAAAAGTCTATGGATAAAACTTCTCTTGACACAGAACATAAACAGACAGCATTTATAATTACAGAGAGTTCATTTCAAGAAAGATTTTAGAGAACTCCCAGTGCAACCTTCCCATTTTACAGAAGTGGAAACTGAGATTCCAAGAAGTGAAATGATACCTCAGGGTCACACAGTCAGGAGGCAGAGGAGCCAGGACAAAACACCAGGTTCTCTGCTTCTTGCCCCCCTAATAATTTATAAATAATAACCTTACTTTATTTTACTTTATTTTATTAATTTATTAATAATTTATTAATTATTAATTTACTTTATTTTATTACAACACTAATTCATACACACTCACTTAAAAATGTGAGCCACAGAGAAGTTCTGTTATGTATTTTCTGCTCTTTGCACATCTCACTGGGTGTCTGAAAAACGGGGTCTCTGTTTCCTGGCAGCGCCGCTGGAGCCCTCCAGGCCTTAGACTTTGTGTGGTTTCTCACCCTCCCTGCTGCACATAAACAACGTCAACAGGGGCAACACAGACAATAACAGTTGCTGGTTATGCAATGAGAGGCAGCCTCTACTTCCTAAAGTGGGCCTAGGTGGTGGAGGCAGCACTCTGTAAAAATGTCTACCCACCCCTGGACCCAGCAACTTGTCATGAGGACATTCATTCATTACTCAGTGTGGGTTGTTTTGTTCTGTGTATGTCCCATTCATCTCTAAAGAAAAAGCATCTTGCGGAGTGGCAGTGATTTCAGAAACAGCCTGGAGTTTGAATTTCTGGCGGCTCCTTTCACTCACTGTGTGACCTTAGACAAGTCACTTAACCTCTCTGAGGCTCAGTTGCTTCATCTTCATAAAATGGCAGAAACACCAACCACGGAACAGAGTTTGAGCCCCTCGGGCTCTAGTTAAGGGCTTGGCAGGAATTTCCTGACAGTCCAATGGTTAGCACTCTGTGCTCTCACTGCTGAGGGCCCGGGGTTCAATCCCTGGTCAAGGAAGTAGAATCCCACAAGCCACGCAGCACAGCCAAAAGGAAAAAAAAAAAAGAAAGAAAGGGGGGGCTTGGCCCCTCTGCTGACCTCGGTCATCACCTTGGATTCTCTAAGTCTTTCCGCCTCCCATTAACTGCCTAACTTACAGGCCACGATCCTCAGAGACCGATCCTCAGAGACCCGCTCAGACCAGGCCAGCCAACGTCATCCCATCCACACCTCCCTCTCATGCAGAGTCAGGCCCTAGGCGGCCGCCTTCCTGCCTGGGGACCAACCACCCCTTGGTCAGGTGCCCCCAAGGCCCTGTCAGCTCCAGGGCCCAGCTCTACCACCTGGTCATCCAGGTCTGGCCAAGAAGCCCCACGGTCAAGTTTCTCCTCAAAGGCCTAAAAACTTCTAACGGCCACCATAAAATTACCCGCTTTTTCCCTCGTGGAAATTTAAAGTAAGTCACTGAAGTCTATACAACACTTTCTCACATTGAAAATGCAATGCTTGCAAGATTCCTTTACCCATCTCTGTCCGGAATGAAGCTTGTGTTCTGTTTACTGCTGTCACTGAGGAAGTGAGAGGGGCCTGCCTACCCACCAAGCTCAGACTGAACGATCAGGCTTTTGTCTGGATCTCATCTCTGTCAATCCCACCCCCCCTACGGCAGGGTCAGAGCCCCTCACCCCCATCTCCTTCTGGGTAGACATCTGTCTATAGACTGAACCCTCTATGTCTGCTCGCCAGCCCCCAACCCCAACCAGTGAGGAGTCTAGATGGGCTCAGACAAGGGGGGAGAAGCAGAACTCATAAGCAGAAGCTGGAACGGGGCGGCGGGGGGGATGCTAATGTATGGCAGACCTGCTTGGAGTAAGAAAGGCAGGCATGGTGTTCGCAGCGGCATGGATGGACCTAGCGATAACCCTACTAAGTGAAGTAAGCCAGACAGACAAGTACCCTATGATGCTGCTTATGTGTGGAATCTAAAAGCAATGATACAGAAATAGACCCACAGACACAGAAAACAAACTTTTATGGTTACCGAAGGGGAAAGGGGGGAAGGGACAAATTAGGAGTTTGGGATTAACAGATACACACTGTTATACATAAAATAGATAACCAACAAGGACCTACTGTAGAGCACAGAACGATACTCAGTATTTTGTAATAACCTATGAGGGGAAAGAATCTGAAAAAGAATGTATGTATATGTATAACTGAATCACTTTGCTATACACCTGAAACGAACACAACATTGTAAATCAACTATACTTCAATTAAAAATAATAATAATAATAAAAGAAGAAAGGCACGGTGAGTTAACCCTTCGATTCACCCAATGTCTCGACCTGAATTTTCTGCCTCATTATTTATATTACAAGTACCAACATCAGGTCTCGTCCAATGCCAAAACCCCAAATTTTGACAACACCCAAAACAAACCTGGTGATAAGAGAATGTAGGATGGATCAAGGGTCACAGATCTAGAACCCCAAAAGACTGTTAATAATAATCTCTTGAGTTGCGGGGTTTACACTGGGGGTGGAGGGAGCCCTCGTGAATTGCTGGTGGGAATGAAAACTAGTGCAACCACTTTGGAAAGCAGTTTGGCAGCCTCTCAAAAGTTAAATATAGAAATCCACACAACCCAGGGAATTCCACTCCTAGGCACCTACCCAGGAGAAATAAAAACCCACGTTCACACAAAGGCTTGTACACGAATGCTCATAGCAGCGTTAGTCCTAATAGCCCCAAACTGGAAACAACACAGCTGTCCATCAACTGGTGAGTGGAGAAACGACGTGATGTACCCATACGACAGAATATTCTTCCACAGTAAAAAGGACGAAGTACTGACAACATGGGTGAACCTCAGTAACGCTACGCTCAGTAAAAGAAGCCAGACACAGATCCCATATTCCACTTATATGAAATGTCCCAAAGGCAATTTTACATACAAAGTTATAGAGACAAAAAGTAGATCAGTGGTTACCTGGGGCTTGAGGACAGAGATTATCCGTAAATGGACATGAAGGATCTCAGCGGGGTGATGAAAATATTCAAAAAACTATATTACGGCCATGGCTGCACCACTTGGTAAAGTGACTAAATATCACTGAATTGTACACTTGAAATGGGTAGATTTTAGATACATAAAATATACCATGCATTGGTTTCCTATGGCTGCTGTAACAAATTACCACAAATTTAGTGGCTTAAAATAACACAGATGTATTGTCTTGTAATTCTGGAGATCAGAAATCCAGAATGGGCTTCACTGGGTTGAAGCCAAGGTGTCAGCAGGGTCAGGCTCCCTCCAGAGGTTCTACTAGGGGAGAACCTGTTCTCCCGTTCCTGGTGGCTGTGAGCATTCCTTGGTTTGTGGCCCCCTCCTCCAGCTTCAAAGAAAGCAGTGTTAGCAGCTTCAAATCTGATTCTGACCCTCTGTTTCCATCATCACACCTCCTTCTGTGACTCTGACCCTCCCATCTCCCTCTTCTAAGGCCCACCTGGATAATCCGGAATGATCTTCCCATCTCAAGATTCCTTAGGCACCTCAGTAAAGTCCCTTTTGCCACATAAGGTAATGTATTCACAGGTTCTGGAGATTAGGACCTGGGCATCTTTGGAAGGACATTATTCTGTCTAACATACACCTCAATAAAGCTGTCATGGGACTTCCCTGGTGGTCCAGCGGGTAAGACTCCATGCTCCCAATGCAGGGGGCCTGGGTTCGATCCCTGGTCAAGGAACTAGATCCTGCATGCTGCAACTAAGAAGTCCACATGCCACTACTGAAGATCCTGCATGCCACAACTAAAGATCCTGCACGCCGCAACTAAGACCCAGCGCAACCAAAATAAATAAATAAATATTTTTTTAAAAAATTAAAGCTGTCACAAAAACAAAAAACTAGCCAGTGCAGGATGTGGCCAGCACGTGGGACCCATGCAGGTGACCGCCTAGAACCCCCACTGCTGAAGAAGCCCTCCGGAGCCCTGTCCTAGGGCAGCACGTGCAGCGTAAATGAACTGAAAGGGTCCTCATTTTGGCCTCAAAACCTAGGAGGGAATGGGGCAAGAGAACAATTAAATCCTGGCAAGAAGACCCGGATAATTGGTCAAGTTCTAGATGAATGAGAGGATGAAAGGAGAGTGGGAGAAATGCCTTTAGTTTCCACTGACTTGACCCCCTGCCCTGGTCCTCCCCTCACTGTCAATTCTAAAGAAAAAGAGAACTTTCATGCCTGCACAGATCTGAGCGTCTTAGTGTTCTGAAATTTCCATCTCATTGATTATTTTAAAGAAACCTAAATTAAGTTAGTCCCCAGACGACCTCTGATTTTGGCAAGCATCTAAATCAATACGTAAGGAGCCACTCAGAGTTGCCACCTCAGCAGATACCTGGACCAGACCGTCCTTGTCAAGGTAATGGAGGAGAGCAACCAGGACCGGCCTCTGCTCCGTGGCAGCCTGATGCCTGCTCTCCCTTCACGCCTTACGGTAACCCTCCCAAGCTCACCTCTCTGCCTAATCCTTCAAAGTTACGGCCCTTCCCAGCGTATGAAAACAGCGTTTTCTTCTGTCTCTTCTGCTAGGCTATGTTCTGCCACATGCCTAGCACAGTGTAGGCACAAAGCAGGTATTCAGTAAACACTTGTAGATACATGTAGATGTATACAGTGTATGTGCATGTTATATATATATATAAACATGTTTTTATCTGTAGCATACAGTTGGTATTCAAGGAAAGCTTGCTTTCATACATACATGCATGTTTTATACAGCAACAAGTATACGTATATAAGTATTTTTATACAGAGAACATAGGTATTCAGTGAATGATATATATGTGTATGTATATGTGTGTATGCATATGTGTGTGTGTGTATATGTGTAAGTGTGTATACATACACACACATATGTATATGAATGAAGGAACAGGCAAAGAATAAGACATGGTTTAAAGGAAGAACAGGCTGAAGAGCTGAAATGCAAACTCCAGGACGGCAAACATTCCGTCTCTTTGGTTCCACATCCCTAAGCCCTAGCACAGTGCCTGCTGGCACTTAGCAGGTGCTCAATAAATACTGGTTGAAGGGATGAACGGCCAGAAAGCCCCAGATCGGCCAGGATTAGGGACTCTTGATCTCCGCATCCCTGTGCCTTTGAGTGCGAACCTGACACACAGTAGGTGGCCCGATGTTTACGGAGCTGAACTGCAGCACACTGGGTCTTCAAGGAATGGGATCAGGCTGGATGGTGTCTAGAGCACAAACAGGGAGGCATCCAGAGCAAGCTCACCTGTCTCACCATGTTCCCAAGGTCCCTGCTGGGGACGGGGTGCCTCACGCTGGCCTCAGTGGTACCTGTCAGTCAGGGTTACTGATTACAGACAGCAGAAAAGGAAAAACGGAATTTGATGAGACAATAAGGGGAAGCTCCCAGAATCACCAGGCAGGCTGGAGAACCAGGCTGGGATAAAGGGCCAGGGGAGATGGGCAGAGGGGAAATGTGGCCAAGGCTGTGCCCACAGGACCTCTGCTTAGGATACTCCTGACTCCGAGGAACCTCTAACTCACCTGCATTGCTGCTCCGCTCAACCCGGAATCTAAGCCACGTGGCCACGCGGAGGCCACACGCCACGGCCTGAGCAGCTGGACGTGGGAAGAAAGCATGTCTGGTCCACCTCAGCTCCCGTACCGGGGGGCAGAGCTCTGCTCCCCTCCAAGACCTACATCCTGGGAGATCCCCCAAAGAGGGAGGTGGGTAGGATGCTGAGCACCCCAAAATATAGAAAATGCCCACAAGACACACCAACTCACTGAACTGTGCAATTAGGTCACTGCAGGTCCACAAGCCCTGTCTCACCATAACTGGCCCACAGGGTGGACCCAGGGGCTCCCAGGGCAGCAGAAGTGAGAGGCCTCTGCCTGTCTCCACAGCCCCGGAGCCAAGTGTGAACAAAGGAAGTGTTTCTTCATCTCTCACCCCAGAGAGCAAGCGTCAAGCAGAATTTCAAGCATCTGCTATTGCAAAACACCTAAGGTAGTAGCAAAAGGTCATTTCCAGAAACATCCCTCTCTCTCTACCCCATGAAGACGTTAGGCATCAGCTACACTCTGGATAACTTAATTGGCATTATCATTCGTTTGTTCATTCACTCTGCAAACTGTTCCAAGATCCAGATGTGCCAGGCTCCCTGCTGGGTTCTAGGGTTACAAAGATGAATCAGTTGCCATCCCTGGCTTCCAGAAGTTCAGCTGGATGAAGGAGAGGATTAAAAAAAGAGCAAGCTCTGCTTTGGGGATGGCAACTGTAGTGCAGAGTTAGGGATTTGAATATGAGCTGCAGACCTTTTTTAGCAATTGCTGGGCATGACTCCACACACACACACACACACACACACACACACACACACACACACACACACACACACACACAATGAGCTACACACACACACACACACACACACACACACACACACACACACACACACACACACACACACACACACACACACACAATGAGCTACCTCCTGAGTCAGCCATCATGGTACCGAGAAAAAGGTCTGTATGTCCAAATCCAGATCCCATTAAGAAGGGCTGCTGGCTACTGAGTTGTCTTCAAATGTCCAGCCACAGACAGTCTCCTTCCCTGAGTGGGGGGACAAAAGGCAGAGGCTGACAGCATCACCCAGCTGGCTGTGCTCTAAGGGAGACCCTAGGTCTTGGCAACAGTTGGTCCTCACAAAGGCGGGAAATAAAGTTTGTCCTAGGTGCCCCTGCTCTACCCTCCACAAATCATAACACCGACACCTGCCCCTTGTTCTATACTTTCTGGTTTATAGAACACTGTTACACGTATCTGCTCATCCATCATTCATTCCCCAAATACCTGTTATATGTGAGGCACTCTGCTTAGAGCTAGGAATCTAAAGAGTAAGAAAACCAGCCCCTACCCTTTGGGATGTCACTTCCTCTGGGAAGCCCTCCTTGATCTCTCAGGCTGGGTTGCATGTCCCCCATCCCAGCATGTCTCTCACCCCAGCTCCCTGTATCATCGCTATCTGTCTCTCCATCTAAACTCCCCAGCTTAGATGAAAAAGGGACTCATTTGCCGCTGACACCACTGTCCTCCCAAGGCCTAGTACGGTGCCTGACACAGTGGGAGCTGAATGAATGCCTTGAGGAAGCACCAGTGGGAACACCTGGGAGAACAGAACGGCCTTCAGGGAAACCGAGATCCAGGGGACAGGGCAAGTAAGACTCTTTAGGTAAGAATCTGGCATTATCATTCCACCCCCGGTTTCTAGATCAGGAAGTCTATCTCAGAGAGCTTGGGTGACCTGCCCAAGAGATTCTCGCTCATACAACTAGCTGAGCCTCTAATCCCCCTCTCTTCACACCAGTTTCCATACTAACACGACATCCCAGCCAGCTTCTGGCTCACCCTCTTGCCAGGGGCCACAGAGTTCCATCTGCTTTCCTGCGATCAGCTCATTGTTGGCACTTAATATACTCTTTACCCTCCCCTGGGGCATTGTTTTAAGATACAAGGGGACTCCAATAAAGATGTTAAAAAAATAAAATAAAAGATACAAGGAGATAGGAGCCTATCATTAAAACAAAGAAATGAATTCCTAATGATGGAATGTCGAGTACTCATTTATTCATTAAACACATATTTCCCGAACACCCTCAGTATGCTCAATTTTAGGGGCAGAGAAGCAGGAGTGAACACAGGCAAAAATCACTGCCCTCTAAGGTCTGGTCACGAGATGGTGTTACAAAAAGGCGGTATCCCTTTGGTGAATGAATCAATCAATCAATCAATCAATCAAAGGTAACATCAAGTGATCTCTTGCAGGTAAATGTCGATGTAACTGAAGCTGCCTCAGGGCACCTGATCTGTTGGGGGGTGTGAGACCACACAATCCTTCACCCCCAGGTCACTCTACTAGCTACTGGGGATCTCCCTGCCTTCACTTGCACTTTCAACAGCTACAGTACGAAAGAGACAGAATGAACCTTTTCTGGCCATTGCTGGCTTCCTAATTAAAGTTTACTTAGGGTCTATAAACACAGACCCAAAAAAAGTGTTTAAGACAAGGCAGATGCAATGCGGGTAAGGACTAGCTAATAAAATCAGGGGAAAATGCTGGGAGTTTTCAACTATGACTGTGATTAAACAAAACTCGCGGAGAGGATGCTCTGAGGGCCAAGGCGCATGAGTGTGTGCAGGGCCTGAGTTTCCAGGGCAAAATGTAAACCATAACTTCCTGCGGAATTAATTGGTCCCCGGTGGGAGACCCACGCTGAGTTCCTCCGGACCCTGCACCTTTCCCTGCCCCCTGCTGCCACTAGGTTGTCACACAGCTCGTCAAGACTGCATCTAAAAAGCCTGTGGACTTGCAGGTTCGTTGGGGACAGCCTCTCGTAGATTAAAAGAGGCACCTGATGAAGCTCAGAAGCTGAGGCCGCCCCCTTCCAGAACATTCACTGTTATCAGGAGTTATCTCTGCCCCTAAAATTGAGCATACCATGGGTGTTCGGTAAATATGTGTTTAATGAATAAATGAGTACTCGACCTTCCATCATTAGGAATCCATTTCTTTGTTTTAATGATAGGCTCCTATCTCCTTGTATCTTTTATTTTTTTAATTTTAACATCTTTATTGGAGTCTCCTTGTATCTTCCAACGACAGCTGCCCGCAAACTGCTCTTCCTCAGGCCAGGCAGGAACATGGGGTGTGGAAAAGGACCTCTCTCCTGAAATCTGGGTGCAGGTCTGGCCTGAATTTGAATGGGAATGGCAGAAATGGCCAGGAGCCCAAGGATCTCCCAAAAAGCCACGACTTCCCAGAGATCAAAGTGGGCAAATGAGGGGTGACACCCTGGGCCAGCTGTTACGAAACCCTAATGAACAAGTTTCCACAATTAAAGTCAACAGTGGGAGAGGAACCAGTGAGGCTCAGAAAACAGTCGATGTCTTTGATTAAGCGCTGATGAAATTCCCCGTCACTGCTTTGATCTGGCTCCCCCAGGAGTTTTGTTGGCTTTGCAATGTTTTCAAAGAAAATGATCTTGAAGATACATGATTCCCCAAAAGCCACTAAACAGACACTGGCCCTTCCGCCTCCTCCCCCGCTTCGGAGCACACAGCAGTTTCCCAGATGAGTCTTCAGTGTCAGACAACGGTAACCTCGGCCCTTTTTCTGTACAAGAAGAGCTTTCTCGCCAGTGTTTGCTCTCTGCTGGTCCAACTCCTTTATCAGAGTCCTGGTTTACCAACGGCTTTCTGCATTTGTTTTTGTTTTTGTTTGTTTTTGTTTTTGCGGTATGCGGGCCTCTCACTGTTGTGGCCTCTCCCATTGCGGAGCACAGGCTCCGGACGCGCAGGCTCAGCGGCCATGGCTCACGGGCCCAGCCGCTTCGTGGCATGTGGGATCTTCCCGGACCAGGGCAAGAACCCGTGTCCCCTGCATTGGCAGGCGGACTCTCAACCACTGCGCCACCAGGGAAGCCCGGCTTTCTGCATTTGAAACCAAAGCCCATCTCCTTGGGCTGGGACCAACCTCTCACAAAGCCAAGGCCCCGATAAACATCAAAGTGCTCTTGGGAATCTGACTTCGTGTTAATACCAGAGTGAAGCCCATCCCGAGTCCACTCAACTCCACACCACCCTGGATTCTGAGCCATTCTGAGTATAAATGATCAACAGCAGGGACTTCCTTCCCTTCTGGTCTAGTGGTTAAGACTCTGTGCTTCCAATGCAGGGGGCGCTGGTTCAATTCCTGGTCAGGGAACTAAGATCCCACGTGAAGCTCAGAAGCTGAGGCCGCCACCTTCCAGAACATTCACTGTTATCAGGATACTCGGTCTCCTCATCTGGTCACTGCACCAGACACTGGCTAAGGTCCCTTCCAATGACAGCTGCCCGCAAACTGCTCTCCCTCAGTCCAGGCAGGAGGAAGCCGTTGGTAAACCGGGACTCTGATAAAGGAGTTGGACCAGCAGAGAGCAAACACTGGCGAGAAAGCTCTTCTTGTACAGAAAAAGGGCCAAGGTTACCGTTGTCTGACACTGAAGACTCATCTGGGAAACTGCTGTGTGCTCCGAAGAGCGGGGGGAGGCGGAAGGGCCAGTGTCTGCTTTCCTCCTTGCGGCGCATCCCCAAAAGAAAAAGGCGGCAGGCGGGTGGGGGACTTTGGGAGAGCAAATGCATGTAGCTCCTTGAGAGCATTTGCATGTAGCTCCTTGAACGCTGGCCTGCCTGCCAGCTTTTGCACACGCTCTTCCCTTTGTCTGAAATGCTGTTCCCGGCGCTAGACCTCAAGATTCAGTTCAAACTGTCACCTTATGTATAAAGCCTGCCCTAGCCCCTTCAGGCAAAGTTCAGTTCAACATGTCCTGAATGCGTGAGCCTGGGCTGTGCTTGGCTGGATGCACAGAGAAGAGAAACTTCCCCATATCTGGCTGTTGACCCTCCCAGGCTAGTGTCTCCAAATAACTTCTTGCTTGCAACTTTTTAAAAAAAATTTTACTGTGCAATATTTCAGATGTACAAAAAAATACATAAAGAATAATAAAACCGCCTCTTCTGCCCACCACCAAGCTTAAGGAACAAAATATAGTGAATACAAGCAAAGTCCCCTGGGTACCCCACCCCAAAACTATCTGTCTCCCCAGTTCCCCAGAGGTAAGCACTGTCCTGAATGGGGTATTCTTACTGCCATGCATTTCTTTACGCTTTTACTACATATGACTGTACTCCTTAAACAATGTATATCACTGTTTGGCAAGTTTTAAATTTTGCATAACCATAACACTTTGCATATTAGTACAATGACTTGTTTTTATGTCCATCTCCTCCCACAGTCCGGGACCCTCTGTGAGCAATGATTCCCGCTAAGCTCTCTATATGGGCACCCAACCCAAACCCTGGCACGTAGCTCATGCTTGATGCTTGCTTGTTGAAAATGGTAAAAGGAGGGGGAGGGGAAGGAAGAGGGGGAGGGGAGAGGGGGGGAGGAGGAAAAGGAAAAGAAGAAAACACTGAGGACAGGGTTTTTCCCCACGGGACCCAAAAAGGGAATGGGGGGAGGGATGCAGAAGGAGCCATCCGATTGCCTCCCAATCCCTGGAGTCTGAAGGCGTACAGAACCGAAGTAAGACACAGCCCAGAGCTGGCTGAAGGGGCAGAGCAGCATTTAATATGAGGACAGAACCCACAGTACTGTACTTGGCACACAGTAGGGGCTCTGGGCCTGCCTGGTGAACGAACCATCATTTCTGCAGATAAGAACATGGAGAGGCTGGAACAGAAAGTGTGATGGCCCAGAGAGGACCCAACCTGGGGACCCTCTGACGGACAGCAAAGGTCCTCTCTCACTGAGGACCAATGTACTCTTTCGTTCAACTCCAGCTCCCACAGCCGAAGCCGTGGGCTGCATTCTGATTTTCAACGACGGTACTAAATAACACAGCCCCAGGGGGCTTCCAGGAGCTCTGGAGGAGACAAATGAGAAAATGCTTAAACGTGCGAGGGCCGGAGAGATGGGAGGACAGTTCAGGTGGCCAGAGAGCAGGCTGATTTCCAGAGTACAAGGAATACCAGCCTTCAGAATAAAGGAGGGATGAGGCCTCAGTAAATGCCCCTTCCATTCATTAGGCGTGTCTCCTGACTTCTGAATTTTCTGCCAGCCTGAAGTGCACCTGTAAGGAGGCCATCAAGTAGAGCTGAAGAAGAGCCAGGACCAAGACTGAGTCCCAACTCTGGCCCTCAGCAGCTGTGCAGCCTTAGGCAAATCACTCAACCTCTCTGGGCTTCAATTTTCTGAAAAAATTACACACTCATTCTACAAACACTCTTGGATCGAGGCCTGTCCTGTGGACCTCAAAGAGTAAAAGGCCCAGTCCCAGGGCTCGGCGATGCTTAGTGGAAGAAGGCCGAAGGCCACGGCATAAACACAAAGCACGCTACGGATATAAGGTACTGTTATTAGACTTTATTTTCTGTCATAGAAGCCCCTTGCTTTTTTCTCTTCCTTCCTTGTTTCTTCTTTTAAGGGTCAAGATGTGGTGTGTGGTCAACGCGAAGTAGACCAGAGAGCCAGGAGGCTCATCTTTAATTTAGCGCCAACAATATTCAGCTGGGCTTACGCTTGGCCAAAGGCTTTTTTCCGGCACATCTATTCACAGAGGACTGTTCCTCGAGTTAGCTCTCAATGGTTCTCCAACGGAGCGCTTGTCCCAGGCTCTGACAGAGGCGAGGGGGACAGACAGGGAAGGAAGATGGGAGGGGAGAGCAGGGCAGACCTAGAACAGACGCCCCCACACACACACTGCCCAGACAGCAGCTACACCCCTCTGGGAGGACACGGGTGACTGAGCCCTCAGAGTATGGTCCTTAGGAGAGGGAGGCAGGGAGGTGACAGGCCTATCACACACCCAGCTTCCTCCTCCTGTAAGGATGCTTCATGATGCCCCCTCCACAGAGAAGCGAAGGGACGTGAAGCAACTCGCAGGGCTGGGCACCCACGGCAGAGGCAAGGCCTCGTGTCCAGCAGCGGCTCTCCCGAGCCTCCGCCCTCTCGGGAGCAGATGAAACCCACACCCTCAGGTAACAAAAACCTTGGAGTTTTCATGGGCTTCAGCCTCGCCCAAGGATGAAAGCTTTTACTAAACCCGCCTAACACCTGATGCGTGGCCCGCTAGGACTTGCCGAGCTGACCTGCATCTCCCGGCAGAGTGCAGGTGAGGATTAAATGAGATGATGGGCCCAGGCAGAAACTTAGCCCACCGTGCGTTCTGGTCCTGACCCTGGAAACTGCGAAGATGAGGGAGGGGAGTGACTCAGCTCTGTGGCCCAGGGCTCAGCCCAGCAAGTAGCTTCAGTCATTCGGCCAGAGCAGCACAACTGCCTGATTTACCTGTCACTTCCTCTGGAAGGTGCTTGGGAGCAGAGGGCCCAGATGCCGGGCCCAACAGAGAACAGAGGAGGAAGAGAATGGAAAAAACAAGGGCTTTTCCGGACACTCAATAAATGGCTATTTGGAAATGATGCTAAAACGTGTCCCCGTTTCCTATGTGATCACAGGAACACATACACAAAAAATATGAATCTTGGGGTTTGAAGTGAATATTTTTTTATACCTTTTTTAAAATTTATTTTTGGCTGCATTGGGTCTTCGTTGCTACACACGGGCTTTCTCTAGTTGCAGAGAGCGGGGGCTACTCTTTGTTGCAGTGCATGGGCTTCTCATTGCAGTGGCTTCTCTTGTTGCGGAGCGCGGGCTCTAGGCACGTAGTCTTCAGTAGTTGTGGCACGCAGGCTCAGTAGTTGTGGCTCGCGGGCTCTAGAGCACAGGCTCAGTAGTTGTGGCGCACGGGCTTAGTTGCTCCACAGCATGTGGGATCTTCCCGGACCAGGGCTCAAACCCGTGTCCCCTGCACTGGCAGGCGTATTCTTAACCACTGCGCCACCGGGGAAGTCCTTGAAGTGAACATTTTAAAACACTCCCATTTCAATTTTCCACCCAAAGCAGAAAATTAATTCATACGCTTCTTCCTCAAACCCACCTTTGGCACCTAGTTCCCAGGCTCCTTTTTTGTGCCTCCCTTAAAAAAATGGCTGAGGAGTTATTTGAATCAGAACTGCTCCAAAATGAAGGCAAAGATGACAGGTGAGCTACAGAACTTGAAAGAAAATGGCATTTTAAACACAACAGAGACTGTCTGGAAATTTACTATCCCCGTAACTGGCTGTAGCTCACCTCGGTGCCTTCACCCGCTTGTGGAATAAGGTTACATCTCTTCCACTCAGAACACACCAGGGCAGCTTCTCCTCCATTGGAACCAGAGTTCACTCTGCCTGCCACTTACAAAGACAATGCCACCCAAACAGAAAACAACCTTGCTATTGTTCACTGGTAGTTGACCCTCACCTTACCCTTCCCAGAAAATGATTTCCATATGACCTGAGGAGAGTTCCTGGGATTGTGGTGTCTCTAGACACGGTGAGTCTAGAAAAGTCACATGACCTCCTCTGACCCCCACCCCCACCCCTGGGTTACCTCATTGATTATTTTACTACTATTAAATGGCAACAATAATGTCTTCTGCCTGGGTCTAGGGTGTCTGATCCAGGGTGGCTGTTACATTCAAGAACTACCAGCTGTTCTTTTTCCAGTTGTCTTATATCCCTGTTAACAGGCCTGTTAGCACTGGAACCTCAGGAATGCCCGGGACTAAGCTTCAGGAGCTGGTCTGTTTTGTTATGCGTCGTGTAGGAAGGGATCTCCACTTTGGTTTTCTTGCTTTCCCTGGAAACAGCAGAGTTCTCAGTTTCTTAGAAGAAGAGACAGAAAAGAGGTTTTCTTCCCATAAAAGTAACATAGCCACCACATTACAGAAAATGCGTCAAAGAGAGAAAGGAAAAGAAATTCGTCCAGATTCTTATCTGCCTTCCACTACCTCTGACACCATTTTGGAATGTATTTCCTTCCAGTCTTTTTTCCTATATATGACTGCTTTGCTCAGTTTCGCCCAGCCTCCCGGGGCCTCCACCTTGAGTGGCTACAGCAGAACTGATTCAGGTCTTTGGTTATGGTCAGACGCTTAGGTTATTTCCAACTTATTTTGTTATTGTCAAAAAAGCTGAGTTGAAGATCTCTGTGCAACATTTTGTCTAGATTTTTTATTGTTTCCTTGTGACAGCTTCCCAGAAGTGGGGTCACTGGGTCAAAGGTTACAAAGATCTTCATGGCTCTTGATATAAATTGCCATGATTGCCCAGAAGGGTTGATCAAGGACCCAGCTGGCCACCAGCAAGAAGATACAGGTGCCTTCCGAGGATGACACGGTTCACAGCAATCCTGGGGGGAGGACGGGGCACCGGATGGGTTTTCTCTTGAGTGAGCTCTTAGAGAACATTCCAGTCTCTGCACATCAGCAGGTGCATCTCAGGTGCTCTTCAATCCCTGCTGTTGAGTGGCAGCTCCATAATGCGTAGGAGAATAAGCTCCAAGGTGGAATCAAATACTCCCTCCTGCCCCACTTAACACGATCGGGAACAAAAGATCAGGTTCCTTTTCTTTGGGTTTTAAATGTCCAAGGTCTTGAGACAAAGATCGGGTTAGCTGGAGAGAAGCATTTTCCAATCACATTCTCAGCCATGATCATGGGGGAGGGGGTCCCTGGGGGAATGGGTGGGGGACATTCAAAAGGTCACAGCTCACCTATTCCTCATTTACTGCCGAGAGGGAGAGGGCCAGGGTGAAGTCAGAAGTATGCAAATTCGTTTTTCTACACTTCCTCTGCATTTCACCACTGAAACTTTGAGAAACACCGCTTGGGGAAACAGACAGTTCTACTGCGGGTGCTGGGGTCAGGGGGAGGAGGGCCTCAGGGAGCTGGGGTCCTCTCTAAAGGCTGGAGTCCCCCATGGGCCCAGGAGGCCCTTTCAGATCAACTCCAGAATGGGGCATTCAACCACAGGCGTGAGGTTGTGATCAGAGACTGCTTTCATTCAAAAAACGGAGTCGGGCCTCACTAGGCCAGGGGAGGCTGTGTCCTTCCAGTCTACTAGGTTTCCCATACTGGAGCTGGACCCCCCAAAAGTCTCCAAAGTTAATCACACTCAAGCAGAAGAGACCCCTGAAATAATAATATTACACGTGTACATACACGTGTAATATATGGCACGCCACCGGGTCAGGACAGCTACACGTTCTCAAGATGTCCTCAATGTACCACAACATATAATGGAACTGTATCTCACGCTCATTTAACTTAGCTGTATTCAGCTATACTCAAAGGGCCAAATGCTTTTTTTTTTAATTTAAATAATAAAAGTGTACTTTGTCTCTTGTATTTAACTGAATTTCTGTTTTGGATATTGTAATTGTCCTTTATCATATACTGTACACTACGGCTTGTGCGATACATTTACGCACACGTGTTACTGCACAGCATCACATACACAAAATCACGTGTGCACAAACGATCCTTCAGGGGCAAACTAGGAGACTGTCTGAATCGTTTTCACCATATGCAGTTCCGCCTGCTGAGCTGACTTCCGGACTTCACGATTGAGATGTGTCCCCTGTGTAAGGTTTCTTCTCCTTTGGTGCTTTTAGGTCTTGAGGGATGTGTCTCTCTGTCAGGAACTAGCAGAAAATCAGTTTCGGATTAGAACAGGAAACCAGACCTCCAAGGCTGGTGAGTGCTGGGGAGGCCACCATGGCTCGGCAACCCGCCTGCCACGGACAGGCTGTCTGGTCACAAGAACTCCTCGCTGGGCCACGAGCTGGCCGTGTGGTCCTTAGTAGGGCTTTCACCTCCTTGGTCTGATCATTCTTTCAGTGAGTGACCTAGATGACTTTCAAGTTCCTGCGTGACTCTGGGCAACTCACATCACCTCTCTGGGCTTCCAGGGGCTGTGTGAACAGGTTCCAACCTTGCATGAGAATCAGAGCTTCCCAAGCGGGATTCCTAGACGAGATACTGTGTTGAGATACTGACCTCCTCAGCACTTTGGGTGGGTGGCCCCAGGGTCAGTCATCTCCAGCCGAGAGATGCTTACTCTTTTACTGCCCATTCCCCAACCCACACCTTATAAATTCTGTTTCCTGAGTGGGCTGTGGCCTGAAAAAGGCTGAGAAGGATGGGACTAGGTGATCTTCAATGTCCTTTCCATCTTATACCAACTGCCCCACCCTCAGCAGTTAGAAGCAGGTGGTACACAGGTAAAAGATTATGCTACGTGGGGTTCCTCTAACTGGGTGACAGGGACCAATGCGTCAGAATCATTTGAGTGCTTGTTAAAAATGTGGATTCTTGACCCTCCCACCCAGGAAGCTTAAACATACGCAAGTTATGGTCAGATAAAAGAAATACTGGGCAAGAGGAAACCCACACCTAGAATATTCTGGTAAATTCACACACTGAAAATGGATGGGGGAAACACTACAAGCCCAGCGATTCATCCTGTATCCACCTTATTTTCTCAAGTCTACAGTGACCAATGCCCAAACACTGGGATTTTCCTGCCCAATTCAACCATCCACCCCAAAGCATGAACCCAGAGCACACTTCCTCCCCCCAAACCTTTGCCTTGTTGGGGGAGCATGCAGACAGAGTAATGCAGACGATGCATGTGCTACACGTCCCAACACCAAACACATCAAGAGGTGTATTAACAGCACCCGTCAGTTTCACACTGAATTTACCAAAAACCTCACCACTCAAATTAGCCCAAGTAATCTACTTACAAGAGTCATTTATAAATGCAGAACTTCCTGGGCTGACAAGTTCACAGTAGGTGGCTCTCGGCAGTGATGGTTGCCAAGGCGCCTATCATCATGAGATGCCCACTTAGAAAACCACCACCGTCTTCTAGCAACATCTAGCATCGTCCAGCAGCAGCCGTGTCTGCTCCTTGGTAGACAACTCTCTTCAGAGATTTTTCGAGCTATGTTTGAAGTACACTCAGAAGAGGTAGTATAAACAATAGGTAGGTGTTGAAGCCGGTGTAGCACTTTGCATTCCAGCTCTGCTTTTTATTAGCCTCTAAGTGTTCTCTGTTTCCTCATCTATAAGGTGGGGATAATATAACTTGCCTCACAGAGTTACTGTGAGGTAAGAAATACCATCTGCGAAGTACACATTGTCCATGCCCGATAAGGGAAAGTTATTACTATAATAAGGTAGACGAAAGAACCCCAAAAAAACCAAAATCACAAAAACCCGCAATGTGACATTTACAGGAGGCTTGTTATTAGGGAGGCCTTTGGCTGGGTCATAAATGCGACACAAAGTGTCAGATATGCTGTCTCGCTCCCCAACTCCCGCTGCCCTGCCCCCATCCCCTTCCATCACCCTGCCGCCCTGTCCTCTGGTGCCCGGTGACTCTCCCTACTGCCCTATCTCCAAACCTAGCTAGAGCACTTTTCCAATTCCTGAGGGACAGGATAGGCTTGGAGGGACTGGGCTTGGGTGAGCCCAAGGAAACAAATCCAAATTCTTCCTTCTTAAGCTGCTCAGGCCCTTAGGGACTTGTGTGGGGTGTCAGGGGTCACATAGTATTTATTCCCCCCAAGGACCCATCACCGGGCCCAGCACGTAGTAGGTACTCACTCAGCGTCTGTGGCTGAAGAGCAGGACGGACCTGCTCTCTCCACAATGAACTGAACACTTGATGGCTACGAAAGCGTGTTTGGAAAGGACTGTGAAATACCCCTCAGCTTTCGTCTGCAGCCTGCGGGATCTGAACGCCCGCACTGGCCGGTCTCCAATGCCTCCAGAGCTCGGGGCGCTACACAAAACCAGAGTTCAGGGGAGCAGAGCAGACATTTTAGGGTTTCACTGGCTGAGTTTCACTTCCTGGCTGCTTTCTGTATTGTACTTCACCTCTGGTTTTGAGCAAAGCTGGGGCCAGGCCAGCACACAAACTGGCAGTAAAGGCCTCCCCTCCCCTGGGACTCCTCCCAGAGTCCCAGACCCTGAGGCTGAGGAGACAGGGGCCTCGAAGTACTGAGCACCTGTGAGAGGCCAGGCCCTACGCCAGGCCGACTGCACCGGTTTCCAACTTCAGAGCCACAACGAGCTGCAAAACAGGCACTGGGATGCCGGGGGAGGTTAGGCAAGCTGCAGAAGACGCCACAGTTAGGGAGTCATGTGTGAACCAGGAGGTCCCAGGTCCTAAGTTCCACGGTTCTTCTCCCTTTCAAAGGAGAACCCCAGGGGGGCCAACCCCAGCGTTCAGTTTTGCATAAAAGCACTGCAGCAATTTGCAATGACCTTCCAGACATACCTACCCTCCCTTCAAATCCATATCCCGCGTCACTGCCAGAAGGATACAGCCCTGGCCTGAAATCAGCACTGGACAAATCCGTCCCCACCCAGCGGTGACTATGTCTTCGTGGGGAGGGGGTGTCTTTTTGTTTTTGTTTTTTTTGCGGTACGTGGACCTCTCACTGTTGTGGCCTCTCCCGTTGTGGAGCACAGGCTCCGGACGCGCAGGCTCGGCGGCCACGGCTCACGGGCCCAGCAGCTCCGCGGCATGTGGGATCTTCCCAGACCGGGGCACGAACCCGTGTCCCCTGCATCGGCAGGTGGACTCCCAACCACTGCGCCACCAGGGAAGCCGGGGGGTGTCTTTTTGGAGTGTTTCTACAAAGGGGCTAGGTTAGCAACTAGAGCACACATTACCTCATTCAGTCCTCCAGGCAATCCAGAGAGGCAGGTGTTATTAGCCCAGCTCTGGCCGAGATGGTTCTGGCTCAGCAAGGCCCTGCGATTCGCCCAAGGTTACACAGCTACTGAGTGGTAGCGCCAGGACGCCTCCGGCTCCGCAGTCCGACAGTATCTGCTGAGTGGGCACTGGGGTAACACTCCACAGAGCCCCCAGCCGCCGGACACAGCCGGTCCCAGGAGACTCCACAAAGCGAATGAGTCAAGGATGGAGCTGTTCTTCCTCCTGCTGCCCAGGCCTCTTCCCACCCTCAGCCCCTCCACACGGCTGCACCGCTGCCCTCCCCCGCTCACGTGAGGGTGCTGACTGGGGTAAGGGAGAGGAGGCCAGGAGCCTGGCGGGGTGCACGGCTTCAAAGCCATCACTTTTCCCGCGTCGGGCCTTCTTGTTCACTGTGGGTTTAAGGGCTCGGTCCCCTGCCAAAGGAAGGTCAGGGGCAGAGGTACCTTCTGCGCTGGGGACGTCCAGCCCCCAGCATCTCCTTGGCCTCAGAGCCTTGCACTAAGGCGGCCCCGAGGCGCTCGCAGAAAGACACTCTGGAGCCGTGTGATAAGCTCGGTTTGGGAGCCAGAAGACCTGGGTTCCGGTCCTGACTTTGCCTCTTGGGCAAAATGCTTCCCCCTCTGGATCCCAGTTCCCTCATCTGTTCAATTAAGAGTACGGGACGGGGCTTCCCTGGTGGCGCAGTGGCTGGGAGTCCACCTGCCGATGCAGGGGACATGGATTCGTGCCCCAGTCCGGGAGGATCCCACATGCCGCAGAGCGGCTGGGCCCGTGAGCCATGGCCGCTGAGCCTGCGCGTCCGGAGCCTGTGCTCCGCGACGGGAGAGGCCACAGCAGTGAGAGGCCCGCGTACCGCAAAAAAAAAAAGCAAAAAAAAGAGTACGGGACGCCTGAAACCTGAAACTCTGAGCAAGAGGCTCCTGTCCAGTCCTTCCAGCCCTTATCACGGGTGAAGGCCTGGCACACTCCCCCTGCTTCCCTCCCTTCCCTCCCTCTCCCACCCCACCTGGACTGCCCAGAGCACCCGGGCCCTGCTGGGCTATGGAGCACCTCTGGGTGGGTGCAGGGAGCTCTTCTCCACTCTCCCTTCAGTTCCCACCATCTTTGTACCGTGTGATTTGGGGCATGTCTGTCTCCTCTGCTAACTAAGCCATCAGCTCCCAGGAGCCTCCGGGACTCTATTCTGATCCACAACCTCAGTGCCAGCTGGGGTCCCAAATGAATGAGGCAGGTGGGGACCTCCAAGCTCTCCCTACTCAAAGTGTGGTCCACAACCCAGAGCATCACATGGGGAGGTGTTAGAAATGCAGGCCTTCCGCCCACCCCAGCCTGTGACTCAGAATCTGCAAGGGAACCCCCAAGGGATCCGGGGGCACACGCCAGTTTGGGAAGTGTTGCAAGGTGTCCCCTGGTTCTGACATGCCCTATCCCACGTCCCTCGATTTGACCACCCAGCTGCCCCTCGACTCGTGGGCCTCAGTAGGGCTCACTAAAATGTAGCCTGTCATTAAGCAAAAAACATTCACCTTAGGAACCTTCTAGAAGCCTGCCACTGACTCTCAGATTCTAGAAGCAGCATCTGAAATGTACAGCCCCCCAAGGGGGACTCCTGGCATGTGTGACCCACTGGCTCTCTGAGTCTCAAGGAAGCCCAGGCAGCTTCAAAATGTTCAGGGCTCTCCCCCTCAGTCCTGTGGCTCTGACTACCCTCGTGTTCCCCATCCATCGGCCCCCATAAATGGATGACTGCCAACAGCCCACAGCAGAGACAAACAGACCGGCAGGCCACCTGCCCCTTGCGGGCCCTGCGTCCGCTACTCTTGACGTTTATTCAACTTGGAAGGGAAAGGAACCCTTCCAAAACATGCTTTCAGTTTTTTTTTTTTAATAAACCCTGAGATTCCTCTAATGGCTTCAGATTATCTTAAATATTTATAAAAATCATTCTCAGCATCACTTCTTTAAACAAATCTCCTCGTCAACTTCGATTATTTATGTATTTATGAACATGATGTCTCCTTCCCTCGGAGCAGATGGCAGCTAGTAAGTCTCTGGAAAGGAGAGGGAAAAAAATCAACGGGACAAAACGTAAACTCAGTGACTCCCCAGTTTACTCTCCTTGACAAGCTCTGGTACAAGGATCTCTCCATTCACAGTGGAAGCACCATACTGCGGCCAGTCAACAAGTGGTTTGGAAAAGCATGGAGACTTGAACTTGAATCTAGGATGAAGCTGTCACCCAAGGGCTTGATCCGCAGTGGGAATTGGAGCCCCGTTAATGGAGGGACAGGACGATGGGACTGGGGCCAGGACAGAAAGAACCCAGGGGTGGCAGGAAAGTAACTGACATTTGCTGGGCACCGTCTATGTGCCATACACTGTGCTGGGAGGCTCCCCAGACCACCTCTGTGTTGACCTTCACAACAGCCTTTCCAGGCAGCAAACATTATTCTTCATTTGAAAGATGAAGAAGACCCAGAGAGAGGAAGCCACGGAGCTCGTAGGCAGCACAACCAGGATGGAAACCCAGACAGTCTGGCCCCCAGACCCACACCCATGCTGCCTCTGAAGCCAAAAAGGATGAGAGGAAAATACAGATGCTGTTAACCTCATGCATCCTTGGCTACAAAGCTATTATCTTCCCTTCAACCTGGTGAGGCCAATCACCCCTTTTAAGACCATCGAAGACTTAACTCCCAAAGTTCTAGCACGCAACAGAACTCTGTCTATTTGACAATCTGGGGGGATCAAGTCTTGGGTGATATCTGGAAGGAGTGGATACGAAGTTTATGAGAAGATATGAAATGAGTGTCATAGGCACATAAAGAGCTCACTTTATGAGAGAGAGGAAAAAAGACCTTTTACCCTCAGGGATGGATGAAAAACAGGATCATCATGATTCTTTCTTCATCAGGCCTTTATCAAGGGTCCCAGACAGGGAAGGAGAAAAAGAATAAAATCAACCCTTCCCCCCACCCTTCCTCAATTTACTTCTCTCCAGAAGCTCCAATTCAAGTTAAAAAAGGGACATGGGGCTTCCCTGGTGGCGCAGTGGTTGAGAGTCCGCCTGCCGATGCAGGGGACGCGGGTTCGTGCCCCGGTCCGGGAAGATCCCACATGCCGCAGAGCGGCTGGGCCCATGCGCCATGGCTGCTGAGCCTGCGCGTCCGGAGCCTGTGCTCCGCAACGGGAGAGGCCGCAACAGTGAGAGGCCCGCGTACCACAAAAAAAAAAAAAAAGGGACATGGCTCTGGCCTTTGAGACGCTTATGCTCTCTCTAGTTGAGGACACAGGGATCACTACTGCTGCTGCTGTTGATAATAATAAACATTGACGATTATGGCCATTTAACGGGGGCCTGTGCTGAGAGCATCACTCACATGACCACAATGAGCAAAACCATCCCCCCGACAGATCGTCCCATTTTACAAATGAGAACACTGAGGCTCTGAGAGGTGAAGGAACTTTGTGACATGCACACAGGCAGTAAGAGGGGGCAGTGAGGTGTGAATGTGGATCCTGCCCTCATGTTCAGGAGTCCTGTGAACTGGATGGAATGGGGCAGGGATGATTTTGCCCACTTATACATGAGGAAAAGAAAGTTCTAAGAAGGCCATGACCTCTCTAAGGCTTCAGGCCAGGGCATAGCTAAAGTGGACTGATTTTAAATCTGATATTTCACTGACACAACACTATGGCCACAATGCTTGCTGGAAGATGGTTTCTCTGGAGAGAGAGAAACAGCTTTGGCGGCCAAGTCCCAGACCTCCAAAGCCACAGGACAGTGGTCTCTTCCATCAGGGAGATGATGGGCCTAAGGCCACAACCTCCTGGCACTGGTGCCCCTCAGGAGTCCCTCCCGTCATGGGCTCTGGGTGCTGAAGCAGGAACTGACAGAGACTGGGATTCCACAATGGGGAACCAGGACACACTTGGGAGGAATGGCCAGAGAACAAGTGCAAAAGGTCACCTACAGGCCAGTGCGCTGACCTTGAGGTAGAGACAGACTGTACCTCCACAAAGAGAAAACCATCCCTCTTTTGTTCATTCTGTCAAAAAAAAAAAAAAAAAAAGCATGTACTGAGTATCCAGCATATGCCAGACAGCCTGCCAGGTGCCAGGGGAAACACAAAGGCCCTTCAGAAGGGAGCACAGTGCACCGGGAAGCGGGAGAGCTCTGCAGTAGGAAGTCTAGAGGAAGGACCTTGAATCTGCTGCTTAATTGGCTGAGGTCTTGGGCCAAGTCCTGCACTTTCTCTAAGTCGCAAGATGAGAATAAAATCTCTACTTCATAGGTAACTATGGCCACTCTATGCCTTAAAAATGAATCCGCGCATATGCTGAAACCGCAGCCGGCCACACAGAGGTGCCTACTTCTGCCTCTTAAAATGATAGCAGCACTCAGGCTCATCTCCTGCCCTCCAGCTGTGAGAGAAAAAAACCAAAAAAAAAGCACAGCTAAGGATCCTCAGAGAAGTGCACACAGGCCTTTGAGAGCTGAGAAAGGAGAAAAGGAATGGCTGTCAGAGAAAGCAAAATTACCTGAAAATCTCCCCAAGTGACCTGCGGAAATGCATAGTGAGCCTTTATACGAAGGCCATTTCCAAGTACCCCTGAGGGTGAATCCACCCTGGGTTCCTTCAGCACACACGCTCTGCCCCTCCCCATGCCTAAAGTTTAGCAAGGATCCAGATAATGCAAATTACAACGTGCCTCCCCAGGAAGAAAACTCAAGCCAGCTGACCACTTCTGCACGCCCCACCTAGGAGAAAACCCACCTCTCCCTAGCTTCCTCCTGTTTACAGGAACCCCAATGCCTGGGAAATCAGCCCAGCTGTCAGCCCTGGCAGCCCGCCCCGGCGGCCAGTCATCTGGCGGTGGCAATCAAAATGAGGCTTCCTTTTCATTTCCACTAAATGCAATCTTCCAAGAATAGGAGAGGCTCAAAGTCAGAGTTTAAGCTCCTTTTCATAAGAAGTCAATATTTTCACAAGCTAATCCTCCTTGGGAAGGGGGTGGATTACATATATCCCAGGTGGCAAAATGTGGCTCTCTGGGGACCGTGGAATGGATGTTACAGGGCAAGGAAGCCAAAATGTGGGACCACACCCAGCCACTCACTTCTGAAAATTCACCACCCACCTATTCATTTCACAGGTATCTATGGAGCACCTCCCATGTGCCCCAGGCCCCCCTTCTAGGCGGTGGGGATGCAGAAATTAAAGGTGACTGACAATGACACGTCCAATCACTGCGCCCTCTCCAGGCCAGGAAATACACGCTCTTCTTCTCGAGGCCCAACTCAAAGCAGCCCATTTTAGAGACAGGCGCCTAAGACTCAGAGAGGGCAAGCGATTTGCCCAAGGTCACACAGCTATTAAGTGGCAGAGCAAGGAATTAAACCTAGGTGCAAAGTCCTCGTGACACTCCCCGGCGGGGCCTCCTTCCCACTCAACCCCTCCCCCTCTGGCTCCATTTCTGCGGCAGGGGGAGGATCAAAGACCGCCGCCGGGGGCTCCAGTAAGGGAAGTCCTCGGTTCCTCTTTCCTTCCACCCCCGACACAGGACACACAAGGTTCCATACCCACGGGGTGTGTACACAACCCCAGGGAAGCCGTGCAGGCTGCAGGGGCATCCACTCGTTAACACTGAACTTACATTTTTAAAAAAATGGAAAAAAATACGACGAAAAGATAAAGGGCAAAGAGGAAGTGCTCTTTAAACAGAGGCGGGTGGTTACCCCACGAGGAAGTCTTGAAGCCAAGGGAGATTCTGTTCACCCCCTCCAGTTCCTCAATTCTAAGAGACTGGCCTTCCAAGCCCCCAGTCGAAGTTAGCTGGGGGGTTGGGGGGTGCACGGCGCCCGGGGTCAGACCCTGCGCCCGCACCTGGCTAGCAGGAGGGGTCTGCGGGGGAGCGGCCACGCCGGGCACCCCTCCCTCCGGGCGCAGCCGCGCGTTCCCCACAGCTGGGCGGACCCGGGCGGCGGCCCCTCGGCGTGCGCCCCTCGCGCCCTCCAGCCCCCTCCCCCCCGAGGCGCATCCTCGGGGCGCCCCACGCGCCGGGGACTCCCACCGCTGCGGCGCCCCCTCTCCAACCGCAGGGCGCCCGGCGCGGCCCGGATCGCACTCCCACCTCTCCCTGCACCCATCGCGCGCGCGCCCCGCACCCCACGCCCTCCCCGGTGGCAGATCGGCTCCCAGGGCGCGCGCAAGCGAGCCGGGCGGCCCGGGCGACGGCGCCGGAGGAGCCCCGGGCACGTACCTGGCGGCCCGGGCGAGCGGCGAGGGGAGCGCAGCCGCCGGCGCTGGAGCGCAGGAGCCTCGGAGCCTCGGAGCCTCGCCGCCGCCGCCGCCGCCGCCGCTGCTTCCGGGTTGGCGGGTCTCACGTCACCGCCACAGGTTTGCGAGCGGCCCCCGCCGCGGCGGCCCAGCAGCAGCAGCAGCAGCAACAGCCCCGGCGACTGCCAGGCGAGAAATAACTATAAAAGGAAGAGACGCATCGAGGAGGAAGAGGAAACGCCGTTTACCTTCGAGAAGCCGCGCAGCCGGCGCTCTCACAAAAGGAGGACGCCCGCCGAAGCCGCCTCCCCCCGCGCCCAGTCCCCGCCGCATCGCGGGGCCCGGCGTCAGCGCGCGCGGCGCCCCGGGACCGCCCCGCGCCGGCCCCCACCCCACAACCCGGGGTACGGGGCGCGGGTGACCTTGGGCAAGTCGCGGCAGGCGGGCGAGCGGCCTCCCGGGGGCGCGCTGGGGGGCTCGGCGCCCTCCCGGTGGCGTAGACGAGGGAACTCCAGCTCTGCGAGGCGCGGGGATGGCCCGAGGGCACAGCCCGTCGGGCCCTCAGCTCCCCCGACCTTCAGGCCGGCCGGGTTCCCGGCCCTGGGTCCGCTTCCCCCTCACCTGTGCGTGGGGAAGGATGCTGATCCCTGCCCCGCCCCCCTAGCGGGGGAGGCGTGGACAGCTTGTGCGTTCAAAACATCTATTCGGCCCTCGACAGATTTTCGCTGAGGGCCTACCAAGTGCCAGGGCCGTCCTAGGTCCCCGAGAGGCAGCTGGGAATCCAAACAACATCCCTGCCGCGGGTGGGGGGCGGGGGTGGGGAGCGGGGGTGACAGGCAATAAACAAGCATCCGATGTGTCTGGTGGTGCTAATGCTACAGAAGGAAAGATACCGCGGGGGCGGGGAGGGGGGGTTGGGAGTATCTGTGCTACCCTACGAGGCTCTCCAAGGACTTCCAGCACTGAAATTCCCAGACAAAATGCCCCTCAGTAGAACTCTCGTTTCCGGTATTGTAAGAGACCTCATCTTTCCCCTCGTCTGTAATGGCAAAGAGTGCATTTCTCTCCATGTAGCAAGACATGCCTAGGAAATTGAAATGCTTCTTTCCTCCCTCTGCCTTGCTCCCCCAGCCCTCAAAGGCATCCAGCACTGTCTTGAAATTCAGCCAAATTTCTTAGGAATATAGACAATGTTCTTTAAAGTATTTCCTCTGACCTCCAGCAGGACATCAAGAATCACCTCAGAAGCTTCCATTGTCTTTCCACCCTCCACCTCTCCTGGATGTGTTGCCGGGAAAGGGGATGTGGTGACCAGTCACCAAATAATATTGAGTGCTGACTTACCTGATTATGACCTGTTTGTTTCTTTAGCGAGCCCTTCTAAAGCCCTGTGCTAGGAGCTGGGGGCACTGAGATGGTAGGATTCCAACAGGACTTCCAAGAGGCTCCTAGCCCTGGAGGGAGATGGGGCCCACATGAATCCGTACCTGCAGGAAAGTAGGACAGATGACAGTGTATAGAGGAGACAGGGGGAAGGGGTGTTTACCCAGCTTGGAAGGGAGGGAGCCAAAGAGAGAACAACAGGAGGAAATCAGAAAGCCCTTCCTAGAAGTTCTGGGAGGCATTAGAAGCACCTGGAAGCTTGCTTGAGCACTGGCGCTCTCACCCCTACAAAAGGGGAACAGATGCCTGCCTCCCTGGCAGTGATGGAGGGTGGCATGGGGAGGGGTGGAACAGCTGGGTCTTGAACTATGAATGTGACGAGAAGCAGAGAAAGGGTTTGGAATCAGACACAGCTGAGCTGAGTTTAGTTTCTTTCTTGGCCACCTACACAGTGGGATGAAAAATTCTGAACATTTCGGAAATACTCACCAGGTGCCAAACGCTGTCCCCATCTAATTTAATTCTCACAACAGCCCCAGGGGGCAGGTTCATCGGGCTCAGTGTTTTGCAAGATACTGGAGCTGTCCGGAGGAATTTGCGCAAGGTCAGCCTAATTCGATAGTGGTGGAGCTGGGCGTGCACCCAGATTGTCTGGCTCAAAGCCCCGGCACTTAGCCACGCTGAGCCTCAGCTCGCTCATCTGTGAAATGGGATTGATCATAACTACTTCATTAGGTGGTGGTGTGGGGGGCAGTTAAATGAAATAGCACATGTGTAGAACCTAGCACATTAACAGGACCCAGGAGAGAGCTATCACCATTGTAGTTATCATCACAGTAATTGTTAAAGGCATGGGGGCAGGAACTTTCTGGCCCGCGTGGGAACTGCAAACATCTTGGCGTGATTGTAACCTAGAGTGTAAATGTGGGGAGTCAGGAAGCAGGGAAGGGTAGGTGAGGGCATGGGCAGGGGCTGCATCACACTCCCCCTGCACTCCGCTGAATTCAGAGATGCCGGAGAGGAGAGGTCCAACTCATATGCGTGTGTCTCCGCTCACTGGATACAGGGAGGCTAAGGGGATGATTCTGGCCTTTGACCTTGCCTCATTCAATCAGGTCGTGATAGATCTGACAGACTCAAGCAAATGGAAACCTGGGGATAATGCCTGGGAAAAGCTCCGGCAATTCACCACTGCAGTGACCTGCTCTGTTTCCCTGGGGTATCAGCCCTGACAACAGCAGGTAGAAATCTATGTCTCAGCCTGTTTGGGCTCTTGTAACCAAATATCACAGACTGGGTGGCTTAAACAACAATCGTTTCCTTCTTATGGTTTTAGAGGCTGGGAAGTTCAAGATGAAGGCGCTAGCAGATTTGCCGTCTAGCGAGGGCCCGCTTCCTGGTTCATCGACGGCCCTCGTCACTGTGTCCTCACATGACAGAAGAGGGGAAGGAGCTCTCTGGGGGTCTCTTTTATAAGGACACTAATCCCATTTATGAAGGCTCTGCTCTCATGACCTAATTACTTCCCAAAGGTCCCACCTCCCAATACCATCACATGAGGGATTAGGTTTCAACACAGGAATCTTGGCGGGACAGAAACATGCAGTTCGTAACATCCAGCATGCTGAAAACAGAGCTGATTTTGGAGTCGGGAAGGCCGGCCTACCATTTCCAGTTGTGCAACCTGGGCATGTCATTTAACTTCTGACTCCTTTAATTTGCTTGTCTGTAAAATGGGAATAATAACATTCATTCTGTCGTTGAGAAGGCACCATGAGGTAATGAATTTTGAATGCTCTATAAACCGTAACATAGCATATGCACATTTTAGTTTCAGTCTTAGAATCCTGTCCTCCCATGGCACAGGCAGTCCACCCATCTTCCAAGCAAAGTAGCTAGCTCTTTCCATCACATATGCAAAAGCCCCTCAAAACTATGTTTCCCTGCTGAGCATTTGCATTTTCCCCAAGAGTGAATGCTATTACGTGTACACGGTAACAGAAGGTAGAAGTCAGGAGACACAGGGACTCCGTTTTTGTCCTGCTGGTTAGTATTTTGCAATTAAGCAGATTGCATTTTCCATTGGGGTAAAAGCAAACTCAGTGGCGCTCTACGTACCTGGTCACCTGGGTCCCTTCACCTCCAGCCATTCAGAACTAACAGACTTAAGGGAGGAGACAAAGCCTGAACCCTCTAGGGGCTGCCTTCCTGGAAGGGGGCTTGCAGGTGGCTCAGGCAGCCCCTTCCGGCTGGAGAATCCCGCTCAGAGAGGTGGAGAGAGAGCTCGCCTTTAGGCTGGGACAGGGACCCTAACCTGCCATGCAGAACCAGGGCTAGTGAGTGATGGTTTCCAGGGGCCGGGAGGAGAAGAGAATGGGGGTAACTGCTTAGGGGTTTCCTTTAAGGGTGATGAACATATTCTGAAACTAAATCAAGGTGGTAGTTGTGCAACACAGTGAATGTACTAAATACCACTGAACTGTTCACTTTAAGATGGTTAACTATATATCGTACATCAACTGTATCTCAGTTTAAAAATAAAATAAAAATTTAAACAGTTAACTATAGGTTATGAGAATTTTACCTGGATTTAAAAAGAAAAACAAAAAAAAAAGGGTGGAAGGAAAATTTGGCCAGGGGTGGGGGAAGCTAGTGAGCAGGACCTTTAGTATATTTTTGGTATTTCAACATAGCCACAACAGAGCTGCACAAATGAACCAAACTGTCCGAATCTGGGCAACCAGGCGCTGGAACTCCTTGCGAGCAGCCAGTTTATATAAGGGATCCTTTAACAACTGAAAGTAAAAGCAATTAGCATGAAATAATGCAGTTTGGGTATTAATATTTTTATTATTATTGTACCTTAATTTGTGTTTCTGAGAAAAGAGAGTGGCATAGTGGGAAAGCCAGGGTCAAGATAGACCCGAATTCAAATCCTGACTTTAGTTCTCATCAGCCTCAGGACCTTGGGGAAAGTATTCAGCCTCTTGTGTTTCCCTGTCACATAAAATGGGGTGACGATGACACCGACGCCATGGGGTCATCGCGGGGGCCGAGTGTGGAGCACAGGTAGAATTTCACCTGGAAGATACTTAGTATATGGCCGTTGCTGTGGCTCTTACTATATGATATACAGTGTCTTCCGGAGCACGGGGCCACGGAGAAAAGGAACCAGAGTTCTTGGGGGAACTTTAGAAAGCACTGCCTAGACTTTAGAGCCTTGGAACTGCACAAACCAAAGCACACCTGCAAGAGGGATTTCACACGTGCCCAAGCACAGCACGTGGCAGGCGGCGGTGATGTGACTGACGCAGACGCAGTCGGCTCCGCTCGCTCTCCGCCCCTCCCGGGAATCGATGGACACGCACGGCTTGTCACTGGTCCCTTGCAAAGTGACAATCATCACTAAACGCAAGAGAGCAAAGTGAAAACACTGCCAACTCCCTGGGATCATGTAGTGATGGTGGTGGGAGGGGAAACTAGCCCTTCACACTCTCCGAAGAGCCTAAATCCTGGAGAAAAGCTGGGAGTGATTTTAGAGCCAGTGCTGTTAAACAGTTACTTACAGGGGAATTGCTGTGTAAATGGGTCAACTTTCACTGTGCAGAAAAACTCAATTACGTGGAGGTGTGATCTTGTATCAGTGACATGTTCCATGGGAAATCAAATGGCCCTACGTGAGAAGGCACAGAAATGTCTCCCCTACGATCACACTGAAATAAAACCACTTTCTAAATGAGTCATTTCTCAGAGCATAAAACATCTCTCTACCCTGGTCCACAAGTATAGGTGTGAGCGTGCACACACACGTGCATACACACCCGGGGCAAGAGGGTGTTTATATGAGTTATTTTTTTAATTATGAAAGTAATACATGGGACTTCCCCGGTGGCACAGTGGTTAAGAATCCGCCTGCCAATGCAGGGGACACGGGTTCGATCCCTCATCCTGGAAGATCCCAGATGCCGCAGAGCAACTAAGCCCGCGAGCCACAACTACTGAAGCCCGCGCACCTAGAGCCCGTGCTCTGCAACAAGAGAAGCCACCGCCATGAGAAGCCCGTGCACCACAACAAAGCGTAGCCCCCGCTCACCACAACTAGAGAAAGCCTGTGCACAGCAACGAAGACCCAACGCAGCCAAAAATAAATTTAAAAATTAAAAAAAAGAAGTAATACATGTTCACTATAGAAAAATCGAGAGAGGGCTTCCCTGGTGGCGCAGCGGTTGAGAGTCCGCCTGCTGATGCAGGGGATGCGGGTTCGTGCCCCGGTCCGGGAGGATCCCACATGCTGCGGAGCGGCTGTGCCCGTGAGCCATGGCCGCCGGGCCTGCGCGTCCGGAGCCTGTGCTCCGCAACGGGAGAGGCCACAACAGTCAGAGGCCCGCGTACCGCAAAAAAAAAAAAAAAAAAAAAGAAAAGAAAAGAAAAATCGAGAGAGAAAAGTATAAGAAAGCAAGCAAAACTCATCCATAATGTCCTGTCCAGGGTCAGCCATTCTTTCTTAACATTTTGATGTATTATCTCTCAGTCTTTTTAAAATGCATTTTAAAACAGTTGCAATCACACTGTATGCGCAATGTTGAATTCACTTCTTTATTCACTTCTGCGTGAGGTAGTTCATCCCACACAGGTTTAAATAATAAACTGGGAGGCCACTGCTGGCCTGAAACCCACACAGAAGGGAAGGAGCGTGTGAGAGAGCAAAGCACTCCTTCAGTGCCATTTCCTCCAGGACAGACACCATGTCTTGTTCAGCACTGAGGTCCCAGCCCTTAGAATGGTACCCGAAACATTATGACTGCTAAATAAAGGTGCGCTGAATAAAGAATGGATGGGCGAATGGGGGAGAGATACTGATACCTTACCTGACAGGTCCAGCCACTGACACCTGCCCATCTGAGCAACAGCGAATGGTGGGGACTGTAGTGAAGGGGAGCACATCCTCCATCCTTAGACATTCACGTTCCAATCTTTACAACACCTCGTGCTCATCAAAAACCAGGCGTCTGTTTGCAGTGAGCAACCTCTCAGAGCAGTGTTCGCAAAGCAGGGTCCTTGGAGAATGGTACCAGCATCACCTGGGAACCGATAAGGAAAGGAGTCTCCACCCCATCCAGCTACCCACTCAGAAACCTGGGGGTGGGGCCCGGCATCCTGGGGTTTGACAAGCCCTCCAGGTGATTCCAGACTCGCTCATATTTGAGAGCCACGGATCTCGGCCCTGGTGCATATTAGAATCACCTGGGGAAGCTGTTTACCCGCCAATACCTGAGCCCAGCCCAAGATTCCAATTTAATTGATCTTGGGTGTGCTCAGACTTCAGCATGTTCTCAGAGCTCTTCAGGTGTTTTTTTTTTTGGGGGGGGCGGTTTTTTTGCGGTACGCGGGCCTCTCATCGCTGTGGCCTCTCCCCCTGCGGAGCACAGGCTCCGGACGCGCAGGCCCAGCGGCCATGCCCCACAGGCCCAGCCGCTCCACGGCATATGGGATCTTCCCAGACTGGGGCACAAACCTGTGTACCCTGCATCGGCAGGCGGACCCTCAACCACTGCGCCACCAGGGAAGCCCTTCAGGTGCTTTTAATGTGCAGCCAGGGCTGAGGAGCCTGATCCGGATGGCAGACAGGCTCCAGGTGGCCCTTTTATTCCTCTTGGATTCCTGTGCCTTCCCAGCCACTGTGTTTTCATCACTACTGTGAACACGGTATCAAACACACTGATTTTATTTTATTAAGAAATATTTCATGCACACAAAGCGGTGTAGAGATTAACATAACAAACAACCATGTACCCACCATTAGCTCTGTCATATCTTATCATCTGGCCATTGTTATGGGCTGACTGTGTCGCCCCCCAAATTCCTGTGTTGAAGTCCTAACCCCCAGGACCTCAGAATGTGACTGTATGAGGCAATAGGGCCTTTAAAGAGGTCCTACAGTTAAAATGAGGCCATTAGGGTGGGCCCTAATCCACAGTGACTGGCATCCTTGTAAGAAGTGAAGATTAGGGCATAGACATGTACAGAGGGAAGGCAGCCATCTACAAGCCAAGGAGAGAGACCTCAGATGGAACCAACCCTGCCAGCACCCTGACCTTGGACTTCCAGCCTCTAGAACTGTGAGAAAATAAATTTCTGTTGTTTAAGCCACCCAGTCTATGGTACTTTGTTATGTCAGCCGTGGGAAACAAATACATTCATATTTGCTCAGATTCTCTGAAAAAAAACCAAAAAACATAACAGATAGAACTGGAGCTCCCTCTATTCCGTCCCCTGTTCCTCTCCTTCCTGCTCCACGGGTAACTTATGTCCTAACTTTACTCTTTACCTTTCTTACCAGGAGCCAGAACCATACTGTGAATGAGGATTCTGGAGCCAGAACAACTGGGTGGGGAATATTGGTTCTGCCACCTTCTAGCTGTGTGACTTTGACCCAGTAATCACCCTCTCTGGGGCCAAATGGTCCTCGTCTGCAAACTGCAGATATGAATAGTATCACCTCTGCATGTTGTTTGGAGGGTTAAATGAACTACTGTTTACAAAACACCTAGGATAGAGTTTGGCACGTTAAGAGTGACATACACGTGCTTGTTAAATATATTTACACTTTTACTACGTAAACATATGTATGCACCTATAAAATATGCATGAAATATTGTTTACACGTTTTCAAACTTACATAAAAGGTCTCCTGGTACATATCCCTCTGTAACTTGGGTTTTCTGTCTGAGTTCCAGTGACATTTTCTGCAATGGCTCCACGTGGATTAAAGGATCTCTTTTCATCCCATTAAGGGCTATAGTCTCAGTGTGTCTATACTGGTCTGTCTACTCTCACTGCCTCACCTGGAGAGCTGCCTCCCTCGTGCTGGCCTCTTTTCACCCACGCACAGGACATTCCCCGCCTCCCCAGGGATGTCCCCTGGGTCCCCCCCTTCAGCTCTCCCTGAGGCCCTGGCTGCCTCTGGGCCAGCCCTCATGCTTTCCTGCTCTGGTTTCATTTTCCATGGGCCTGGGTTTTAGAAGCTCAGCACTTCTTACATTTCAAAGAATCTCCACGGCCATGGTCTCCTGGGATGTCCCTTAACAGCCCCGTGATGAAGATAAGGCAGTACTCTTCCCTTCCCTTTGCACACAAGGAAACTGAGTCACAGAAAAGTTGAGTGACTTGCAGAAGGTCACACAATGAGTTAGAGACATAGTTAGGTCTCAGCCCAGCTCTCCAGACTCCCAATCCCGTGTTCTTTAACAATTTTTGGTTATGAAAATAATTGTACTTTATGCTTGTCATTTGGAGTTTTATTAGTGTTCCCATTTTGCAGATGAGAAAACTAAGTTTTCCAAAAGCATGGTCCCAGAGCCACCTGCATCAGGATCCCTTGGGGGGGCTACTTGTTAAAAATACAGATTCCCAGGCTTTGCCCCCTCCCACATTGTCTTGCTCAGTAGGTCTGGGTGGGCCCAGGAACCTGCATTTTCATGGCCGTTGCCAAGTGGTTCTCAGGCACACTCGAGTTTGAGGAACACAGGTGTCTAGAATAAGCCTTGCCTTTCTTTCACCCAACGTTCACTGTGGCAGGCAGCTTCCGAGGACCTGGGCAGGGTCACCGGCAGCTGCCGGCTCTGAAGTGGGCACATCAACTGTGAAGGGCAGAGTAGTGGAGGCCAAAGGCTGGGGAAGCTGAGCAAGATGCCCAGACCCAGCGTGGGGGCAGAGGGGGCGCCTGCAACACGCCTACCGACGTGGGCACCCAGCCCGGATCCGGCCGTGGGGGCAGGAGAGCTGGGCACCTGGAGCTGCTCCAGACAGAAACCCCCATCACGATCGTTAGCGGTGTGCTGCTGGAGCCCAGTGGCTCCAGTCCATTGGCTGTGCCTCGGCTGGGTGTCCATAGGAAATACTCACAGAGTGTTTACTACATGCCATGCACCCAACCAAGTGCTTGACATACGTGATCTCACTTAGCGGTGGGCACCACTGTCATCTCCATTTTTCAGATGAAGAATCTGAGGCCCGGGAATCTAAATGACTGGCCCAAGGCCACACAGTATGCAAACGGCTGCCTGCATCCATTCTCTTCACCACAATTCAGTACGCCTTCAAGTCATTATGTTTTATGTTTCTGTGTACGTGGCAGAGTGCCTGGGACTGTCAGGGCTAAATAGGTGAGCTGAATGAACGAATATGAATGAATGAAAGAAAATGAATGAATGAATGAAATGAATGTTACAGTCCCCTGGTGTCAACTGACTCTGGCATAACCCCTCAAGCTGTACTTAAAGAAAAAGGCAAGAATTCTCAAAATAAGCTTATATAGTCATTTCTCTCTTCTTGAAGTTGACTGGGCTGGAAAGAATGCACACGTGTGCACACGCACACAGTTAACTGAGGGTTCTAGCTGGATGCATTCTGGCTTTTGAGAATCTGACTTGATTTGCTTGAATAGTGAAAGGTGTTAGGACAGGATCCGGCACTCACTCCTGAAATTCTCTAAGCCTCAGGTTACCCGTCAGGAAAATGGGGATGATCACGGTCCAGCCCACAGGGCCACGGTGAGGATTCAATGAGATTAACACAGCTGAGGTGCTTAGTGCTGCACAGGGCACACGAGGAGCGGACTGAGGATGTTAGTGGTTGTCGCTTTTTCATTATCGCTATTTGGAGGGAGAAGAGTGCGGGTAAAAATCACATTCATGAAAAGGAAAAGCCCCTGAAGCGTTCTAAGAAAGATGATCTGTAGCAACAGTTGTGGTTACATATACAAATGAAGAAGGGGAGGTGGCAAATGGCACGGATAATCCTCGACAGGTGAATGCCACACGCATTCGTTCCATTTACATTTGTCTTTGACACACATCTTTTCAACATATTGTCATTGCTTTTCGTGCCCGTTTATAAGTTGATTGAGCCACCATCCAACGGTTCCTTGAGCACCAGCTTTGTTGGATGATAGAAGGGTGGCTGCAAAACTGGCTAATAAACAGACCTTGCAATACATGGGGCTTTTGAGTTTACAGAGGGATTTTACACCCACTCTCTTAACCCTCAAATCCTGTCCCTCAAGGTGAGCAGGTACTGCTACTGTCATCTGACAGAAGAGGAAACGGCAGCCTGAGGGTCAAAGTGATGTGCCCAATACCATCTATTTATACCAGGCGCTGGACTTGAACCTGGTCTCCGGACCCCATGCCCGTGCTCAGCTCCGTTACAAGAACCCACTCTAGAATTCAAATGAACCCTTGGATACCTAGGAACCGAGTCACTGGGTAACCCCATTAATATGAATCGTAGGGAGCACCCATAGGAAGAGGTTTTACCCATAAAAAAGGGTTGGGAGGACTAGCTGAGGTAGGGTAACAGGACTGGAATTATTCTCCATCCTTAACTGAAAAAAAAAGGAAAAAATACTGTTTCAGACACAGGACAATAGGCAGTAAGGACAGTGATTCCTGAGAAAAGATAAAGAGGGTTGTGCCTCCAGCCTCTGTGCCTCACTTGGGAATCCTTTTCATCCTTCAAAGCCCAGCCCCACTGTCACCAGCTCCACGAGTAGGCCCTGAATGTCCCCGTTGGAAGTATACTCTGTTCTGCCCTGAAATCCTACGGCGATGCGTTTCTGCCTCGTGCTAGGGCTGCCTGAGGACCTGATAGTCAGGAGGCTCCGACCTTCCATCATCTGCACCCCAACTCCAAACACAATGGTCTTCACAGGATGGTGTTCATGAAACTTTTCTGGAAAGAAGAACAAATGATTTTTCCTGTGCCATTTATCCTTAAAAGGAAAAAAAAAGGCGTTTAAAAGAGTGAATTTATAATAGCCAAGACATGGAAGCAACCTAAATGTCCATCAACGGATGAATGGATAAAGATGTGGTACGTATATACAATGGAATATTACTCAGCCATAAAAAAGAATGAAATAATGCCATTTGCAGCAACATGGATGGATCTAGAGATTATCATACTGAGTGAAGTCATACAGAGAAAGACAAATACCATATGATATCACATATGTGGAATCTAAAACATGGGACAAATGAACTTATTTACAAAACAGAAAGAGTCTCACAGACTTAGAAAAAAAACTTATGGCTACTGAAGGGGAAAAAGGGGAGAGGGATAAATTAGGAGTTTGGGATTAACAGATATACACTAATATATATAAAACAGATAAACAACAAGGTCCTACTAGCACAGGGAATTATATTCAATATCTTGTAATAACCTATAATGGAAAAGAACCTGAAAAAGAACATATATGTGTGTGTGTGTGTGTGTGTGTGTGTGTGTGTGTGTGTGTGTGTATAACTGACTGAATCACTTTGCTGCACACCTGAAACTAGCACAACATTGTAAATCAACTATATGTCAATTTAAAAAATTAATTAAAAATAAAAGAGTACAGATATAATCATCACAGTCTCCCTTGATATTTTTGTTTTACAGTTTAAAAAAGTGAATCTTTGGGTATGCCACCTGATGGGTACCAGGAGGAACTGTTTTTTTTTTTTTTCCTGCAATAGTTGTTGCTAACTGTTTGTGGCAAGAACAGGGATAGAACAGATATTATCATCAGAGAGATACAGCTCCGAAAAGTCACATTCTTGGCACACTGAAGATATTTCGGGAGGACAAGAAAGAGTAAAATGATTCTTTCCAAAATTAACAGTTGGGAAAATGACACTGTTTTAACCTGAATTCCCTCTTCTTTCAGTGAAATAGAATTGTAAACCTAAAACCTTTTTTTTTTTTGGATTGACAAAAGTTCATTTTAAACCTTGTTGTGGGAAAAAGAGAAGGTTCTAAATTACCCTGGGATTACCAAGCGACACTCGTCACTATCAGATTATCTGGTTTCATATTCTCCAGGACACTTATTATCAGGTATTAGTTATTCCACTTATTTATTTTCTGTTTCCTCCCACTGAATGGAAGCTTCAGGAAAATGGGGATCTTGTCTATCCTTTTCCCTGTGGTATCCTGAGCACAGAGCAGGGCCCAGCACCCAGCGGGTGCTCTGTAAGTATTTCCTGGAAGAACACAGAAGACATTCCCCAGCCCCAGGGCTGCTGGCATTTGCACGCGAGCTTGGACAGCTGTGCTTTATGGGAGAATCCTGTGTACTTTCTCACCAACTGCTGGCTGAAAAGGCCAGAGCGGGAGGGACCACAAGAGGCAAAAATGAATAAACAGACCCAAGATGAGGTTGAGCATCGTGTGGACAAGGGCAGGGAGGATGCCATCCTGACTACAGCTCAGGCCCAGGAAAGAAAAGCAACTTGGTTTTTCATTTCTTTAAAGTTATGAAAGAGTTTTAGCTCCGTGATAGAAAAGCACCTGTCTGTTCCCAAGGCTCTTCTCTCCGGAAAGCCCTTTCCTCGCCCCCAGGTCCCAACCGTGAACATCACAACCTTCCTTCCAGGTCCACCTTCTCCACGTACTCGGTCGTGTCTTGACATTTTGCCATGTTTGCATCAGATCTTCCCCTTCCTTCTTTGCTTCTTTCCTGTTCTTTGGGAGGGGGTGATGGGGGAGCGGAAGCCCTATGCCAGCATCCATGCCTGTGGCTCCCCCGCTGCCCCCTCCCTGAGACAACCACTACCCTGAGTTTGGGGTTAATCATCCCCATATATCCATAAGCAACACATAGAATTTTGTAGATTTTTTTTAAACTTCATATAAATGGTTTCATTTCGTATGAACACTTCCGGCAACTTTCTCTTCTACTCCACACTGTTTATTCATGTTGCTACATGTAGCCCATGTCTACTCATTCCTTGATTCACAGCACTCGTTACTACCACGTGAAAAACTGTGGAGTCTTTGTGTCTCTCCCACTTTCTCTTCCCTACCTCTCCCCAGTTGAGTGGGAGCCCCATGAGAGCCGGGATCATTTTTTAGGTATAAGAACTGTACCTGGTACATACCTGAAAAATTTGGCTAATTCATTCCAAGAATTAATCAACATCGGGTAGTATTCCACTGGATAAACTTAACACGGTTGCTTTGTTCACTTTTCTGGGGATGACATCTGCATTATTCCAATACTTTGCTCTTTTAAACAGTGCTTTTGCACGGATCTTCTTTTCCATGTCCCCTTGTGCACATGTAGGAAAGAATCTCTTTGTACCCGGGGTGGAGTAGCTGAGTAGTAGGTAGATACGTGTAACTTTGAATTTATTAAATATTACTACCCACTTTCCAAAGAGGTTATGCTACAATCTGTCACCCGCAGTTTACTATATATAATAATAGATTAAAAAAATATATATCACAATATAAGGAAGTGCCAAGTATAGTTCTGACCTCAGAACTATGGTACTCAAATCCTTCCAGACTTTTTCCACGTATAAACCATGCATGTAATGGAGATCTTTCTCTTTTGACATGTGGAGAATTTCCAATTTCTTCTTTGTGACAGCCATTAGCATTCCATTGTCAGGAAGCACTTTACCTTTGTAAATCAGTCCCCTGTTGGTGGTGGTTAGATTGTACCCTGAAACACCATATATTAAGTATGTTTGCATGTTTTTTGTGGCTACATATTCTTTTATTGGGTGGATGTACCATAATTAATCAGCCGTGTGAATTTTTTAAATAACAGCATAGTATAAATCTTTTATTTTTCTTAGGAAAAATTCTCAAGAGTTGGAATTTTGGCCAGTGTATTAATATTTTGGGGGGGCCTCTTATGTACTGCCAAAAGGATTGTGATAATTTAGACTGCCCCCATCTTGGAAGCTGCGTTATTGAAGTACCGAGGACATATGTTTTGCTGACTTGACTCTGAGTGTCCACATCGGCGCGTGTGGTGTTGATTATCCTGTGTCCCTGGGGTCTGGCACATAGTAGGTGCACGAGAGATGCCTGCTGAAAGACAGGGGTCTCTCGGAGGAGGATGGAGTGTGAGTCTAGGAAGATGGGTCCTGCTGCTGCTTCTGCCACTCCGTTGAGAACAGGGTGGAGCTCACGGATCATCAGCATGGAGTCACAGAGGTTTAAAGGAAGCAAAAGCCACCTGGGTGTCACCTAACCCAGACTCTCTACTCTCCAGCGCTGTGACTTTGGGAGACTTGTTTGAGCTCTTTGTGATAGACAGAATAAAGCAGCCCGCCCCCGCTGCCCCGGCCATGTCCTTACCCCTGGGACTTGTGACTATATGACCTTCCATGGCAAAAGGGACTTTGTGGGTGTGATTAAGGATTTTGAGATGGGGAGACTCTCCTGGATTGCCTGAGTTGGTCCGATATCACAATTCATTCTAAAGGGTGGTGAGAGGGTCAAAATCAGAAAAAGGAGATGTGATGGCATAACCATAGGCCAACCTATGCAATCCCTATCTTCCGGGCGATGAAACTAAAGCGTAGAGGGGAAAAGGCTCGCCCGAGCTTTTTCTGTTGGCTGGAGCCAGGCAAGGACAGGCTCCCCCTCCTCAATTCAGCAGCCCTGGGGGTGGTGACCCCAGTGGGCGGGTTCCAGTGCTTCTCCTGCCCCTGCTGCCCTGCAGAGCTGCCCCCTTGCACACCTTCTCGCCTCCTAATTGGATGCAGGCACAAGCAGGGTGTTGTTTTTGGCTGCATTGGGTCTTCGTTGCTGCACGCAGGCTTCCTCTAGTTGCAGCGAGTGGGGGCAACTCTTCGTTGCGGTGCACGGGCTTCTCATTGCAGTGGCTTCTCTTGTTGCGGAGCACGGGCTCTAGGTGTGTGGGCTTCAGTAGTTGCGGCTCGTGGGCTCTAGAGCGCAGGCTCAGTAGTTGTGGCGCACGGGCTTAGTGGCTCCGGCATGTGGAATCTTCCTGGACCAGGGCTCGAACCCATGTCTCCTGCATTGGCAGGCAGATTGTCAACCACTGTGCCACCAGGGAAGCCCCACAAGCAGGGTTTTATTTGTGATAGTCCAACTGGACTCCATTTCGACAGCAGACAGACGAGCTGTGTTTGAATACCCTCTACCAGGCCAGAGGAAAGACACCACTTCCTGTAATTCTGACGTCTTTCTTCTCTCAGGATAACGTTGGTGGATTGGGGTCGGGGTTTTAGTGGCCCCCTTACTTAAAGTTGTTGTTTGAGGAACCCTATGGGCTCTTGGCTGCAGGGAGCTGAAAGGCAGGCAGAGACGGTACCTATTAGCAGCTTTACGTCTGGTCGGTGGCCTGAGCCCTAGAATAGGCTGGAGGAGACCACGGGTGCTTGTGATGGAGCAGGGCCCCGGCCAGGGTTGGAAGGGGCTGAGGACGGTGAGACAGGATGAAGCTGGAGGGGCCAGGCCAGCACCCAACAAAGCGCTTCTTTTGGCTTCAAGATCCACACGTTGCTTCGGTTTAAAAAAAAAAAAAATGTTGAACCATGTGAATGCTTTTTTTCGAAGGACAGTCCATGACGACCCACATCAGAGCGCCCAGGCATATCTGCTACACGCACAAAACCCCAGGTCCCACCTACTCGGCCTGACCCGCTGACTCAGAATCAGGGAGGTCAGGGTGCGGGGTTTGCATTTTTAACACTCAAGTCTGAGACCCACAGCTTAAGTAGAGATAAAGACAGACGGACGCTGAGATAGATGGAGCTTAATGGGCGGGTTTGCCTCAGGAAGGGGAGCAGCAGGTTCCTGCTCTGGGCTTGGCTCCCCAAGGACGTCCCGACCCCACGGGCACCCCGGGCGCAGGGCGCGGGGAGCTGGGTGTGTCGGAGCCGCAAGAATCCTGCCTGGCAGGGAGGGTTCTCTAAGCAGAGGTGATGCGTTACCGTGAAATCAGCACTTCCCAGCCTGACTCATGGAAGGGAGTGACTTTACTGTTAAGAGCCAGAGGGGCAGAGATGAGGCACTTCTAGAGTTTCATTTCTGTTTTGAAACTCACAGCTCGACCTTGGGTGGTGTGTCCGTGATCCCTGAGTATACCTGTCTGTTAAAGGAAGTCTGGCTTTGGAACCACCAGATCTGCTCCCCCGGGGATCTGAGACCCTGCCCCTTGCCCTCAGCCCCTCTGCAGGCCGACCTCACGGGCTGCGGGCTTCGTCAGAGCAGCCAGGCCCCGGGCTCCAGGGGCACAAATGCCCAGCTGGGCTCTGCTGCAGGGGCTGGGGTGGTGGCTACCGCGGGGGAGACTGAGAAACCCCTGATGGGGTCAAAAGGCTACTTCCTCTTGAAAGGAGAGCGAAACCACACTTTCTTTTGGTTTCAATTATTGCTAAAGTTCTTACTGGCCCCAGAAGCTGAGAAACATTTGTTGGTCTCCGATTTAATAATAATAAAAGCAAAAGTAGTAATATTTAGCCCTTTCGCCCTCCCCACTGCACTAAGAGGTAGCAGGTTCAGGCATCTAAAGGCAGCTTTGAGCAATCAGGAAGGCTCAGGGGATGGAGGGTGGAGGCAGCCCGGCGGGGCTCTTTGGCATAAACAGCAGGGTGGGAGAGGGGATTACCCCCGACAGAGCCCTAACAGACGCCAGACCAGATGTAGGTCTTACATTATAGTAAAAAAATTTATCAAAGTAAAGTGTGCACAGAGTTAACCATTATACAGGAGGGCCTGCTCCAAAATGTTCCAAGTTGTTCTCTGTCCATCTCCATTTGTGAGGGCAGCGGTAGTACCCACATTTCATGGACAAGAAAATTTAGGGGACTTTTCTGGAGGCACAATGGTTAAGAATCCGCCTGCCAATGCAGGGGACACGGGTTCGAGTCCTGATCCCGGAAGATCCCACATGCCGCAGAGCAACTAAGCCCGTTCGCCACAACTACTGAGCCTGCGCTCTAGAGCCTGCGAGCCACAACTACTGAGCCCACGTACCACAACTACTGAAGCCCGCGCGCCTAGAGCCCTGCTTCGCAACAAGAGAAGCCCGCGCACCACAGGAAGAGTAGCCCCTGCTTGCCGCAGCTAGAGAAAGCCTGCACGCAGCAACGAAGACCCAACGCAGCCAAAAATAAATAACTTTATTTTTTAAAAAAAGAAAATTTAGGGTTCAGAGGCGCCAGCTAACTTGCCCACATTCACTCAGCTATGGGGCGGGGGGCATGCAGCATCAAACCCAGGGCCAGAGAATCCACTGCCCACATCTATGCTTGCAGAGGCCCCAGAGACGCTTAATTTAGCCTGAACAGTGGTATTACTGGAGAAGAACCCAAGTTCATCTCACATATTTAGGTGATTTGCCTGGCTTTTGAAGGCTTTGGAGTTTGTGATTCCTGAACGTTCCATCTTCTTGAGGACAAGATCCATGTTCAAAAGGGTAGAAGGGAAAGATAACACACAGAATGAGAGAAAATGTTTGCAAATCTCACATCTGATAAGAGACTTTATCTAGAATATATCAAGAATTCCTACAACTCAATAACAAAAAGACACATAGGCAAAGGTTCTAAATGGCCATTTCCCCAAAGAAGATGTACACATGGCCAGTCAGCACATGAAAATGTGCTCAACGTCACGTCATCAAGGAAACGCAAATCAAAACCACAGTGAGATACCACTCCACACCCACTTGGCTGGCCGTAATAAAAAAGAGAGATCATAACAAGTGTTGTCAAGGATGTGGAGCAACTGGAGCCCTCGTACACTGCTGGTGGGAATGCAAAATGGTGCAGCTACATTGGAAAATAGTCTGGCAGTTCCTCGGGCGGTTACACAGAGTTACCCTCTGACCCAGCAATTCAACTTCTAGGTATACGCACAAGAGAAACGAAAACACCCGTCCCCGCAAAAACTTACCCACGAACGTTCATAGCAGCATTATTCATAATAGTCAAAATAGTGGGAACAACCCAACTGCTCAGCAGTGGATAAACAAAATGAAGGATATCCATACAGTGGAACATTACTTGGCAATAAAAAGAAATACTGATACATGCTGCAACATGGATAAACCTTGAAAACGTTATGCTGAGTAGAAGAAGCCAGTCACAGAGGACCATCTAGGATTCCATTTATATGAAATTTCCAAAAAAGACAAATCTCTGTAGAGACAGGAAATAAATTAGTGGTTGTCAGGGGTTGGAGGAAAATGGGAGTGATTGCTAAAGGGTATAAGGTTTCATTCGGGGGTGAGGAAAATGTTCTAAAATTGATTGTGATGATGGTTGTACAATTCTAAAAACAAACCACTGAAATGTATACTTGATGAGTGAATTGTACGGTATATGCATTATATTGCAATAAGGCTGTTATAACATTCTTTTAAAAAGAGTATAGGGAGGTGGGGGGGTAGGTGATGGGTGTTGCTCACATGCGGCCAAGCAGGTAGCTAGGTCAGAAGGGGCTTATCCTCATTAGCCCTAATTTCACCTCTGCGTTTTAGCAGACTTTACTTTTTAAAACACTTTTGTTCAAGTATAACCAGTGGTCTGCTGGAGCTGGCTCAGTCCCACTTGCAAGAACGGATTGTAACGGATCGTATGCCTCTTTTCCCAACTTGGCATTCAGCGACATCATATTGGTAGCTTGGGATCAGCCATGGTAGAAATATTTACACCATGGGAATTGGCAAATGCTACAAATAAGGGCCTTAAAAAAATATTTTTTTTGAGAGCTGGTTACACATTTATCAGCATTGTACTGAGGATAACATACACACAGAAAAGTGCACATATCAGAAGCAAACAGCTCGAGGAATTTTCACAAACTGAACCAAACCTGTGTAACTAGCACCCAGAAGAAGAAAGAATAGCATCTGTATCCCAAAGTCCCTCCCCCAGCCTCCCTTCCAAGTTCCCCTTCAGGTAACCGTGATTGTGACTTGTAACCACATATATGACCTATTTTTGTACATTATGTAGAATCAAAGGTGAATTCTCCTGAGTGTGGCTTCTTGCCTCAATCAACATCATTTGTGACATTCACCCCTATTGTGTGTGGTTGGTTCATTCTCATTGCTGTACACATTGCGTGAAGATGCCCCTATTTATATAACCATGCTACTGGGACGGACATTTGGGTAGTTTACAGGTTTTTACTGTTATCAACAGTCCTGCTATGGACACTCTAGCATGTTTTTTGCCCAGCACATGCACGATTATTTCTGCCCGGGAGCCTTGGGTCACGGGGCATATGCATACCCAGCACATGCACGATTTCTGCCCGGGAGCCTTGGGTCACGGGGCATGTGCATATGTCTAGCTGTTGTAGGCATTCAGCCGATTTCACTTTGACTCTGCTCCTATTCTCGGCCTACCCAGACTCCCTTCCCTTCCCCGCGCCGTGTGAGCTGCTCATCACCCGCACCCCCAGCTTCGGCTTTAGGCTGGAGAGCGGACCCCGGCCACCGGCACTGGTCTGGAAGGGAAAGCGGGACAGCCTGGGTGCACTCGCGGCTCATCAGCTCTAGAGCTTTCTTACGGTGGCAGAGCCGTAAAAGGGGACCCAGATAGGGAAGCAGTCGACTGCTCTCCGGAGGTGGAGCAGGCCAGGGGAGCCCTGGTGTCTGGGTTTTCTAAGTGGTTCCAGCTGAGCAGGAACTAAGCTTGCGCATTCAGACAACGTATTCTTGTGCGTCTTTGTTCTGCAGCTTAATGCACCATAGAAAGAGGCCCATTGTCAGGCCTCCTGTTTACTGGGTGAGAGTCAGCAGTATGCAGTGGGCAGAGCAAACCTGGACCAGAGGCTCCCTCTGACCCTTGGTTGGGGAGGACGTTCCCGCCACCGAACATGACCCCCGTTTTCAACAGCGGGCGTTCTTTTACTTATTTTGCCAGGAGGTTTCATGTGCTCACTCGCGCAAGGAATACTTGGAGGTCACCAACTGCACGTCAAGCACTGAGGAGATCTGTGTGATTTCTCACTGGTATCTGGGGAAGGTGAGGTTTACAGTTCTTGTTGGGAGACTGAGAGGGACCCGTGCCCGCTGGCGGTACCTGAGGACCACCTGCGGACACCGGTAAAATGCAGATCCCTGGGCCCCTCCTGAGACTCCAGGTTCAGGGTCGAGGAATCTGATTTTAATGCCGAGGACCCCAGGTCACGCTGGCCCAAATCTCAAAACCTGGCCCTGCTGGATTCTCAGGCCAGCATGCAAGTGACACGTGTGTCATCTCTCGTCCTCAGAACTGCTTGGACCTATAAAGTGAAAGTTTAAATCCTGTCCGAAGATGTGTGAAGCCGAACAGGGCTTCTCCCCTGGTGGTTTTGAAGAAGGTCAATGTTTTGGCCTTCTGAGCCTCTGACTAGGGTTTGCTGTGTGGTAAGATTTTTGCAAAACAGCTGTGTTTACCTGAGCTCTAATTCCTGTTTTCAGGAGCTTAAGGGTTTTAATGCCTGCACACGGGGCTGCGGTGCTGACGGATAGACACACTCACTCAACCACCGCTTTCTTCTCAGTCACAGGCTGCACGTACCGGGACACCGGATGCCAGCCTAACCTCTGCAGAGCAGCTGTCCAGGAACTACTCACCCGGGGCCACTTCTGCAAAGGCCGTCACTTCTCTGGACTGCAAACTTCGTTGCACTTCCTGGTTTACACTTCCCTGGGGCTGACCTGCCCTGCGAGGCTGGAGTGGGCCGGCTCGGAGCCAGTCAGTAGCAGCAGAGGCAACACAAGGTCATGGTTGGGAGCTACACGGGCCCTGACCTCTGGGTTCGAGTCTGGCCCCTGCCCCTCACAATCGATTTGACTTTTGGCAAGTTACATCTTCACCTAAGCATCAGTCTCCTAAACTGTAAAACAGGTTAAGATAATCGTTCGGCTTCACAGTGTGGCTGGGACGAGCGCGGTCGTGCTGATATGGCACTGGGCCCGGGGGCGTGGCCGCGATGCAGGTTAGCAGTTCCCGTGCGGGAGAGGCCCCCCAGGAAGAAGGAGTGCACGACTGCTGGGGAGGGGTTCCTGCCTGTGCCTTCACCACTGGTCCCTGCTCTGGCTGCTGCAGGTACGTCACACACTGTCCCACTGGCCTTTGCGCAAGCTCTCTGCCTTCACCTGCTCAGTCGTGCAGGCCCCCAGGATGGGCACAGACCCCCTTCCTCCAGGAAGCCCACCGGCTTCAAATTACCCACATACTGCAGATTCCGGGAAATGAAAGATTTCCATTTAGGATGGATGAGAACACATGGGGGGCAAAGTACAGTAGGTTGAATTGCCCCATAATTGTCAACACTCCTACCTCACCCCTGCCGCACATACACCCACATTCTGGGAGGAGGAAGACTTAAAAAATACGGCGGGGGGCACAGGGTCAGGGGAGAGGAGGGAAACGCACGGCTGGGGAGGGAGAGGTCGGGGAGGCTGGTGCCGAGGCCACAAAACCTTGGGCCTCCACCTGCTGCCGTGACTCACTGTGACCTTGGGCAAGCCACTTCAGCCCTACGAGTGCATCTCCTCATCTGAAGATGGGCCGAAGGAGGAGCATTTCTGCCTCCTACAGGACCGACTCCACGTACAGGGAACAGCAGCCCATCTACTGTCCAGGGCTTGAAGGACCCTAGGGAGAGAGATCAGGGTGCCCTCCTGTTCCTAGCATCCCTGGGAGATGGGCCACGGGGGGCTTACAGCATACTGGAGGGGCTGCTTTCAATGGGGGGCCAGTGTGTTGACCTCAAAGAGAGGCTGCTCCAGGTTTAAAACAATACATAACCAATGCAACCATTGAAGCATTCTGTAATTAGATGGAAAGCTGGCTGCCATCCAGGTAATTACGGCTTGAAACACCCAGGTAATCATGGTCACCTCTCCCAGATACATCCCGATGGAAAGTCACAGGCTTCTGTGCCAAACCCCATTGTCCCCACAGGTTGGTCTGTAGGGTTTATCTTGCCGAGGTGTGTGAACAGGCGTCAAGATCTACCCACTTTCACGAAAGGAGACAAAAGAAATGCTGAGACCAGCACTTCAGAATCTCCAACGCCGTGGTCTTGGTCAGCTTTCCACGGCTGTATTTCCCTGGCTAGAATTCCATGATGCTGACCACCTCCCACGTGGTGGAAATTCTGAGGATGGCCTTGGAGCCAGAACTACTCACCCGGACCCCCATGGCTGCTGCGCGGTAACGGATCTTCCTAAGCCTCCTGTCAAGCTCTGTGAAGCCGGGAGGGCTTGCTGAGGGCGAGATGAGATAACGCTGCCCAGTGCCTGGACCTGGATCTGCTCATGGTGCAGTGGCACCAGTGGTGACAGCAACATGACACAAGTGCACGCACAGCGCTTGGTCTGTGCTGGGTGCCGTCCAAGAGCTTTTAATGCATCAACATGTAATCTTCATGACTGCAGGCTGGGTGCCTGGAGGTGGGAGTGGGAATTGGGTGGGGGGGGGGAGGGAGGGAGGGAAAACCAAAACATTGAGGTCCGTGGTTCGTAAGGCGAGGACAGGGAAGCACCTTATTTAACCAAAGTGAGCGTTAATGTAGAAGCTGAACGACTTGTGTTACCTACACCCCCCCAAAAGCACAGCCAAGTGAAGTTTTGATTTCCTCCAATCAGAAGAGTAGTGGACAACTCACAAAATGGCCTGATGTCAGATGTTTGGGATCAACTGAGAATATGTTTATTTAAAAGCAATTTTAAATATTAAAAAAAGTAGAAATGAACACATACAGTACTTGAAAACTGTCACATTAAATACATGTGAAATGATGAGTGTACTGATGTCTGAGCGTAACATCCAGGTGGGAATTCGGAATTTAACTCGTGGCGCTATGGGATTCCTATACAACATGTTGGAAGTTCTAGGCAATAAAAAAATAAATAGCAATTGCTGTTCAACCGGAAAATAAGACACACACTATTTGCAGAACATAGCTTTCCCCTCTGAGGGGGGAGAAAGAACTAATTAGCTATTTTTTCCATAGGTTCCATACCTTCAAAATACTCTATATCATGTACAAAATTGCAGATAGTGGATCACTGAGTTTAAGAACAACACCAGATTCAAACTCAACCAAGGTCGCCAAAGGTACTTATACCTAGTTTTCCCATGTCCCACAGTAAGCTGGGTTAGAGAGAACTCAAATTCCTGATGGAAAACAAAAACAAAACCAGAAGAAAGAAAACAAAACCCAAAGTTTTTTTTTTTTTTAAGAAAAGGCATTTGTGTAAAAGTCACTGCAAAAGGGGAAAAAAATAGACGTTGACTCCATGTAATTTTAGATATCTACCTCGTGTTTTTTTAAAAAGCCAGTTTATTTTGAGATCAGTTGAAAATACTGTAGGCCACAAAAATGAATGGTGCTTCAATACAACTTAAGAAGTATAGATGAATGAACTGGGACACTAAATAACTTCAGACAGTGACTTCCTGGCCTGACACCCATGTGGCTTAGACACTGAGGCTGTGAACGCTGTCAGCCACATACACCAGCACGTCGGCTGGCTCCCGGTGTCTTGTTCTGTGTGGGGTTCACGTGTGCCATGACGCTGAGGAAGCAATTGCTTAAAATCATTTTCCAGTAACAGCTGATACGTTGCAGGTTTGTCATGCAACGTTTATTGATTAGGTGGCTATTCAAAGTTTTCATAGTAATCACTTAAGCAGAACTAAATTAATATTCACTGAGCACTGACTCTAGACTCTATTAAAGAAGCCTTCCCCTAAGGGTTTGGTTGGGAGTTGTGCTTCTGTGAAATGAACATTTCTTACTCATCGCCAAGATTATCTGCTTAAAAATATTAGTTTTCTGTGCTGTTGCCAACACAGCAGTTTAAGCAAACTTAACGCCAGAACGACACACGAGCCTCGGAATCAGAGAGCAGACCCACTGACTGTGGAGCGAAATGACTGTATCCTTTCCCCAAATTCAGACTGACGTAAAAGACTGAAAAACTCACGATATTCTTAATGGTCTGATGGACACAGCTGGGATGAGAAGGAAACCGAGAGGGGCAGAGACTCCCGGCAGGAAGAGCGTGTTTCACAGTGCAATTCATAGCAGCGTTCAAAAACTTGGTTATGAATTGACTTGAAGGTAACGTGTCTGTTGAACAGAGCTGGAGATCGGAAAACTTATCTATGACTGGGGCTTAGTAAAGAAAACGGAAAAAGAGAAGGATGGTTTCAGCACCTGGATTCTGCAGGGGGGATAAATGATGTGCAGAACTGACTTTTGAATTCGTCATCTTCCTGAATAATCTTTTGAAAGTTTAAATTTATCAAGAACAAAACTCAGAAAAGACTTTAAAATGGACACATTGGGGGCGTTAGTACATCTGAAGGATGCTAATTCGTAACGGGATATGTAGATGCATACTCTCGAGAAAGCCAAATGACTGACTGGAAGCAAATACTGTTGCAACCTTATAATTTCTCCTTTAATGGCAATCAAGTTTAAAAAATGTACAGTTCAACTTATCCATACTATTCCTTTATAAAAGGCAGATTTCAGGTAAGCTTCTAAATGCATGCATAATGTAGAGGCTAATATTTTCTGGCAGTCCTTGGTTCCTGAAAGTTGAACTTCATCAGATGTCTTAAACTTCTGTGAAAATAGTCATGAAGGATATGTTATTTTTGCATAATGAGGTAATATCTCAGGGGCGGGTACTCATCCTCTTAAGACAGTGCAAACCCACTTGTCTAAACTTGCATGAGGCTTTGGGCACTGCAGAATGCCACCCAAGGTTTTGGGTCAGTGAATATTTTGCTCAAGGAATAACACTTATATTTAACTGAGCACTTTTCTGTAATAAATACCAAGGTCGGTTTTTGTAGCTGTAAACTGTGTACACAGATAACTACAGGCTGGTCTGTCATGAAGCCGAAAGTTTCACCTGGAAAACAGAACCCACCTCTTTGCTAATGGTGCATTTTCAGTAACACAATGGAGAATACTGTATCGTCAGGAACAGAGAGGCAACTCTATGCCCTTCAACGGCTGCTGGAGACCACTTCTATTTGCAAAGCCAGCAGTTCCTATATTCCTGTTTTTGTTTGTTGGCTTGGAAAACAGCATAGAGAGAGATGTAAGTGCTAGATGTCAAGGACGGCTTTGGCAAACCAGTAAGGCGCACCGGGTCCCAAGGCTACCCTAATACTGGCGAAGGCAGAGACCACAGGGTATTTACAACACACGCTACGTTCCCCTCCCGCGGCGGCCCCTCCGGGAGCGTCCCGTTCAGTGACAGCAGCTATATACACGGTGAGCACAGGGCCACGTGGACGCAGCAGTCTTGCATGACAGGTGCAGACAGTCTGAAGGTTCTGCTTTTTGCTAGTCAGACAGGATGTGGACAAAGGACACCGGAAAGACCCCCTTCCTCTCGGGCTGCCCTTCGATGTGCCCGATCTGCAGGGAGAAAGGAGAGGTGTCAGGCTGGAGGTGGCCGGTGGGTCAGAGCCCCCGGAGTTGGCCGTGACCCGGGCGGGACGCAGGCCCCGGTGAGACACAACACGCAAGCACCACAAGGGGGGGGGACCACGTTCACGTGGATCGCTGCACCCACAGACAGCCCTGGGAGGTACAGTCCCGTGACCCCTCACTTATACACAAAGGGACAGCGGCCCAGAGAGGGGGCTGACCTGCCACGGTCTCGCCCAGGCTGCAGCTTCAACAATGCGCTCAACCAGGCTGTCTGGCCACCTTTCCTGCTGGGCGACCTCAGGCAAACCGTGCTAAGCCTCCTGTCTGTAAAGCGGGGCTAAAAAGCCCCTATTTCTCAGCTTGTTGAGAGATTACACCAACAATTATGTACATGGAAGGGCCTCTGTGTACCAAGAACCTGCTTTCTGGCTGCTGTGCGGGGGAAGGACATTGTGAAAGTTTGAGATGGACGAGGGCAAATTTTACGGCCGTTTTGTCGTCTGCTGCCTACCTGTAAGCCATGGTTACCTGACAGAAGTTCCTAATAACTTCAGTTACACCAGCATTAACTGCATTAAAGAGAAGCCTATGAGGAGAAAGAATAACGACACGCACGCTGGCTTCACATGACAGTTACGGAGAGAGATCCAGGCCCGCTCTCATTGCCCTGCGTGAAGCACCTGCCGCACAGACGGTGGCCGGCGCAGGAGCTGCGCGTCAGCCCAGGGCTGCTTCCTTCGTTTACCGGGACTGTGGCCTCGGGCGGTCACCCGGGCCACTGTCCACCAGCTTCCCTTCTGGAGAGTGGAGTGAGGCCTGGCCGACCCACCTCACGGGGTCTTAACTGGTGTCGTGCACTGAGTTCTTAGACTCATGCCCCACTTTTCAGAGGAGGAAACTGAGGCTTACTGAAAGGACATGCTTTATCCAGGGCCTCCGAGCGAGTCACCTTGGGCCTTTAGGGTCCATCTCCTTGTCAAGAGTCTAAGCTACCAGACTCCCACGTCAGAGAGAGAGGGAGAGAGTCCAGGGTTCCTCAACCTCGGCACTCCCGACATCGGGGCCACATGGTTCTCTGGAGTGGGAGCTGCTCCAAACACTGCTGGATGCTTAGCAGAAGCCTTGGCTTCTGCCCCCCAGAAGCAGGAAGCACCCACCCTGCCCAGGTCCTGATAATCAAAATGTTTCCAGATGTTGTCACATGTGCCTGGAGGGCAAAACTGCCCCTGGCTGAACCAGTGCTGCAGTCCAAGCGAAATCCCCACGGCTGTGGCCAAGAATCTGAAGTCACTGTCTGGGCCCAAAGGAGGGGAAGCCAAAAGTACACGTGTGTGCACGCGTGCGTGTGTATGTGTGTGTGTGGACGTGCACACGTTCCTGGGCATCAGCAGGCTCTGCTGGCTCAGCTGTGAACTACAGGTCCCTTTCTCGGCAGACAGAGCCGGGCCCCTCTGGGCAGGAGGGGCTCAGGCTGCCAAGGAAGAATTCCCACGCTGGGGTCAGGAAACGATCGACTAGGAAAGCACAGGAGGCTTCTGCCCGCTGCACCTCTGCCTGGTAGGACCCACGGGAGGCTCCCTCTGGCCGCAACCTAGACAGCTGTGCACGTCAGCCACCCCTGCAGCCACCGAGAACCGGGGCATCTTCAAGCGCCACGGCGGGAGGACAGGGACGCCTTTCCTTCCCGACACCTGGCCAGCAGGTTTTCACGTAAAAGGAGTTTCACATATTCTCATTCAATCTGCTAAAGTCACATGAAGCAGGGATCATGCCCCACTTGACGGAAAGAGAACTGCAGGCGGGATGAAGGATGGAACTCGGGAAGAAGGACGCACGGTGGTGAAGGGCAGGGCCTGAGCAGAGCTTGGCTGGAAAACCAGAGAATATCTAGAGCTTACAGGCTGTGGTGGGGTAAGGCTAAAGCATGTGTGAAGGTGAATTCTCCTGACCCGGTTTCAAAGCTCTGGCCGCTGGTGAAGAGGCGGGGCTGGCAGGCCCGGGGCGCCCTGGTCCTCACGACTGGTACATACCCACCACTCCTGGTCTTCCTCTCCGGTGACCACGATCACCTCGCCCTCCATGAAGGTCAGCTCGTCGTCATTGTCTGCCTGGCAGTCATAGATGGTCTTCACTCGCCTCACCTTACTTTTCCCCTTCAAAAAGAAACGGGGTTTTAGCTCACAGGACAGACCGAAGGGAAAGAGACACACTGACCTTGGGCGATTGAGTTAACCTCCCTGAGCCTCAGTTTCTCCTCGGTGAAAGGGGGGAGGCTTGTGGGCAGGTGCCCCGAGCCTTGGGTGACCTCCAGACACGACAGCCCCTCTGCCCCGAGCAGCAGGGCAGAGCCCAGTGTGAGCGAGCAGGCAGCCCCGATGACTTCCATCGGACGGCAAACATCACGGGCAGGGACCAAAATCCAGCTTCACCCAGAACTGCAAAGCGCTCTCCCCTTCCCCAACCCACGGCGGCTTGCAGAGATGACAGCAGAGTCTAAAAATGGTTTGGGGAAACATGCTGCAAAGCAGGACGTGCAGCTTCTGCACACGGAACGTGCGGCATAAACACATTTCTCAGCCCCTCGTGCAAAGCACTGAGTCAGCACACGCTGGTTAAACAGGGCAGGGCAGCCTGGGGCAGGGAGGACGCCAGGCAGTTCCCCAAAACGTTTTAGCTTTTGACCCATTTTGACTTGGGCTTTATTTGTTGGATTTCTACTTCTTTGCAAACAGGAAGATGGAAATAGGGAAATGACCTTCCAGAGGATGTTTCTGGTGCCCAGCTTATTAAACAATTAGGAAGAAAAAAGCAAGCTGTGTCTCTAAAAGTTTCGGGTCAAGTGCTTTTCCTCTCTGTCTGCTGGTTTCTCCCTCGGTCAGTCACCCTGACGACCCGCTGGCTTCTGCAGCCCTCTCCCTGGGCTGTGCTGGAGCTGGTGGGTCTGAGAAGCCGGCGGAGCTGTGGCCAGTAGAGATCTTAAGTCTTCTCAGCTCTGACTCTGTGAGCAAGCTGTGTGTGGCCACTTATGACAGGGAGGGTTACATGAGATGAACAGTAAAGCGTGCAGCAGCACAAACTGGAATTATGCGCACGTCAGGGCCATGCGTGGTGCTCGGGCGTCTCGGGAGCCTCCCTGGAGAACAGCAAGCACCCACTGCTGAACGCGTGTATGGTCTCCCAGGGGAGGACGGATTTTACTCGTCTCACTTTTCCTTTAGTACCGAAGTGACACACTTTTATTGCAACGTTGTTTTTTTATAGTAAGATGTGAGTAGAGGCTTTTAGTCCCCCACTAACTGTGCTCCTTAACCGGGGTCGGGGTGCTTGTGACCCTGTGAGGGTGTGGCCATGGGCAGGACAGACAGCACACGTGCATCTTCCCAGAGCTCCGTTTTTCAAAAAAAAACATTTTGGGGTGGGCAGTGGGGGTGAAAAGCATGTTTACATTAAAGTAAAATGGCTATATCAGAGTAGAAAGCATTTCAGGACAATGGTGGAATGGGAGACTTCAAACCAAATTCTGTGTTGGTGCAAGCCTTTTGGGGCTCTGCGCCCAATTCCTCCAGGAAGATGCCGTGAGAAGCAGAGGAGCGAGGTGCTCAGAACCCTGAGAGGGAGACCGCTTTCCTGTGACCTTGGGAAAGGAAAGGTCTCCTCCTCAAGGATCTGAGGCAAGAGCGACCACTTGCTGAGTGTTACCGGGCACTGCTCATCTGTCACTGCATTTCATCACCCATGAACTCAGGCACCGTCCTAGCTCTACTCATGCACATATAAGGAAACCTAGGCTCAGGGCACGTAATTAAGTGGCCAAGCCCCCGTGGTCACAGGGAACGCAGGTCCTGAGGTCTGTCTGCGGGGTCCACAGCCCGGTCCCGACCCCCAGGCTCCACGCCCCCTCGATGCCCGAGCTGGGCCGGCCGGGTGCCCACCCACCGTGTTGATCTTCCTGGGCAGCGGCACGGGCGTCTCCGGCAGGGTGGGCGTGAGGTCGTTGGAGTCCTCGGACGCCTGCTTCGGGATATTCGGGGAGAGATCGGCCGGGTGTGACTTGGGGGCGAGCTCTGGGGGCGGCTGGGCCTTGGGAGAGGCGTCTGCCGCCTGGGGTTTCGCCAGCAAGTCTCCCAGCTGCGGCTTGGGCGGCAGGTCCTTCACCTGCGGCTTGGGAGGCAAGTCTGCGAGCTGCGGCTTGGGGGGCAGGTCTCCCGGCTTAGGTGGCAAGTCTCCGATTGGGGGTTTGGGAGCCAGTTCCGTGGGCTTCGGGGGCAGGTCTCCGGGTGGCGGCTTCTGCGGTAACTCTGCTAACTGTGATGACTTCTGAAAGAGTTCGGGCGGGACGTTGGCTTTGTCGAGGGAGAGATGATGGCTGGTCTCTGTTTTCCTTAGTGCCACTGCGGGAAACAACACAGAGAGGGGGGTCACTGGACGGGGACGTGAGGGGATCAGCATTGCCTTCCTCTGTCACGGTCACAGGGAGGAGAACCAACCCCGAGGGAGTGCTCTGCATGCAGAGGCACGGATGGCCTGCTTTGAAGAAGGTGAAAGTCGGAAGCCTGGGAGGCATCCACCTTACAATGGGTGATTTTATGCTTTAGTTTATGAACAGGACATCCAAAGTAATCCAGAATAATAATAATAAAAAAACCACAACTATAAACATAATACAGATTACAGAAAACTGAGAAGTACAGAGCTAAAGGAAGTTTTCCATAAGCCTCCTGCCTAAATGTAGCCATTTAAAATACTTTGATGTAATTTCCTCCTGGACTTTTCTATGTATTCTTCATAGATAAAACATTTATCTGCTTTTAACTATATACTGTTTTAGCAAGAGTATTTTCTGTGTTAATAAAAATTCTTTATTAGTAGCATATATATAGCTAAAATATTTATGTATGTATCTGGCTGCGCCGGTTCTTAGTTGCAGCACGCGGGATCTTTAGTCGTGGCATGTGGGATCTAGTGCCCTGAACAGGGATGGAACCCGGGTCCCCTGCACTGGAAGTGCAGAGTCTTATCCACTGGACCACCAGGGAAGTCCAGTGAGCATTCTTAATGTTGCAGTCTATTCCGTTCTACAGCAGTATCATAATGTACAATATTATTAATTCCCCACGTTTTATATGATTCATGCACTATGTAAGAGGGAATAGGTTCCTCCCTCACCACGCCCACGCACCCCACCCCCTGAGGTAACCTTTGTTCATTTGAGTGGTGCACATACATGGGTGTATGAATTATCTTTTAAAACCCATAAAGGGCATTACAATACATACACTGTTTGCAACTTTGTTTTTTTCCCATTTAATATGTTTGGGAGAATTTCTAAGTCAGTTCCTCTTTCTTCTCTTTAATGGCTGCGCGGTACTCCATGGCTTGGAAATTCTGACGTCTGTTGAAACCTTTGCACAGCTCTATCCAGTGGAACTTAGGACACTAAGGACACATCTTCAAATCAGGCTTCACCACTTACTTACGAGCTGTGTGACCGTGAGCAAATTACACGACCTCTCTGTGCCTCACCTTCCTCATCATGAGTTGACATACGTACAGAATTTGCCAACAGCACCTGGGAGGTTCTAGGTATATCAGAATATCATCATTACTGCTAGACAAGGTTCCTTGAGGCCGGGATTCACCGAGCACATAGTATGTGCTCAACGAGGACACAGCTAACTAAGGCACACTGAGTGAGTCAAACTAGCCAAATTTTATTCTAGAAAAATACAAAATTCAGAAAGATATTCTCAAAATTTTATGTTTTAAAAAAGAAAGACAAACCCCAGTATTGTAAACTGTCACAAGCTGTACTGCAGCCTGCCCAGCCATGTCCCTTCCTAAGGAAATCAAATTCAAGGACACCCTGCTCCCAGGCTGGCCCAAGAGATTCAGCCGATGTGGCTCCGCTCAGAAACTGACAGCAGGTCCGTCAGATTCCTCTCTTGGAAGTCAGATACTGTGGTAAACAAAACTCTGAGGCACTGATGGGGGAGAAGCTGGGAGATTCCCTGAGGCAGTGGGGCTGGAAAGCCTAGCTCTGAGCCACATTTCTGGGGAAACAGAAACTGTGAGTAAGTGCCGGGCCATCCGAACATGCAACTCTGATTCTAGAAATCTGTCCTAAAAAGGGATCAAAGCCAGGTACTGACATGCCTGTGTTGAGTTGTTCAGCACAGCACTGTTTATAGTGAAAAAACTGTGAACAGGGTGAATGTGGAATAGGACAGACTGCTTAATATGTCCTGGTATCAGACAACAGAGTACTATGCAGCCAGTAAGAGTGTAATTTATGTCATGGAAAGGGTTCTTGATTTATTATGTGACAAAAATCAGCTTACATAGCGACGTAAAAAAAAGCATAGGAAAAAGACTGAAAGGGTAGACCAGATTGTTTATCCTGGGTGGTGAGACTTCAGGTGGTTTGTATTTTCTTCTTTATGCTTATCTGTATTTTTAAAATCTTCTAGGATAAATATATATTACTTTTATAATACAAATAAATAAGAAGGAGACAGTTTCTCCTCCAGGGAAGCCTGCCCAATCTCTGGCTATTTTATTTCCAAGCTGAGTTGGGTTTTCCCCTCTCTAATTAAAAGTCCTTTCTGAACTGCATTCTTAACTCTGATGGACAGACAAGCAAATATGGTTCGTTCCTAAGAACGGACTCGAAGGACGTAACAGGAGGAGGAGAAGGAGGCGGAGGAAAGAGCCCGCACACTCCCAAGCCCACATTCCCAACAGAGGGAGTGCCGGGCAGAGGATAGCACCCACCCAGTGGAAGAGCGCAAGCCTAACGACATTCACGAAGAGCTCACGGACATCTGAAAAAATACGTACGTCGAAATGCTAAGTGGAAAAACCCAGGATGCAAAACTGTAGTTTCATTATGATGACAACTGTGGAAGAATGTAAGGGACCAGGTAGCTGTATCACAGTGCAGAACTATGGTGACTCTGTTCAGGTTGAAAGATCCCCTAAGGTTTCTATACTATTGCCTTTTTTTTGTTGTTTTTAATTTTATTTATTTATTTATTTTTGGCTGTGTTGGGTCTTCGTTTCTGTGCGAGGGCTTTCTCTAGTCGTGGCAAGCGGGGGCCACTCTTCATCGCGGTGCGCGGGCCTCTCACTATCGCGGCCTCTCTTGTTGCGGAGCACAGGCTCCAGACACGCAGGCTCAGTAGTCGTGGCTCACGGGCCTAGTTGCTCCGCGGCATGTGGGATCTTCCCAGACCAGGGCTTGAACCCGTGTCCCCTGCATTAGCAGGCGGATTCTCAACCACTGCGCCACCAGGGAAGCCCTTATACTATTGCCTTTGAAAACTCCTTAAACAAATGGCTCTGTGCAGCAGTCTGTCCCCAGTTGAGAAGGCTTTAATTAAGCCTTTTAAAAGGTGCCCGAAGGAGTTTAAAAATGCGTGATGCTTGGGAGGGAAAAAGAGTGAGATGTGGCCAGGACGGTCCATACGAAAGTGCCAGCTGGTGGCAGGTGCTTGCGGGGAGCGGGGCAGGCAGTAGAAGAAGTTGCAGCCCCGCGCCTCCCGACGCCACAGACGCCCTCTGTCTCCAGCTCAGGAGGCTCAGAAACACATCCGGGGACTCTACCTTTTTTTGGGGTGAGAGAGGGAACCACTGGATGGATGGGACAGAGTGACTGATTTAACATGGATCACCCTGGCTCTTCTGTTGAGGAAAGACTGCAGGGCCAGGGCAGAGGCAGAGAGACCAGGTAGGAGGCTGCAAGAGTCCAGACAAGAGATGATAGTCCCGTGGACCACGGTGAGAGTGGGGGACATGGGAAGGAGTGCCTGGATGTTAAGACACATCGAAGGGAGAACCAGCAGTACGTGTGGAAACACTGGATGTGGGGCGTGGCAGGATGGAAGGAGTTGAGCTTCCTTCTTAGGTTTTAAGGCCCAAACACCTGGACCTGGACAATATCGCCTGTAACAGATAGGGACACTGTGGGAAAAACAAGTCTCGGGGGGTGGGGTCAGAAGCGTATTCGAAATCTTAAGCTGAGCAGCCTATTAGACATGTGATAGAGCAGAGATATTACAGAGCCTGGTGTGTGTGAGTTTAGATTATAGAGGGATTCTTGGGCTGGGTGGATAATGTGGAGGTGCCAGGGTGGGTTCCCCAGGGAATGAGGGCATATTCACAAGAGAAGTGACCATGGCGAGCCAACCTCTGGAGGCTGAGGACACGAGGAGGGCCCAGCACAGGAGGGGAGCAGGGACTGTCAGTGCCCTAAGAGCAGGACGGTGTCCATAGGCCAAGTGCAGAGAGAGTAACCAGCCGGGCCAAAGGCTGCAGGTGGGCTGAGCTTGACCACCCGCCGACAACCTTGGGGAGTGGTCTTAACAGAGGATACATGAATGGATCTTGGCTTTGAGTATCAGCATCTGGAACTTCACTCAAAGAGAGACGATCAGATGGCACGTCCCTCTCAACTGAAGAACGCACCACAACCCAGGAAGGAGCTGTGCAAAGCCTGAACTTGTATCTGATCGGGTCTCTTGATCCAACTTTCAGTTGCTAGGAAATGCAGAGGAACATGTTAAATAACCACATGGGGATGCCGGTCAGCAAAATCCAGCCTTTCTGAAGCATCATCTCATTTCGTCCTTACAAAACCTGGTGAAGCAGGTGTCCTGGCCCTACTGACAGGTGAGGAATCTGAGGCTTAGTGAAGCTTTGGAGTCCCCTGCCCAGGCCACACAGCTAGTAAGTGGCAGAGCTAGTACTGGTTCCTAGGTCTCTCTGATCATGTTTGCAAGAAAAGAAATGGCACCTGGGGATACTAATGATGTGTCTTCTGAAAAAGCATGATGTTTTTAAGGAAGAGTTTGGTGTTCTGCTAATCACAAAATTTGGACCTATAAGTATTTTTCTTCATTAAACAAATATTAAATACACATCTACTACATACCAGCTACTGCTCTAGGCATCTGAGATAGAGCAGGGAACAAAACAGACAGACGCCCCTGTCCCCTTGGAGGGTATAATGACACTCTAATTACATGCAAATATGAAAAAGATAAATCTTACCTTTCTGAGGTAGTTTAGGAAGAACTCTTGGGCCAAGGGCAGTCTTTGCAGAACCGGTGCTAATTAATAAATAAGAATCAGTTAGGATCTCAAAGTGCTATAAAATCAACAGCAATATATATTACTCAAGGAAGTCATAGGAGTTTACAGAATTATCTAAAAAGTCTTTCATAATTTCTCTAACAAAAGATTATCGTCTGCTTTCCCTAATTCAAAGTTTGCCTGGATTTCCCTGAGGATTATCTTCTTATTCCCAAGTCTGCAAAGTGGAGTCAACAGGGAAATTCATGCAACAGCTAACCTCTGAACGACAGAGCCTAATTCCTCCTCTTCTCGAAAGCTTTCCCCAGGTAACAGCGTTTATGAAAGCGCCTGGCACACTGCAGGTGGCGCCCCCAGTGCACTGCACAGAAGTAACTCAACTCATGGGACCCCAAAATGTAACTCTTGTCACCTCCGTTTTTACAAGAGGAAACCGGAGCCTGTGCAGCTTCAGTGACCGGCAGAAGGTCCCGAGGCCGGTCAGTGGTGGAGCTGGATATTCAGACCCAGCTATTTGACTCCAGAGCCCTTATGTTGTCTCTCTCTGCACCAGAGCAAACAGCTTGGGTCTCAGGCCTCCAGACTTTCCCTGAGCTTTTCCTCCTTTTGGGCGACTTGTAAACGAGCAGAGGAAGAAAGCCCGGGGAAGCAGCCCCTGGCACAGAAGCCGCCCTGTGTTGTCTGATATCATGTGACTCCTCACACCCCTGCCACCATCGAAATGCCAGCGCTGCAGGTGGCATCTCTCAGTTGGAACGCACTCTGTTCCTTTTACAAGAGGCTCTATCTATTCCCAGAGGACACCGGGAGCACTGCAGACCCAAACAGCAATAGCATCCAAGTGCCGGACTTGTATCTGCCAAGATCCCCTTTTATTACCTCGTTTATCCTTTTCTGTCCTCTGGTGGCCTAAGAACTGGCTTTCCCCCCCTCTTTCTAGCCTAACTGCATTTAAAAGGACAGGAAAAGGCAAACCAACCAAAAAGAAAACAAAAGTCCGATAAGAAAGATGCAACGCAAGCATCTTCCATCCTGGCCGACAAATCGCCCTTGACCTTAACTGCTCTTCCCTCAGCTCCTCTGAAATCCTAAGGTCTCTGGGTTACTGGAGGATCAGGCTGTTGAGATGAAACGACACCGGAAAGAGTGAACACGCGAGGGCTGTGCTCTGAACATTGCTGGAGTGTGTGTTTCGGCCTCAGCATCTTCGCAGGGATGCACACCTACCCACCATGGACGTAAGTTCAATGGTTTCCTGACCAGCGTACTGAGGCCAAGCCAGAGGCTCCGAAATGCCTCACACGGGAAACCTGGGGTCAGCATTGCACATGCGTGGACTCAGGCTTCTTCCTATGCTGCTGGTGGGGCCGTGTGCACGTGTGTGTACATGGGTATATGTGTGTACACGTATATGTGTGCGTGTACATGTGGGGGGCTTGATTCCATGTAAAAAACACTTCGTGGGCACTTTCTCTGCATCAGACTCTCCTTCCTCTGGAAGGAGACCACCTCTCCTGCGGTTTAGAGCCTCCCAGGGCAAGGTGGGGAAGGGCTGAGTGGAGTGGCAGGCACGGCGAGAGGAAGGGGAGGCTGTGGAACGTGGCGTCTGAGAACCCCCGGGGTGAGTTCAGCTCTGCATCTGCTACCACTTAAACTCCTGGGGTCCGTGTCCTCATATAATACTGAGGGCAGCAGTGCCCAGGCTGCCTCATAGGGTTATAAAGACTAAACGAGATAGTGGCATTAAAAGAAATGAGGACTTCGTTTTTTAGCTTTGACAAGCTCTGGGAAGCGGCTCCTTGTGTCCCTATCTGGGTCACACTTCTTGAGAAAACCCTCTGCGCTGGGACTGGGTAGATGCTGCCCACAGAAGACCTTCCAAAGTATCTCATTTCAGTGGAGGAGGGGAGAAAGGGACACCACGCCCCCCTATTAGCCTAGCTTAAAAAAGTCTTACAGGGCTTCCCTGGTGGCACAGTGGTTGAGAGTCCGCCTGCCGATGCAGGGGACACGGGTTCGTGCCCCGGTCCGGGAAGATCCCACATGCCGCGGAGCGGCTGGGCACGTGAGCCATGGCTGCTGAGCCTGCGTGTCCGGAGCCCTGTGCTCCGCAACGGGAGAGGCCACAACAGTGAGAGGCCTGCGTACCACAAAAAAAAAAAAAAAAAAAAAAAGGCTTACGGACAGGGAATCTGGAAAGAGTCATATTTTTATGTTTGAAAATCTCTAGGCTATTGGATTTCCCTGAGATTCATCTTTTTATTCCCAAGTCTGTAAAATGGAGTCAAGAGGGAAGGTAACAAAACAAAATGACTAAACTAAAAAACTGAAGATAAGAACTCATTCTGGCAGACTCTGCGATCCTCGGGGAGGTGGGGTCCATTCACGCCGGGAACCTGGATGTGGAGAGCACTGCTTCCCTAAAACAAGGTCTGCAGACCCTGCCCGGCCTCGAGAACTGTCTGCCAAGGGGCTTTTGCAAACCAGGGGAAGCACTCAGGTTCTCAGCATGATCAGCGCCAGCTGGCAGGCCACACCTTGAGCAGATGGCCCCTAAAACCCAATTCTGTAACTCTGCCCACGGCGACAGTGAGCCTGCCAAGCGAGCACGTGCGCAGATGGCTCACCTCGACTGCTGGGACAGGCCCTCGAACTTGTTAGCGGTCTTACTCGATGATGATGGACCCACGTCGTTACCTAGGGGGAAGATCAAATGTGAAAAGCCACGTTTTCCAACAGGAAATGGAATGTGGGGACACAGGAATAGGCAGGCAGGCCACCCTCAGGGTCCAGAAAGGAAGTCAAAAGCCTCAAGCTAGAACAGTACACATTTCTGACATTACAACGAACCGGTTTGGGTCTTGACAATGTTTTTGTTCCTATTAAATATTTTAAAAAGAGGAGTGATCTGCTCCCTGGCAAGGCCTCCAAGGTCACAGGACCTGGGGGATGTCCCGTAGGTTCAGGATCTTGTCCTTAGCTTGGTGGCAGGGGAAGCAGAGTAAGGCTTCAAGTTCACCACAGATTCCCACACCAGGGGACCACCACTGGGGACCACTGGTGTGTGTGTGTGTGTGTGTGTGTGTGTGTGTGTGTGTGTGTGTGTACACACCATTATTCAGCAGGGTGGTGGTGACTGGCCATCTGCTGGGCAAGGCCCTCAGTCACTTATTTACCAATCATTCGTTCAAACATGAGAATGTTTATTAAACATCTACTATGTGCAAGGCATGAACATGGAGCAGGAGGCACCAAGGCAAGTTAAACCTCACCAGAATATGTCATCCCTCCTGTGAGGGGCACAGGCACGACCGATGCTGACAGGGTTGGGTGCTGTGAAACAAGGAGAAGGAAATAGCACCTAAAGTGAACTGGTCATGGGCTTCCCTGGTGGCGCAGTGGTTAAGAAACCGCCTGCCAATGCAGGGGACACGGGTTCGAGCCCTGGTCCGGGAAGATCCCACATGCCGCGAAGCAATGAAGCCCATGTGCCACAACTACTGAGCCTGTGCTCTAGAGCCCGCGAGCCACAGCTACTGAGCCCGCGCACCTAGAGCCCGTGGCTCCACAATTACTGAGCCTGCACTCTAGAGCTTGCGTGCCACAACTACTGAGCTCACGTGTCACAACTACTGAAGCCCACGTGCCTAGAGCCCGTGCTCTGCAACAAGAGAAGCCACTGCAATGAGAAGCACGCACACCGCAAGGAAGAGTAGCCCCTGCTCGCCACGGCTAGAGAAAGCCCGCGCACAGCAACAGAGACCTAACACAGCCAAAAATAAATAAATAAAGTAGATAAATTTATTTTAATAAATAAATAAAGTGAAGTGGTCAGAGGGGCAGGGAAAGTCCTCTCTGGGGGACACAGACCCTGAACAGTGAAACACCTTCAACAGGGGAGCAGCAAGACCAAATCCACGGGCTTGTCAAGGAGAGACAGAGAGACTGGCCAGAATCAAAGTGGCCTCTTCTGTGGTCCGTTCCACGCTGGGGGGAGCCCAAGCGCCAGGCGCCCAGGAGGAACCCCAGGAGCCCACTGGGCTCGGCTATCTCTGGGGTGCTGCCCCCTCTCCTCGCCTGCTCGCCCTTCCAGCGACCGCTCTGGACACTCCACGTGCTCCTGTTTCTGCAGAGCCCCCTCCCCTGCCTGGACGCCCGCAACGCCTCCCGGGTGGCGCTGACGCGCTGGCTGAAGGGGGGAGGTGAAGGGGGCAGGCCGAGCAAGCACCCGGACTGACGCTCACTGTGCAGAGGCGCCCACACTCTCCCACCTCACAGCAGGGGGAGCTGGCCCCATCCTCATTTTAAAGATGAGGAGACAGGGTTAAGTGACCCAACAGCCACAAGTCTCATGGTCGCACGATGTACCTAGTGGTCCTGTACACAGATGCACGCGCTTCTCATTACCCATCGTGACGCGCCAATAGCAATATTGGTAATAGCAACTACTGTGTATTGAGCACTTACTCTGAGTGAGGTACTCTGCTAGGTACTCCCTAGTCGTTACGTCTGTGAGATATAAAATGGAAGGCACTTACATTGTGTAAGAAGAAACAAAGAAGTAAAGCAAAGGTCAAGGTCAAGCAGCTGGTAAGGGCCAGGGATGGGACATAAAGCCAGGCAGTGCCCCTCCAGGGCCTGCGTTCAACCACCACACTCGCCCCTCCAATCCCAGTCCCACTAACCTACAGGACAGGGTGCAGCTGGCAGAGCGCTAAGGTGGGCGCTCCCGGACAGGACCTCAACTTCAGGACATACATACAAGAAGAAACAAGCTCCACTGGTGCTACCAGGGCCAAAGACTTTCAAATACAGTTTTATTTTAATAAGACACCCCTCCTAACCATCCGTATATTTCCACGAGTCTGTAACTTGACAACGAAGGACTTCTTTGGCAGCCTCTCATGACTTCCTTCGAGCTGAGACTTCCTTTAAGGCAGGCATTTCTTTTCAGCATGGTATGGGAACGAGCTGTTGCACCTGCTAATTTCTGTTCCAGGTAGAAAACACCCCAAACCAGTGATTCTTCACCCTATTAGGCGTGAGACTGAATATGAGACCATAAAGGCTGTAAGAGCCCCCGGCTCTGCCTGGGGCCGCCCACTCTGTCACACAGACAAGCCATCACGTCAGGGGCTATGGTCCGACAGCCACAGCTCATGTGTCCAGTGTCCTCACTTAACCCTCCCCTCTGGCCACGCTCCAAAGACACTGTGTGTTTTTATGCCTCTGTAAAGTTGCCCCCTCTGTTCCTTCTCCCTGCAACACCTATCCCCTCCCACGTGGGGTAAATTCCTTTGTAACCTTCAAAGGGTCTCTCCAAAGTCAATTTCTGAGAGTTCTTCCCAAGCCAGACTCGGTCTCTCCACACCCCCAGGGAGCCTACAACCATTCACCACAGACGATGATCAGGGGCAGATTTGGGAGCCAGATAAGCCTGGTTTTGAATTCCAGCTGTACCACCGACCAGTGGGTGTGAGTTCTGATGACACTGCTTTTTCTACTGAGCCTCAGTTCCCTCTTCTTCTTCTTTTTTTTTTTTTTTGCGGTACGCGGGCCTCTCACTGTTGTGGCCTCTCCCATTGCAGAGCACAGGCTCCGGACATGCAGGCCCAGCGGCCATGGCTCACGGGCCCAGCCGCTCCGCGGCATGTGGGATCTTCCCGGACCGGGGCATGAACCCGTGTCCCCTGCATCGGCAGGCGGACTCTCAACCACTGTGCCACCAGGGAAGCCCCCTCATCTTTAAAATAGGAATAACAGTACCTGCTTCACTAGATGGGCACGAGCATCATGAGAGAGAAACCACGGAGTGTAGTTCATGGTGCTGGACCACAGAGGGCATGACACAAACGGAGATCACTGTTCTGAGCTCTCTGATGAGATGTAACAAAAATGCAGGTGATTTCCTCAACGAGTGAGCATTTCACAGACAGGGGCTCTACCTTGTCCGTCCCTGCAGCCCCACTGGAGCCCAATGTCCGCACAGAGCAGTCACTGGGCGCTGCTGAATGAAGACAAGGCCCACAGAGCGGACTCCTCCACTCCTCCCCCCACAGCCTGGTTTCTTGCGCACCTGGGTGGGGAGGCACCTGTGGTCTGGCGGACAGGAACCCTGCTGTGCCTGGGCAGAGAAGCGTGTCTTTGAAAAAGTTCCAAAAATAGGATAGCACTAGAAGGAGGCGCAGAAGCATGGAAAGAGCTCAGTCCTTTTTTCCTCTCTCCGTGCAATCTGGGAAATGACTGTGGTACACACACAGCTGTGTGAGGAGAGGGCTGGAGACGGACGGTGGGCAGACAGTTTAAAAAGCTGTGGCCAAGGGCTTCCCTGGTGGCGCAGTGGTTGAGAGTCCGCCTGCCGATGCAGGGGACGTGGGTTCGTGCCCCGGGTCTGGGGGGATCCCACATGCCGCGGAGCAGCTGGGCCCGTGAGCCATGGCCACTGAGCCTGCGCGTCCGGAGACTGTGCTCCGCAACAGGAGAGGCCACAACAGTGAGAGGCCAGCGTACCGCAAAAAAAAAAAAAAAGCTGTGGCCAAGACTACAGGTCACTTACTGTAGTTCAGAAGCTGTGGGCCAGGAGTGTGGAACGAGAGGAGGGCACTGCCCAGCAGTGCCTGGCACACAGGCTCTAGGAGTCTTCTGGAAGAGTGGGTAATTATACGAACCTCGGAGTCAGAAATAGGTTCAAATCCAGGCCTTGAAGTTATCGGACAAGTCACTTGACCTCTGTGATTCAATTTCCGCATCAGTAAACCAGGGACCATGACAGTCCCTACCTCACAGGACAGTTGTGATGGCTTAACACGGTAACGTATGAGCAAGTGCACAGCAGCTGGTACACGGTGCATAATCTATATATGGTGGCAGCCATTGTCATTTCTAGAGCTGCACGTAAAATGGGGTCGGAGTGGTGGGGGGAGGTGACTTGAGAATATATTGGGAAATCCAAGAAAAAGAAAGAATCAGGAAGTTTCTACCCAAAGGCTCTTTTACAAGCCAATACTACTTCTAATAAGTAGACGTGGGGGACTTGGATCAAACATTTCAAATACTGACCCACTTTACCTGGAAGTTCTGGCCTTGAAATATGAGAAGGGAATCAGCTTGTGGTAGTTTTTCGTCCATCATCTACTCTCCATTAAAAAAAAGAGAAGCGTATAGAACTTAAGTCCCAGTGGCCAAAGATAAGGAATGCAAGTGATTCTCGGAGGTCTCTTAGCCAGGTATTGGTGGAACACGGATCAGAACTCAGGCTTCTGGGAAGTTTGCTCGGTGCACTACATGGTTTCCCAGGATGCGCCCCGTAAACACTTCTCTGAATACCTGACAAAGGACGGAGGTCCCAGGGAAAGCTGATCTCACGTCGTCATTACAAGAATCTCAAGTGTGAGAAAAGGCTTAATCTTACGGCCACCATGAACTAGATAACTGGCTGCATTGTTTTCTTTGCTCTCACCTCTAAGAACCTCAGTGTCAAACCCGTGGTCTATTTCCAGCTGCTGTATGTGACCTTGTGTTATGCATTTTGTGACGACGTAACACCCCTGGACTTCATCTTACTTTGCTCCCTTTATTCTCCCTTTGTCCTCATTTCCTTATTAATTTAATTTGAATTGTGTTAAAATGTGTTGGTCTGTTAGAAAACAGGTTATAAACAACTTATTTTATCTCCAAAGGTGAGGTTTAACGACACGCCACTTCAAAAATCAACAGTCCCCGCACCTAGTTGCTTCTGCCGCCGGCCTAGTTGTTTTCTGATCGAAAGCCTGCCTCTGCCGTCTCCCTAGACAGATGGCTGAACCCATCACCATAGCGGGGCTGCAGTATGTGATGCCTGGGCTATCCTGGGCACCGTGGATGCTGTGGTCCTGGCAGGGAGAAAGCCCGGAGTGGCCTCATCACACACCAGGGCTCCGTGCTGCAGAGACGAGGTGGCACAGCCAGGCGGGGGGTGCCCAGCCAAGGGGATCACTGAGCCGTCAGTGCAGAGCTCAGCAGAGCAAGGAGAGCGCGAGGGCCATGGGCTCTCCCAGCCACACGGGCTCCCCACTCACCAGCTGTGAGAACTTGGGCATGGAACTGAACCTTTTGGGAATCTCAGTGTCCTTAAAATCAAGCCCCTTGCATTTCCTACTCTGTGGAACTGGCCTTAAGAATTCAATGAGTGCTATTAACTAGCCCCAGTTTACAGCCGGAGAAACTGAAGTATGGAACGATTCAAAGGTAATTGCTGAAAGCCACAGGGCTACCAGGTGGTGGAGGTGGATTAGAATCCAGGCAGTAGGACACAGGTCCACACCGGAGCTCCGCTGAGACAGAGACAGCTCGTGCCCTTGTAAGGAGTTCATACTGCACTGGGAAAGACAGAAAGGCAACCAGAACCACTGTGTGATAATCCCTATGCCAGAAGGAGCAGAGAGTGGGCATGGGGGTGCTGGCCGGGCCGGGGAGGGTCTCTGAAGCAGGTCCCTGGACAGTAGATCTGGAAGGATGACTAAGCGTGAACACAAGTGGACAGACTGCGCGAGGCTGAGGGCACACTATGAGCAAAGGCTCGGCTCTCAGGGGACAGGATGGAGTTGGGAGCCTACCAGCTCAACACGGCAGGCACGTCCTAGGGCAGGGGGTGGGCAGGTGAGGCCAGGGCGGGCTCAGGGCTGTGCTACTCCACCTCCGCATGTCTGCCCCCCATGCCCCGGTCCAGATCTCAAACAGCCCAAAGGCCCTCACCTCAGGGGCTGTGGGGAGACGGCAGGTTTAGGGGAGCACTGGAATGATGGGTGCCTAGAGGGAAGCCGCAGGTACCATAAATGCGGCCTAGGAATCTGGTGTCCCGTGTGCCTTATCAATTAAGTCTGACCCCTGCTTCGGCGTCTGGATCACAACGTCATTGGGAGACAGGCAGGGATAAAACCCGCGGTGATCATACAACACAAAGCATGAAGACCCGGATCTGAGCCACTTTAACCTGCCTGGTGGGAGGCTTGTTACCGTCCCGCGTCTGCAGACGCCTTTAAGAACATCTCCCCTATGTGCTCACACACCGACTCAGAAAGAATGGCCCTGACGGCCACAGAATTACCACCTGGGGTTGTCTATGACATGTACAGTGGTCACTTCTGCGTGGAGAGATTTTGATTTTTGTCCCTTGAGGCTGCCAACTGCTCAGGGCCCACAGCTTCCAAAGCTTGAAGGCTCCCGCTCACCGTCCGGGGCACCAACTCACGCTCATCAAGGGGTAACCTTGTTTCTCGGTGAAAAATGCCCCTTGTCCACAACGAAACCCACCCAAAGCCAAACCAAAGCAAATGCACACCCGCTTTTTTTCTAGTCCTGCTGCTTAGTCTAAGAAAGGGATGATTCTTAAGGCGAGAAACAGAAATTTAGTAAATTTAACTGCAGACTGATGGAGTCTGTGAGGCACAATGAACTTTATGCAGAAATAAAACCCGAGTAAACAACAGGATCAGAATCTAGTGAAATTCGAAAAGGTCAGTCTGTGATTTGTGGTACGAACACCTGCAGGAAACTGGTGACCTTCAGTGGAGCGTTATTTGGGGCAAATAATTCTTCCTCTTGGAAGAATCCTTTTGGAAGAATCCTGGGGACCCCTGAAGGCCCTGGGGTGGGGCCTCGGGCAGTGTCAGGGACCTGCATGGTGCTGACGTGCGCTGGGCGCACCCTCCCCGCAGCCGGTCTCACCGGGAACAGATTTGTCAACACCCGCTGCAAATGTCCCCTCCCCGCGAAGCTGGACACCCTGCTTCAGCATTTCCGCAGTATTTGGTGAAGAACGCACGGCACTCATGTCCCTCCTGGACCACGAGCTCCTCGAGCACAAGGGTGGAGAAGCCCAAACCCCAGGCACCAGGCCAGTGGAGTGAACGGCTAAGCACAGACAGTCCACACGCACTGTGGCATCTGGGTCACATGACACACAGGCGTGCCTGTCTGCAAATGGGCAGCATGGCTTTTCCCAGAAGCTCCCCAAATCCAGAACACCTATTAGGGGCTTTCTGACGAGGCCTTTAAAAGCATTCAGCTGAGCTCCCTATCAGTTACAAACAAACAAAACAGCCATGACACGATTCACTGGCAAGGGGAGGTGACCCATGCAAACCAGCAGGGCCAGGACCCCGTGGGCGCCGGGAGACACCGGGCTCTTGAGCGAACCTGGTGGCAGGCTGGTGAGCTACAAAGGGAGATAAAGACAGAAACCGTGTTCCTCGTGGATAGAAATTTGTTATCAGCCACCAGTGTCACTGAAATGGTAAACTACTAACTGATCTGCGCAGGTCTGTTTATTCTCAATCGATTATGAGGTACCTACTGCATCCTGGGCTCGACCCTAGGCTCTGTGAACACAGAAAGGAACAAGACAGACAAGGGCCCTGCTCTCACGGAGCTAGGTTCCAGAGACCGGAAAACCGAACACAAATGAAACACCTGTCAGCGGCGATCTGGGGTCCTGAGGGAAACACTGGGGAGGGGGCTCCCTCAGAGAGGATGGCCCAGGAGACAGACATGCAGGCGGAGGAGGACGGGAGGGAGCGAGGCTTTCAAGCCCATGACAGAGCTGCAGGGAGGGGGCGGCCCCAGGAAGGAAAGAGCCCGGTGGAGCCAGAGGTGAAAGCAGGCCGGCGAGGCTGAGCGGGGGACAGGAGCTGGGAGGGACCAGCCTGACCACCTGGGTCCTGGTGGGTGTCTGGTGCACAAAAAGTGCTCAGCAGCTTATCACTAGCACACTTTCTAAGCGGTGGTGGTATTTTCCCCCATGTTTCTTTGGCCATAAGAGGCTGTGCAATCATATGTATCCAGGCCCTCACCCAGCGTGGGTGCGGTCTGGTCCATCTGCTGGGTGTGCTGAGCGCCCACTGCCCCCCGAGCCCCGTGCTCTGCCTGGCTCAGGCAGTGAGGGCCCTGACTGGAGGACAACTTACCCCAAGGAACTGCGCCTTTGTTTGGGGGCCCGTGAGGTAGTGGGCTGGGAGGGTCGGATAGGGTTCTCTTGTGTCCGGGCGGTGGGGGAGGAGGCCTCTTCTTGGACAGAGTGGAGCTGCCACTAGAGGTCTGGGTGCTTAGAGGGAGTGCTGAAGGTGGGCCAGTTGGACCTGGAAAGGAATCGAATGGTGCAGGAAGGTTAATCCCGGTCTCGCAGAGGGAAGAGCCTGTGTGCAGTCACTCCCACGCATCAGATGGAGTGTGACACACAGAGACTGAAGCACGAGGCTGGGGACGGCCAAGTCCATCGACCCGGTAATCCCCAAAAGAGGGCTTTTAAAAATTGCTGGTAAAAAAATTAAAAAGGAGACTGTGTGCTTTTAAGGAACAAAACGTCAGCCAACATGGAACACTACTGGGTTTAGATCATCCTTTGGGTACAACGGGAGAAATAAAACACACACATTTTAAACCAGTAACTCACTGGAACCACGGCAAAACCTACAGAGGAAGAAGGCACACAGCACTGCCAGCAAAGTCAATGGAGAAAGAGCAAAATACTGACTAAGGGCTTCCCTGGTGGCGCAGTGGTTGAGAGTCTGCCTGCCGATGCAGGGGACGCGGGTTTGTGCCCCGGTCCGGGAAGATCCCACATGCCGCGGAGCAGCTGGGCCCGTGAGCCATGGCCGCTGAGCCTGTGCATCCGGAGCCTGTGCTCCACAACGGGAGAGGCCACAACAGTGAGAGGCCCGTGTACCGCAAAAAAAAACAAAAAACAAAACCGACTAAACCTCCAAAGGGCCTCACGTGGAAACATGAACACTGGATTCATAGAATAGGGTTTCTCTCTCCACTGCAATTTTTTTTTCAGTCAGCAAACGTTGCCTGAAGTTTTTTTTTAAATGACTTTTATAAATAATTAAGGGAAATCCAAAAACCCTTTTTTCTTCCAATTCTGAACTGTTCTAGATATCATAAACCACCTATTATATTGGAAGCTTGAACAAGTTACATAAGCTTCACTGATTTCTATAGGTTTAAAAAAAATTTTTTTTTTAAATTTTTGCCTGTGTTGGGTCTTTGTTGCTGCGCGCGGGCTTTCTCTAGTTGCAGCGAGCGGGGGCTACTCTTCGTTGCGCTGCGCGGGCTTCTCACTGCAGTGGCTTCTCTTGCTGAGGAGCACGGGCTCTAGGTGCGCGGGCTTCAGTAGCTGTGGCACGCGGGCTCAGTAGTAGTGGCTCGCGGGCTCTAGAGCGCAGGCTCAGTAGTTGTGGCGCACGGGCTTAGTTGCTCTGCGGCATGTGGGATCTTCCCGGACCAGGGCTCAAACCCGTGTCTCCTGCACTGGCAGGCAGATTTGTAACCACTGCGCCACCAGGGAAGCCCTGATTTCTAAACGTTTTTAAAAAGATTCTACTTTCTCCAGAGGTAATGATAGGATAGCAATAATGATATTAATATCACACACACACACACACCACTACTGCAAAAGTTGACTTTTTGAACTAACGCTTTAAGAAAAAAAGGAGTTTGTTTTCAATGAGCGCTATGGGAGTAGTATATATGCTGTTAATTTTGTTTATTCCAAGAGACACTGAAGTGGCCGGTGTGTGCCGAGCACTATATGCTGGGCACTTTGACAAATCTCTCTTTATGATCATTACCAGGTTATGGTTTAACTGGACAACAGTGTCCACAAACATTAAAAGAGAAAAAAAGGAAAGAAACAAAAAAAGCTAGGAACACTGCCACACCAAATGTTTATCGCAGGATAGCAGGTACCTGGTGATCCAGAAAGGCTCCAAAAGAGCTTTCTATATTCTGCATATTAAAAGAGAAGCGTAATTACTGCTGGCCTCCTTCCTTGGGAAAACAAGCTTTGCTATTTCCCGTGATCAATTACCGCTCAGTACAAACACAGATTTAAACCCCCATTTCTCAAAGACAGTCTCGTCTTGGAAGTAAATACTGTTCATCTCAGTAAAATGGTCGTGTGCTTTAGAATTAAATGGCCCTAGCGGCAGTATTTATTCTCAGTCCTACTGATGAGATACGTGATGGAAGCCTTACCGATATCCCCAATCAACGCCTAATTACGGCACCAGTCACTGAAATTTCAGAAACTGTTTCATTTTTTAACAGTAAAGGCATTGTTATTTTAGCCTTGTGTTTGTACAGTGCTTCCTAGTTTTCAAAATGTGTTGGTACATGCTATTTGCCTTGATTTTCATAACAACCCTGTGAGGCATGTGGGTCTGGTATTACTGGCCCCATTTGGCAGCTAGGAAAGCGGGGCTGTTGCCACGAGGGGCGGAGCTGAACCGTGATGCAGGTCTCTGGGGGTGGCGAGGGCTCACCCCGTCCTGAAAGCCAGGCCAGTATTTTCTGGGCTCGCCACATGAGGAAAATGGCAACAACAACGCTCGGTACTAGGAAGTGGAACTTTCCTCTTGGAAATAAATGGAGAATACATAATAGACAATGGTGAGATTCCCCAGCAGTTTCGTCTGTATCGCCATCTAGGGACTTCCTGATGCAATGCATCTGGAAGGCCATAATCAATCCGTTTCAAATCCCGCCTGGAAACACAGATGGCCAATGGAGCTATATCTCTGGGCAAAGCTGTCTGTGTACGTGGTTTTAGGAGTGATCAGACCAGAGTTGTCCTGTAACCACAAACCAAGCAAAATCAAGCTTCCTGAATCATCATTTAAAAAATGTAGGGGTTAGTGTTCCCTTCCTGACGTCATCACAGCCTTGTCTTACTTTCAGACATCAGCTACTACAGTCTCTAATTATCTGTCTTTGCTGACTCGTTCATTGCCTCTCTGTCCACCATGCTGCAGGTTCTACCAGGGTCAGGCTGTTCTCTGGCCTGGGGTAGAAAAAGCTGCATTTAGTAAATACAGTATCGAATTAATGGATGAAAAAACTTCTACTTCTCTTGTTGTAAGGCTAGTGATCCTTAAGGAAGACAGAACGTCTCACTTAGGGTGACAGATCAGAAACCAGGGAGAGAGGGGACCTGGGGAGAGATAGTGTGAAGTTCGAAAATAAATATTCAATACTGTAATGGACTTTCATGGCAAACAACACACAGACCCACCTATTGTTCTGTAACAGAAGTTACAGAAGGGAAGATGCCATGAAATCTTCTTGGCTGGTAGGGCATGAGTTAAAAAAGGGTGAAAAACACTATATCAGACCCCAGAAAAGCAGACAAAATTTTATAACTTTACTGTAAAGAGCTCAAAAGACTTCCAAAATAAGTAACTGGTCTTTAAGCACTAAAAAGGATGTTTCCTGCCAACTAAACCTGAGCACTGGCTTGGTCAGGAAAGCAGCACTTCTGGAGGCGTAAAGAAAGCTAAAACAGAACAAACAAAAAAACAGTAAACACAGCATCAAACAAACTCGAAAGGGGTGGGAGGCAAGATTAACAGGTGGGGAGGGGACTCGGGCAGCCAGTTTTCTTCCCTCCACTCTGCCAGGGCCTGTGGGAATAAGGAGAAAACACCCTAAGCCACATTTGCCGCTAATACTGGCTATTATGTCAAATTATCCTCTAACACTTTTTCTTAAAAATATGGTCTAGATTTCCGAAGCTGCCATATATAGCTCCCAGGTTAAATTATTAGAAGGTCTTCTACAAGGAGGCAGGGTGTACCAACGCAGCTCTTACTGGGGGTTCACGTGCCTGGGGTTCTCCTGTATCTCCAGCAGCCTCTTGGTCACTCACTTAGACGTTCTGCCAGGGCTTCAACGCTAGTGGCCCCATGTGAGCTGTGCTGCCTCGAGCACCTCACCGTCACGGGCTCAGGGAGGTCCCTCACTGAGGCCTGCAGCTCAGACGTGTGGCCACCATGCGGCCAGAGCTCGGGAAGCCCACACACGTGACGCCGCCGTGCATCTCAGAAGCCTCGAAGTTAATGACAGAGTTATATAGACAACTCTGGACAATACAAATGACAAACTTACCATTTTCTAATGGTTTTCACAGTACAGAACTTAAAAAGAATGGAAAGTTTCTATCATTTAAAAAGTAGATAGGGACTTCCCTGGTGGTGCAGTGGTTACGAATCCACCTGCCAATTCAGGGGACAGAGGTCCGAGCCCTGGTCCGGGAAGATTTCACATGCCGTGGAGCAACTAAGCCCATGTGCCACAACTACTGAGCTCATGCGCCACAACTACTGAGCCTGTGCACCTAGAGCCCATGCTCTGCAACAAGAAAAGCCACCGCAAGGAGAAGCCCGTGCATCACAAATAAAAGTAGCCCCCCTCGCCACAACTAGAGAAAGCCTGCGCACAGCAACGAAGACCCAACGTGGCCAAAAATAAATAAAAAATAAAAATAAATAAATTTATATATTAAAAAAATGTAGATAAAGATGCAAGAATATTTACTTAGAGAAGAACTGTGTGTAGTAGGAAGGCGCTATCATCATCTCCATGCTCAGGTGGGGAAACAGAGGCACGGTGCAGAGGAGAGGGGTGTGTGGAGAAAGCACGGTAGGTTGGCAGCAGGCCTGGCAGGATCCCAACATGGCAGTGACACTGTGACAGACGCAGCGCTGCACACAGACCACGCAGGAGCCATTCACGTGCCCTTCAGTCTCCTTCCAAGACACTGATCATTAAGAGAAAGTGCCGAACTCAAGGCTCAGGGTTGGTTCTTTAACACTCATATATTCTTTTTTCTTTTTCTTTTTAAAAGGATTTATTTTGCTTTTAAAAATTTATTTAGGGCTTCCCCGGTGGGGCAGTGGTCAAGAGTCCGCCGATGCAGGGGACACGGGTTCGTGCCCCGGTCCAGGAAGATCCCATGTGCCGCGGAGCGGCTGGGCCCGTGAGCCATGGCCGCTGAGCCTGCGCGTCCGGAGCCTGTGCTCCACAACGGGAGAGGCCACAGCAGTGAGAGGCCCGCCTACCGCAAAAAAAAAAAAAAAAATTATTTTTGGCTGTGTTGGGTCTTCGTTGCTGCATGCAGGCTTTCTCTAGTTGCGGTGAGTGGGCTTCTCATTGCAGTGGCTTCTCTTGTTGCAGAGCACAGGCTCTAGGTGCGCGGGCTTCAGTAGTTGTGACACGTGGGCTCAGTAGTTGTGGCTCGTGGGCTCTAGAGCACAGGCTCAGTAGTTGTGGCACATGGGCTCAGTAGTTGTGGCTCGCGGGCTCTAGAGCGCAGGCTCAGTAGTTGTGGTGCACAGGCTTAGTCGCTCCGCGGCATGTGGGATCTTCCCGGACCAGGGCTCGACCCCGTGTTCCCTGCACTGGCAGGCGGATTCCCAACCACTGTGCCCCCAGGGAAGCCCTGCTCATACGTTCTTATGTGCAAGACGCACAACAGCATTTCCTCTGCTCCCCTTTCCGCACCCCGGCGGTCGGGCGACTGGGCTGGCGAGCCCGGCACTGCTGAGGGCAGGAGTCACAGACGTGCTCTTGGCCAGCAAGGAGGCCAATGCAAGGCGATACACGTGTGCAGTGCTTTAAAAAGGATTGAGAGAGACGGACAAAAATAGGCAGAACAAACAAGCAAACAAAAACCCACTCACACACACAAAAAAACCCCAGAAAAATCCAGAAAATTCAACACAAATGAAGGACAATGGTCCATGGGAAGCTTTAAAGTGGAGCCACTCAAATGGCTACCTTCCTGTGAGATAAAAAAATCCCAGGAAACTCTACAGTCATCAGCATAAGAATAAAGCCACTCACAGGGAAACATCTCCTAGGCAAGCCCAACTCCTGGAGCAGGGCACTTGCCTACCTTCAGACCCCGGGGCAGTCTTCTCCCTGGCCACCCCCTCTCTGCCCTAACTGTTGCTACAGACCTCAAATGAGTCACACAAATGGTGTATAAAATGCTTACACAACTGAGTTTAGGCACAAACATGGTGCAGAAGGATCGTCAGCAAGTCAGTTATCACAGCCCCAGGACATCTGGGTTAGTTTTATGAGCGTCCCCTCCTTGCTCTGGCCGCACATTTCTGGGACACGCTTTCACTGATTCTGCAGTTGTTTGTTCACTCAGCAGGCACTGATGGAGCCCCCTCTGTGCCAGGGATGCAGGGACAGCTCATTCCCAGCCTCCATGTGGAGGAGTTCTGCCTCCAGCGGGAGGGGGGAGTGAAAGGAAGACTCCCTTCATCCTCTCTTCAAATCTGGAGTGCCACCGACTGCCGCCCCTGATGAGGGCGCAGCTCACCGCTTTCTCACCCACTGGAGCGCGAGCTTCCAAGCAGGAGCTCCCCGCTCCCCCCTCTGCTACCTTGCCAGGGCCCAGGACATGTGCAGAACCGAACACATGCAGCAGGACCCAACAGGCTCCCATCCTACGTACTGAGTGCTCACGCTGTGCCAGTCACTTTACATACGTTACTTCATGTTCTAAGCAGGGACCCAGCTAGCCAGACACCTGATTCTTATTTTTCAGATGAAGGCCCTGAAACTTAGCAAGATGAGTTAAATGTGAAAAGGAGACCAGGACAGGGACAGGGTTAGCACTTGGTGGGGAGGAACCCCAGCCTCCTAGGTGGGGCAAGGGAGAGAAGAGGGTAGAGTGGGGTTTGAATTCACAGCGGCTCACAGCTGCCCAGCAGGCACGGTCTGGTTGACAGATGGACCTGCCTTGGAGGGTGTGTTACTCTCAAACTATACTCTTGGATTAACGTGGGTGCTTAGCTCTTCACCTACAGGGACGGCGAGGGCAGCACCAGGTGCAACATTCTCCGTGACAAGCACCCGCTGAGCCCTCGGTGCGCCAGGCCCTGAGCCGCTTTTGTGCAGATCACCTACTGGTTTATCAGACCAAGGCTGGAGCCCGTGTGAAACAGGAAGTCCATGTTATAGAAGACGTGTGTGGCCTGCAGGATTCCTACAGGTATTCACAGGATATGCACAGGTGCTACACGATGCCTGCGTCCAGGGGACTGACCTCACAAACAGATGGGAATGAACTGAAGTCAGTTAGCGTATCACTTCGTGCTTCTAAAAGCTTAAAAACTTAGTTCATTTAAGGAAGTCAAATAAGCTTCTTGAGATCAGACTCATCGTTCATTTACTTGACAAATCCTTTGAGTGAAAGGTGCCCACACCATGCCAGGCTTCGCCATTCAGAGCGCCTGCTTATTCACCAGACTTGGGCAGCTCCACCCCGGTTCCTCTTCCCCAAGGACGCTTCTTTAAAGCTGAGGGGTTGCAGTGGCTCTCAAATGTCAGCAGCAGAACCCTCCCTGGGGCACAGACCAGGTGCCAGGTGCTGAGCTGGAAGCTTCCCGGCCCTCTCACTAACCTCCACAAAAATCTCGTGTCACGTCCAGTCTGTGCCACGGCTGTGTAAAAGGTGTGGAATTTTACAACGGGAGCAAACCGCAGCTCTGTAGCTTAAAATGACTTAAAAAGCAAGCTACGCTGTTGTCAAGCGCCTGTTCTGGGGGCGGCATCACAGTACCATGGTGCCCAGACCTTCTCCCCTACTCTGGGGACATGTGTGGAGTCAGAGCCTGAACAGTCCTGCCAGGAGTCCCTCGCGGTAGTTCAGCGCTCTGCATTTTACCAAATGCTTTCTCGTATACTGTCTCACTGGATTCTGATGACAAATGCACGAGGAAGACAAGACAGAGATGGACCCTCTTCCTCAACATGGAAAAGAAGAAACTACCATAGAAGATCTGGTTGCCAAGTCCTAAGGCCCACTTTAATTTTCTATCCTATTTCAGCCACCGCGTGACCTGGAAGTTCCTCAGCCTTTTCAGGGCTCTGTTTCCTTAGCTGTACAAAGGGTGGCAAATCACATCAATCTTTCAGCATCCCTCTAGCTCTAAAAAAAAAAATCCAGGTTCTGTGACATGATTTTTGCTTAAAGATGAAGAACAAACCCATCTTGGCGACCCTGAAGAATATCTAGTCTTAATAAAGATACAGTGAAGTGGGGGGCTGGGCGGAGCTGCTGACCACGAGGGGGAAACTTCTGCATGCTTAATTTTATAGCTTTGATTTAATCTCGCTGGACTTCACATCTGAAGAGGGCGTAGGCAGCAAAATGTTTCAAAAGCTTAAGAGTGGTGAGCTCGGGATTCTGAATCGCTGAGTCGTCCAGCTCTGACTGGAGCTCTGCTCAAGCACAGGGGGCTTTGCCCGATGGCAACTTAGGTCAAACTCCTTACATTTTCATGAGGCAGCTGCAAGTTTTTGAAAATACTCCTGAGCTGGATTCAGAATAATTCCTTCTACTTTTGTCCTCTGTATTCCTCTCGTTAGTGGAAACTTTATCAGTTGTTTCTGACTCACCGGAAACCATCATCCTTACGACCCCGAAGTTCTCAGTGTGGAAATGACTTCTGCTGCAAGCAGACACCTCTGCTTTACCTCCACGGGAAACTAGCAACCCAAACAACAAGACATCCTTGTTCCATGCAAACGGTTCAGTCAGTTCAACAGAATGAAATGAAGAAAACGTAAGGAAAACAGAGGAGAGTTATCTCTGCGCAGAGCATCGGCTGGTCTTCAACTGTGTCTTCTGAGAACTCCATTCAAACATTATCACTTTTCCAAATGTGTGGGCACGTGAGCCAAGCTGCCTGCAGGAAGTATCTCCCGCTTCGAACCCCTTATAAAAGTCATGGGCAGGCTGTGCTTCTTGTCTCACCAGCTCGGACCAAATCTCCGAATCTGATGTCCTGCTATGAGCAACCTGGAAGAACACTCTGACTGTAGCGGAGAGGGATGTCTATGTTCAATTATGGGATTGGGGGTGGGGGGCGGTAAGCAGTCTATCCTTAGCCGACCACGGTTGCTACGGCCAAGTCTCTAGGCACTTGTTTCAGCAGCTGCATCACTAAATAAATTTGGTCTTTGTCTTTGGGTCTTTGGGAAAGAGCTAATCAGAATTTATTCAAGGCAGCAGAGATATACTTGGCACTGAGTCAGTATACTTTATGGGTTTCTGCGTCCCCTTGAGACAAAATTATGGAAAGGGGTAGAGGGAGGTGAGGGTGCCTCCTGGCCCCTAGGACTCTGGTGTCATTCTCTCCTGTAGCCCTTTTCCAAGGTTCTCAGTGACCGGGAGGCTCTCTGATAGGTCATCACCACTTTTTTTGGTAACCACGATCAGGGGATGTGAACTCTTGCAGAGTAACTCTCCACGGTCTTTCTTAGGGCGCAGAAAGGGACTCTCTGCTCTTAGCAGACTGCCACCCTGCTGGGGAGCATCATCGCCTCGCGGTGAGAGGAAACAGTCCTCTTGCAGCACACATCTGCACCTTGTTATGCTAGTGATTTAAAAGGCACGTTCCAGCGTGATGTGTGGAATGGTAAGGACACCACCGGCAGGTTAAGCCTTTGGGTTACGTGCGCCGTTGCTCTTCTGGTCACTGGTTATCTCTGATGAGTGCTGTTTACGCCCGAGCCTCATTTTAACGTTCTCCACTATTTTATCATCTATGAGGCCATTGGGGTCTAAGAACACTGCTCCCATTTATAACACTATTTCAATGGAGAATAAGCTCTGAAAAAACACTGCTTTGAATAAAGCTCACATTCCCCAGAAAATAGCCCCAGTGTGATTCAAATAGGCACGGCATTGTGTACCGGGGCCCTCAAACCTGCGTGAGCACGAGCGAGCGGAGGACACGGGGAGGATCCTGCACTTGGGTTTATGGCTGAGACCAGACCGGAAGCTACAGCTCCGGGTACCTCTCGAATACCCCCGGGAGGGGTGAGCCCTTAATGTTATCACTTCTGTGTCTCGACTCGTCCCCATATAGGTGGGAATACATGGACTTTCTGTGCAGGGCGTTAGGTGGATTCGGGGAACAGGATGCAGTCTTCGTGGACCGTCACCACCTGGCATGAGCCCCGTGGGGGCATGTGACAACACACGGTACAATGACCCTCCTCTGGTAAGATCCTGCCCCAGGTGGTATCTCGTGGAAAACCACTCGCCAGAGAGCACAGGAGTGTGGGTTCAGGTCACACAGGACCTGGGTGAGGATCCCAAACCCCCAAGAGCCCCAGGCCACTTACTCTAGAGCTCTGAACCAGGACCCTGTCTGCCTGGTGCCAGCAGCTGTCCTACCTTACCTTGTTCTGTGAGCGTGAAAAGAGAGGTGCTGGGCTTAGGGCCTCTCGTAAAGCAAAGGGCTTCGTAACTGTTGCCTATCACTGTTACTACATTTTAGTGAAGAGGAAAGAAACTTCTCAAAGAAGAACTCAAATTCCACCCCATATTACACAGGAAAGAACGCTGGTTTGGGAGCCATGTGGACCCTGGATGGAACCTCAACTCCACCACTTACCGGCCGCATGACCTTTGGGCAAGTCATTCTACCTCAATTTTCTCATCTGTACAATGGGCGCAAAAGCACACACCTCACAGGATGGTTGTAAGGTTCACACAAGACAAGGCACGCGGAGTGCCCGTAACACTACTTCTCGGCTGTAACGTGGCAAATGGTGAGGTCCCTGTTTCAAGCTGCCCTGACATCACAGTCCACACTCTGCCACTCAAAGGCACCTCGAAATTCTTACGTCAAAGCTGGGTCAACTCCCAGCTCTGAAGATGGAGTCACAAAGCCCTTCCCACAGCCTGTACCTTTCCCGGCGTTTCTAGGAGGCAGCGGAGGTGCCTCCGCAGTCGGCGCTGTGGGTGAGTCTGTGCTTGTGGAGACAAAGATCTGGTTGGTGAAGGCGCCGTAGGAGAGCCGTTGTTTGTCCCGCGGAGTGCTGAAGCCCGGCAGTGACAGCTTGTCCTGCGGGGAGATGCTGGAGGAGTGGCAGAAGCTCTGAGGTCTGGGTGAGCGCTCTTTCTTGATGGGGCTCGGCTGGCAAATGAAATAACAGTGCGGTGGGTCAGCTGATAGTCAAGGATGACGCTTCAGGTGTCCGGAGGACTCTGCAGGGCAGGCTCAGGGGGGGATCTGGGCTCCTGTGGCTCTCTGCGTTTCTGGGGGGTCAGCCACACAAAAGCCTAGGAGCCACGACACAGCACAAGGGAGACATCCAGAGAGTACACTTCTCACTCTCCTGTCATTACCAGGGTCCCACCAGGGACGTGCTGGTTAGGGAGCACTGTATTCAGAAGTAGAAGGTCACACAGATTTAACCTTTAATCCCCAAACACCTCCCCTGTGCAGGGCACGTTCACCAACAACTGAACAGTAGCTACTACATTAACTTTTCCGTCCCTGCTCAGCCCTTTAACGTCGAGGCTCTCCACACTCACCTCTCTCCTCATTTTACACCCTCTTACGAAGGAACCTCATCTGCGCCCATGGCCGTGACCGCCACCTAATGTTGATGACTCGGGCCTGTACGTCCAACCTCAACCTCTTGGATTCCAAACACTTTCAACCACCCATGACGGATCGCTGGCGTGTGCACTCGGCTCACAGCATCAGCACCCATGCAACTTCCCAAGGGGGAAGTCTCCCAACCTCAGTGGCATCGAGAGCCACCCAGTCCTGCACGGAGAGCTCAGAGGTGCCGCTCGGACCCACAACTCGTGCAGGCACTCACCAGCACCCCCTGGACCACTGGTCCCCTGAACAGCCCCTGCCTCAGTTTCTTTCAGCTCCAGCCCATTTTCCACGCTGCAGGCAGAGCTGGTAGGAAACCCTGTTCTCTGACAGCAAAGCTCTGCTGGCCTGTGCCTGCTTAGATGAAAGCCAAAGGGCTGAACCTGGCCTACCACCCCCTTCACGCCCTTCCTGGTCTGGGCTGCCTGACACTTCAGGGGAGCCTCTTGCCTCTCCCCACCCAGTGCATGTGAAGGCACCTCACACCTCATCCCAAGCGGTTCTCTGATGTTCAGGCCCCATGATGACCCCCGGCCTCTGCACATGCTGTTCTCCCTCCCCAGAAGGATGCACCCCTTCCTACTTCCCTGCCTGGCAAGCTCCTCACCACCCTTAGAAACCCATCTCCCACAGTGTTTCCTTGGTAAGGTCTTCACTGCTCGCCAAGGCTGAGGCAGCCGCCCTGTCCTCTGAACACTTCTAAGGAATTTCGCCAACTCTTACTATAATGGTTACCTTGACTGTGTCGTAATTGAGCTTCTCTTAAAATGGCGAATGCCATTAGGACCCCTCGGTAGGAGCACCTTTGACTACTCCTTACATCCTGCCTGGGAAAGAGGAACCAGTGGATCCACAGCTGATGAAAAATGCACGCAGGAACCTTCAGAGGTAGCAACCGACAAGGGATTAATCTCCAAAAATACACAAACCGCTCAGGCAGCTCAGTATCAAAAAATGAAACAACCCAATTAAAAAATGGGCAGGAGATCTAAATAGACATTTCTCTAAAGAAGACATACAGATTGCCAATAAACACATGAAAAGATGCTCAACATCACTAATCATTAAAGAAATGCAAATCAAAACTACGAGGTATCACCTCATACCGGTCAGAATGGCCATCATCAAAAAATCCACAAACACTAAATGCTGGAGAGGGTGTGGAGAAAAGGGAACCCTCCTACATTAATGTAAATTGGTACGGCCACTATGGAGAACAGTACGGAGTTTCCTTAGAAAACTTAAAATAGAACTACCATATGACCCAGCAATCCCACTACCAGGCATATACCCAGAGAAAACCGTAATTCAAAATGATACATGCACACCTCAATGTCTACTGCAGCACTATTTACAACAGCCAGGTCATGGAAGCAACCTAAACGTTCACTGACAGAGGAATGGATAAATAAGATGTGGGACATATATACGATGGAATATTACTCAGCCATAAAAAAGAACAAAATAATGCCATTTGCAGCAACATGGATGGACCTAGAGATTATCACACTAAGTGAGTCAGACACAGAAAGACAAATATCATATGATATCACTTATATGTGGAATCTAAAAAAAGGGTACAAATGAACCTTCAGAGGTAATTCAGAACTATCTACGATAAAGTCACACAGAACTGGGTTTAATCCCTGAGACTGTCTTTGCTCGCTGTGAGACTTTAGATACACCACGTGATCTCCCTGTCAGTCTTCTCCTCTGTAAAGTGGGACAATGACAACAACCCAATGGGCTTTTGATAGAGATGACCTGAGGTGACACGTGCTCGCTGCCACCTAGTTCATATTTAAACACTCAATCAGCGACAACTTGTTATTTATTAATTAGCTGTTTTGATGACTAATTTTATGTGTTGACTTGGCTAAGGCTATGGTGCACAGGTGACTGGTCAAACACCAGTCTAGATGTTGCTGTGAAGGTATTTTTTATATGTGGTTCACATTTAGGTTAGATTTTGAGTAACAGGGGTGGGCCTCATGCAGGCAGTCAAAGGGCTTAAGAGCAAAGACTAAGGACCCCCAAAGGAAGAAGGCTTTCTGCCTGAAAACTCAGGACTGCACCCTCAGCTCCTGTGGAGTCCCCAGCCTACTGGCCTGCCCTGGGGATTCTGGCCGGGCCCGCCCCAGGCATGTGAGCCAACTCCTTAAAATGAATTTCTCTCCATCTCTACACCACACACACACCCCACGCAACCCCACACACACCACCCACCCACCCACCCCTACTGGTTGTTTCTCTGGAGAATCCTGACCAATACAGCTATTAAGTGGCACTCAACAACGATCAGAGACTAAACAAAGAAAATGGCCCTGGTGAATCAGGTCATAAGACCAAAATCAATCTCACAAAGAATGGTCTTATCTGTACAGTGGAGAAAACCTGGGAGAAGGGCTAAGGAATCAGAGGCACTACGTACACTCACTTTGTCATCCAGATCATCATCGCTTTCATCCATCTCCTCCTGTCGAAGATTCCACTCATATTCTACGTGGACATGTGGATTGAACTTTCCAGATTTAGCCTGGGAAAGCTGAAAGTAACAGCAGGTGTAACCGCTGTAATTTCATTGCCAGGCACCCGGACATTATATAAACACTGAGCAAATCCCACCTCATTCCTGGTTTCGGATTCATCACCAGTAGCTGCACTGCAGGCAAAACTCTGATTATACAAACGGGACTGCCACAGGACAGACTGAAGAGGAATTGCAAAGAATTACGGGTGGAGCCTTTTTAATTCTGGTAACGTGACTTCTCTCCAAAATTAAAAGCTTTCTCAATATTATTAAAATGAGCCTCAAAACTGCAAATTCCCGCTGGAAGGCAAAATCAGAGTCACTGAAGTGCGACAGGTAGGCCGGCAGGCCTTTAAACTCAGACAGTCCTGGTTCCACCCATGGCCCACTTTCTTAGTCATAAAATGGGGCAAGGGTATCTCCAACGTCCCCAAAGCATTCTTGTAAAAATAAAGACGTACAACTGCTGGGCCTGGGTGGGTACTTGGCACTTAGCAGGAACTCAAGGGAATGTAACTTATCTTTTCTATCTTATCTTTCCCTGTGGTTAAGAGAATCATGCTCTACGCAAAGGCCCAGAGGTATAAGCAAGAACTAGTGGGACTGGAGGTGAGTGTGTACACAGGATGCAGGGGAGGGGAGGGAGGGCACTGGACATTCTGAAAACCATTACACTCTGAACTTTGCTTGCCCAGTTTTTGGAACCAGCTTCCCAAGTAATTCTTTCCAAAAAAAATTATTTTTGTTTTTTGGCTGCACCACACGGCTTGCAGGATCTTAGTTCCCCGACCTTAGTTCCAGGGATTGAACCCAGGAACTGCAGAGTTTTACCCACTGGACCGCCAGGGAATTCCCCAAATAATTCTTTACTGTTAAGCTACAGAGAAAGACTAATGTCTGGCAAACAAAAAAAGCAGCACCTTGGGACTTCCCTGGTGGTCGAGTGGCTAAGACTCTGTGCTTCCAGTGCCGGGGGCTCAGGTTCGATCCCTGGTCAGGGAAGTAAGATCCTGCCCCCGCCTGCCGTGTGGCACGGCCAAAAAAAAAAAAAAAAAAGCAGTTTGTCTGGTAATAAGCCCTCTCAAATGCCTTTTAGCTGCTACACCATAACTGTACTCAAAAGACATGGATGACAAATTTATCATTTTACCATTTTTTCAAATGTAGCCTGAGTGCTTATCTAGATTTCTTTAGCCAATGTTCAAAAAAAAAAAAAAAAGAGAGAGAGAAAGAATCTGCTTCTCTCACTCCAGTCGTGGTTTCAGAGAGTACCCTTTCAGGGCAGTTGGGCTGACCCACTCCGCTTACCAGATCTTCACACTGGGTGGCCTTCAGTCTCTTTGCTATGTCCAGGGCAGTCTCTCCAGCCTGGTTAGCTAAAACAGGTGGAATACAGTTGCATGATTATCTAAGATACATCTTGAAAAGGCAAAGAACAATACTCAGATGACAATGGAACAGGCATGTCTAGGTTTCAGCCAACTGAACGCTCTCACCGCGGTTATTAAGAGACGCTTGGCCACACTTACCGACATCCACGGTGGGCTTGCTCCTGAGAAGCAGCTTCAAACACTCAGGTTTACCATACATGCTACAGTAGTGCAGAGCCGTGTTCCCCAGGGCCGTCTGCTTATCCAGGTTCCCACTGAAAAATGAAAGTATCAGAAAAAAATGACTTGCTCTATAACTTAAAACTATAGATGAACCACTTTTTCCCATGCTAACAACTGAGTCAAATTTGCGACCTACTTCTTATAAGCAGGGAAGATGATGATGTTTCTAACATGACACTTCCATTTATAAGCAACATAATGACAATAACAGCCAGCATTTATTGAGTGCCTACTGTGTACGGGACAGACACACGTCTCCTACGTGTATTAGCTCATTTAGTCTTCACAACCACCTGATGGGGTAGGTATACTATAACCCTTATTTTTTAGATGAAAACAGAGAGGATGAAGTGCTTGTTTGCGAGATTATCGAGACACAGTTGATGGAGCAGGGATTTGAACACAGGCAGTGTGTCTCTGGAGCCAATGGTCTTAACCACTACGCAGAACCACCTCTATGGAAGAGGCTGGGCGTTTGTACAATCTGGCTTGTGTCCAGGCACCGTATCGTATGTGAGTTCAAATCCCCGCACTATTTTAATCGCTCTCCTTTGGATAAGCTCTAGTTCCTCCTCCTAATCTGTAGCTTACAGAACTACCCAACAAAGAATCCAGCAAGTCTAAACCTGCTGTGTTCAGTATTACTCTCCTATTAGTATATCCTAAACTTGAATTAGCAATTGGGTCAGCCACACATACTGATCTCTTACCATGAACTTATAAACAATGAAAACTCACAGACCTGTTACCTTGTGCTGTTAAGTGTCCTCTCTTTCAACCTCCCTTAATGCATCAGGTTTTGGACCCAGAGATAGGATTTTACATTTATCTAGGCCAAGGGTTGGCAAACTACAGCCCACAGGCCATATCTGGCCCCCTGCTTGTTTTTGTAAATACAGCTTTACTGGAACATGGCCATGCTCACTTGTTTACATACTGATTGTGGCAGTTTTCACACTATGAGGACAATGCTGAATGGCTTTGACAGACACCTCATGGCCCGCAAAGCCTGTAACAGGGTCTGGCTCTTTGCTGAGTCCTGAGGTAGGCCGCCAATTGGGCTGGTTCGCGTTAACTCACAAGGCATATCCAGAGAAAACAAAAACCGTACCAGTTTTGTACAAGGAAGTCAACCAAGTGGAGAGATGTCTGGTCTGCAGTTCGGACTGCAAGATGAAGGGCTGTCTCCCCGAGCTCCTGAAAGGAAAGGAGAAGTATAAATAGGGTGGTCAGAGGTCCTAGTTTGCCTAGACAGGCTTCGTTTAAGTCAGCTGCCCCAAAGTAATTATTAATAGCAGCCCCTTTCACTCTCAAATTGTCCGGATTCAGACACGATCACTTAATGTATAACAGTCTCATTCTGTGGTGTTACAATAAAACGTGTCATCTTTTAAACTGATTTCCCGCGTCCCTCTTCATCCTGATTTCAGTGAAGCTGTACCTGTCCGGGTTCCAGCAGCGGTTCCATTAGCTCTACCCCCTCTGCATAGACTTGAATTAGTGCAAGTAAATCCCTGGATTTGATGGCCTCAAGCAATTCGTTCAGTTTAGCTGACGAAGATGAACAGGTCTTCCGTGAAAATCTATGATCTACATACTTTGCAGTGATATATTCCTTCCGTACAGTCCTAAAATAGAGCAAAGCAAAATGAACTAAGACTTTATTTCCCAAGAGCTAAGAAAGATTTACATTTTCTGACAAACAGTTCTCTCTGAGAAGAGTCATTTTATGTTATTTATTTATTTATTTTTGGCTGCGTTGGGTCTTTGTTGCTGTGTGCGGGCTTTCTCTAGTTGTGGCGAGCAGGGGCTACTCTTCGTTGTGGTGCACGGGCTTCTCATTGCAGTGGCTTCTCTTGCTGCGGAGCACGGGCTCTAGGCGTGCGGGCTTCACTAGTTGTGGCACGCGGGCTCAGCAGTTGTGGCTTGTGGGCACTAGAGCACAGGCTCAGTAGTTGTGGTGCACGGGCTTAAGTTGCTCCGCGGCATGTGGGATCTTCCCGGACCAGGACTCGAACCCGTGTCCCCTGAACTGGCAGGCAGATTATTAACCACTGCGCCACCAGGGAAGTCCTAAGAAGAGTTATTTTAATTAAGATACACTTCCCTTCAACGTTCTAGCAAACAGGTTTAGACCAAGTTTATTCTAGCAAAGACAGAATGAAGACACTGACAGGAAACTGAGGCTCAGCACAGCTGTCGTTGAAGGTCCAGAAGGACACAGACGGTGGTCTTTCCTGCCGTGGATGACATGCCCAAAGCCCAAGTGGGCCTGGTGCATTTCTCCTTCTCTTCAGGACCTACCCCCTCTCCACTTCAGTTCAAGTGTTTCTGACCCCACCTCCCAGCTGCAGGGGTGAGCCTATGACCTCAGTGGCCTGATGGTCAACTTTGGGGAAAGGCTGAAATGGACGCTGGCTCAGAGGAAAGGAGAGACAAGAGTCAGGAGAGTGAGCTAAGGTCCAGATGATACTGTCTGACATCCTGGGTCCAGCTGTACCCGAACTCACCCGTTACATGAGCCAATTAATAAAAAGACAATGAATGGATTTTGGGTTCAAATCCTAGTCCTACAGCAAAGCAGCTGTGCAACGTTAGGTAAACTACTTAATCTTTATGACCTTCAGTATTTTTTTTTTTCATTTGAAATTGGGGACCATAACTCATTGGTATATTTTGAATTAAAGAATATACAGCCGCTAATAGGCGCTTTCCTCTTTCCAGGAGGGCTCTAATTCACGGGACACAAAATTTCTTGCTCAGAAATAGTCACTCCATGTGTGGTAGCTGTTACTGTTTCCCACATCCCACAGCCTGGAAACACTGTTTAAAATAGCGCTGATGCTTTTTTCTTTCATTCTGGGTTGGCAGCAGAGAGTTGGGCTGGTTGACGGTGGCACAGAGCCTGTGGTGAGTTGCAGATTCTGCTCCGGGAACCAAGATGGTACACTCAAGAGTGTCCTTTATGCTTAGGTCAGAGTCCTCCTAGAATGGCCATAACCTGATGAATTGGAAGACTTCCAGATACCTGAAAGGACGGCCTAAGCCTGGCTTCTGAGACTTGCTGTGTGTGACTTACATCAAGTTTGAAAGGCAGCTACTGTGTGGTGGATGGAACACCAGACTTAAGAACTAGATGGCTTAATGCAAGTCTGATACCACTTGCTACCTCCGTGACCCTGGGTAAATCAAGTTCTCGCTCTGCCTCAGTTTCCTCACCTGTGAAGTATTAGCAATCATACCTGCCTTACTTACTACCTTCCAGGTATGGAACAAAGAATGATGCACGGCTATGGGTTCACTTCTAAGCTTCCTTTCTACTCTTATCCAAGGCGGGTAGGGCTAGGATCCCTGGCAGGGAGGGAGACCTAAACTGCAGCGAGCTCTGCAGGCGGGCTCCTGTGGCTGGAAGCATCACGCAGATGCTACCTGATAATCCAGCAGAGAAGATGCAGAGGGCACTGAGGTATTGGCCCCAGGTCACCTAGAAGACCACCTCCAGCCCTGGCTCTGCAATTCTGTGGCTACAGCAAGTGTCTGAGCTCTCACTCGGCAGGATGTGTTTAACCCTTTCTGGGTACTCAGAGTTATCTCTATCTAGTCACATTTAGTCCCCCGGCAATGGAAGGCTTTCTGGCATGGGGCACTAGGGAGAGTGGGAAACAGACTTGTCTGAAAGTCTGGATGACAAGAGTTCTAGATGAAAGACAACTTTCTCCTTCTGTCCCCCACCAAACCCGGTCCTTCCTACCTACCCTGGCTCAGATAACGGTACTGGCCATTCACCTAGATGCTCAGGCCAAAAACCGTGGGCGTCATCTGGACAATTCCCTTAAACACCCCATATTTAAACTGATGAGCAACTCCCGGTGGTTCTCCCTTCAAAATACATTGAGAACTGAATCGAACTACTTTCCACCACCTCCGCCACTACCACCTTAGTCCAATTTATCTTTATTTCTCAGTGGATCTGGTATAAATTTCTCTTCAGTCTGTCCCCACCACCCCCTATAGTCTGTCCTTCACTCATCAGCCACAGCTGGGTTTCTCAACCTCCGTCCTACTGACATTTTGCCTGGATAACCCTTTGTTACGACGGCAACCCCATGCTTTGTAGGCTGTTCGGCAGCATCCCGGGCTTCTATCCTCTGGATGCCAGCAGTACCTGCCCAAGTCACGATGTAATGTGTCCAGACACTGCCAAGTGTCCTCTGGGGGCAAAGCTGCCCCAGTTGAGCATCACTGAACCACAAGGATCCATTTAAAACATAACTTATCATGTCACTCCCTTTGTTTGACAACTTCCGATCACACTTAGAATAATAATATCCGAAACCATTCCACGACCTGCAGAACCCTACGTGTCTGGCCCCATCTCTGTGGCATCTCCCAGCACTCTCCTGGCTCAGTGTCCTGCAGCCTCACCTGCCTTCTTGTTGTCACGTGAACACGCCAAGCCTGTCCCCCTTCAGGGCAGCAACACTTACTGTCCACCTGCCTGGCCTGCTTGCTCGCACCTGTCCGTCATACCCTCTAGTTCTCAACTCAAATGTCGGGTCCTCAGATGCTCCCTGACCCCCTACACGTCAACTCCTCACCCTGTTATGTCTTCCTGCTGACACCAACTACCATGTGAACTTAGGTTATTTACTTTCTCATTCCCTGTGTTTTCCTCACCCCAGTGAGAATGTAAGCAGGACAGGAGCTGCCTTGTTCACTACTGACTGTATCTTCAGCACTTAAAAGTGTGCCTGGAACACAGAAGTTGCTTAATTAAATATGTGAGTGATTTAATCATGTTACAGGAGATTCACTCCATTCCTCTCGGTTGTGCCCAAATGAGAGAATAACAACAATAATGATGACAGCAGCAGTAAATACTCACTATATGCCCACAGCTGCTCTAAGCTCTTCTCATTAGTCCTCCCCACGCCCTAGGGGGTTGACACACTTTGCAGATGAGGAAACTGAGGCTCAGACAGTCAAAGCTACTTGCCCAAGATCCCAGGTTAGGAAGTGGATCCGAACTCCCGGAGTCTGGCAACAGCGGCTGCGTTAGAGATTTGGAGAATCATGAGCTCTTTGAAGGGGAGGGCCTGACGGAGGCCACAGAGCTGACGGGGCGCAGCGCTGACGCTGTCTCCCACGTGAAAAGCAGGAAACAAAACCCCATGTTGTTATGAGATTTATCCTAAAGAAATGCCTTCGAGGTCTGGGTCATGTAAACACTTCAAAAACACTGGTGTGGGCAAGACTGGGCCGTGTGTGCTCGAGCACTCACTGTTACCACATCTGTGAAGTAACCCACGGATCACATTTGTCTGCAGTTGTTTTATGATCAAACTAGCTTCGGAAAGCCCTAGTTCTCAGTGTAATTTGAGCTCATTAGTGTGAAAAAGACATCCAAGCAGTGTTTGTGCTAGGACGATGCTTGAAGGTTGCTGTTAAGCCAGACGCTCCCCCAGATTAGCTTAGGGTATTATATTCAATATAGGCCCCCAACATCCCTAACTTTTCTTCTGTGACACTTACCACAACTACGACTAAATGATTCGCTGTTTAGTTTCTTGGTTAACACCTAGCTTCCTCGCTAGGCTCTAGGTGTCACGAAGACAGGGTTTATATCTAGTTTGTGTTTTGACGTTTCCCCAGCATCTGACATAACATGAGGCACAGACTAAACGTACAATATGCATTTGTCTAATTCAAGAAAAGACAAATGCCAAGAGGCCTCTGGGAGATCGAATTTCGAGATTTCAGGATGAAGAAAACATGTTCCTCGAATGTGCCCCATAAGGTGCTTTGCTTTGAATAACCAACCACCCAGGAGAGGCTGCAAAACATTCAGGCTGGCGTCTACTTCGCAAAGGCTTCCCTGATCGCTCGAGTCGGAATTAAATCTCTTTTCTCCTAGTTATCCACAGGATTTAAAAGTTTAAAGTGTAAATTCAATGTAAACCTTTTTGAATATGCTTAAAGATTCCCATGACTCAACAATAAAAATGATATCAGAAAGTGCTTACTGAGGGGGTCCTACGCCCACCCCGGAGGAAGCGCTTTTATTAGTTTCCTGGGTATCTGTCAGTATTTCTTCAAGCAAACCCAAGTTTAAATAAATACATATGTTCATGTGTGTCCTTCACCGTCTAAATCTATTTGGTGTCTGAGTCCAGATGATGAGTAGCGTGAGTTCACAGGGAGCGATTCATCAGTAGAAGTACCCAAAATCTGGCTCCTGAGTTTGGACAGGGTGCCTGGGTCGGGGGTGCGGGGGCCTCTGTGCACTTGTTCCCACGCCCTCCACCCTTCCCTGCCCCAAAGGCAGCGTGCCGTGAACACTGCACTCACTGCACCTGATGTTTTCACTTGACAGTCATCCTGGAGATCATCCCAGATCAGGACAGAAGAAGCTTCCTATTCCTTTTTACATCTGCAAGAGGTTCCGCTGTGTGGTCATACCACAGAATATTTCATCCTGTATCTACAGGTAGACACTTGCTTTGTTCCTAATCCTTTTCCATTACAGAACAGGAAGAACTTCCCAGAAGTGCCGTTGCTGCGTCAGGGTAATAAATAAATCTATAATCGTGATGAAAATGGCTAATTTGTCCCTTATGGATGGTGTACCATTTGTACTCCCACCAACAACACAGGAGAGGAGATGTCTGCTTCCCCACAGTCTGCCTGAGTGGGCTGTTAAGCGTCTGGCTTTTCGCAAATCTGACAGGAATCTCCCGTTGCTTTTGTATGTCTCTTATTTATCACAACATGTGAGGATTAAGAGATAATTGTCCTTACGAAGATTTATCCTCCACAGAGCAGCTGCAACTACCTAGGGAAAGGTGATGATGAAAATAATCGGGTCATTCCAGAAATATGTCTCAGACACTTTACTTTTCTCTGCTTTTTTCTCATAATGAAATTTCCTCTGGGGAAAAAAAATACTACAACCACTGAGAAGTTTTGGGGAGAGTAGAAGAACAATTACAGAACAATAAAGAATTCATTGTATTAGAAGTACTTACATATCACTTGAAGGGGTGGGTTTTGGTGAGGGGCTGGGTAAATTTGCTTCCATAATATCATTAAAACTATTGTTTCCTACATTCTTGGCCAGCTGTAACATAAACAAAACACAATATAGCAAACTCCTTACTACTAGTTTAAAAGTTTCCTATTATTTGCTTTTGAGATTTCTGAATACGTATTTTCCCTCATTTGACTCAACATACAAACTGCCCATCCACCTGGTCAACAGACAACTTACGGAGCACGTACTCTGCGCCAGGCACTGAACTTCTGAGCACCGGAAATACAGAGATGGGTAAACCATGTTCCCTGCTATAGGAGCTAATGGACTAGTGGAACCATAGATAAGAAAACTAATCATTTTCACAAACATAATGTGATAAACGTTAGACTAGAATAGGATGTGGTCCTACACACACACACGCACACACGCACACACGCACACACTATATGAGATTAGACAGAGCAGATTCCAAATATGAATCTAGGTTAAATGCTTAATGGACAGCAATAGCTTTTCAATTACCATCACAACTCATTTCTAGATAAAGCAGATTTACTGTTATTGAACAGAAAAGGATGTAGGATTCCTTTATATTTGGGGTACCAATTAAGATGCTGTAGGATTCCTTTATATTTGGGGTACCAATTAAGATGCTGCAGGATTCCTTTATATTTGGGGTACCAATTAAGATGCTGTAGGATTCCTTTATATTTGGGGTACCAATTAAGATGCTGCAGGATTCCTTTATATTTGGGGTACCAATTAAGATGCTGCAGGATTCCTTTATATTTGGGGTACCAATTAAGATGCTGCAGGATTCCTTTATATTTGGGGTACCAATTAAGATGCTGCAGGATTCCTTTATATTTGGGGCACCAATTAAGATCCTGCAGGCGATTAATGAAGAGGCCCCAGGAACCATTTTGCTTCTGGGTTCAAGACCCTTCCAAGAAAATTTGTCCTGAAAGGCTTTTGGTCATTGAGATAATTTGGGGATTGATGTGAAGTTTAGGAAACACTCATGTGATCAGGTCTCTTGGATTTATCACATAGTTAAGTGTTTACGATGGACTGACACCATTTTCATACTAAAGAAGAACGTTACAGGTATTAGGTCTGAGCCTTTTCTCGATGACCCTGAAGGGAATAGGGAGCCGCGTATCAGGAGGATACTTCCTAAATCAAGGGGCTCATGCAACACAAGACAGACCACCATTGCTTAATGGGTGCTCAGATGACAAAGGCTGCTGGCTGGGTGACTACCTGCCCTGACTCTGGGGTACTTTGCTCCTGGCAAGGCTAGTGATAAGCTAGGCTTTCAGATTTTTTGAGCCCCAGGCACACTCAGGTCCTGATCAAGAGCCTCCTGTGTGAGGAGAAGCCCTACTTTACTTCGAACCCTTTCACCCTTAGTAGAAGGACTCTCTCACAGGCACCAGGGTTCCAGTTATGCAAGACAGGACTGATGGCCACAAGGTATTATAGGAGATGCCATAAGTAGGCCTTTCCTTCCTTCATTTGGTGAACTGTGGGACCACTTTAACTTGGACCTGATGAGGGTCCCCTTTCCATATTATAAAGCTATACACCATAACGGCACACAATTTTTTCCCTGACTACCTAAAGAAGTTGTGGGTTAAGGAGTGGCTGGTTTATGACAGTAGCTAACAGGCCACGCTCAATTCATGTGTACTTTTACAAACTTACAAACAGTAAAAATAGAGAAAAACTCTTTGGTCATTATCTTTAATAACATAAGCCACTAGATAAAGTGAACATGCGAGTTCAACATCTAACTCCCTTTACTGCTATGACAGTGAATCATATAAAAACTATTCCAAAAGAAGAAAAGCAGCTTTGAAAAAGCCTATCCTAGAAGAAAAGAGCCATTCAGTGGAGCTAATTATAGAAATGTATGATTCGCCAGTTCTTCAATCAGGAAGTAGAAACAGTCAATGTTACATACCACAAAATTTACATTTTAAATACCTATTTAAATTCACTAAATTCAGGAACTAGAATTCTTTGTACTCAGCAGAAACAAAAACCCCCAAAGCAATATACTAAATATATTCATGACAGGTCACTACTTACCAAGAGTTCAGAAGTTCCTAATTTGTCTAGTTCCAAAGACTGAATGCGGGAAATATGAACCCCCATTTCCCTATGGATGCCGGAACATTCTATGCAGGTCAAAATCCCCAAGTTGGTTGAAAGCCAGGTGGGTTCTGTGGAAAGGATTTTGAAGACAAGATATCTAATTTTTAGTGTGCCAACTACAGAGGAAGCTAAAACAGTAGTAAAATTTGTTAAAAACTATAAGGGAAAAATTTAAATGGAAGAAATGGATGCTTGCAGTTTAGCCTAGGGGCTGTTATAAAAACTAATAGCTTGTTAGAGAGCAAATTTTAAGACAAATTTTAAAACTATCCCTTCAATACTGAATTGAAAATAAAATTCAGTGCTTTATTTTTGTGAAAATGTGAGAAAGACTTTGCCCAGGAGGCCGAGGAAACATCCTGACAGTGATAGATTAAAGGCCTTCTAAGTACAGCTCACAAGGGACTGGGTTCTACAGCCATCGTTAACCTCCACGCTAAAACCCAACTTAACCCGTCATCCTGGTTATGGCTTCTGCACAAGCACCTCTTGGTAATAAGATAGCTTTTTCTACAACCCCCAAGGGCCCCAGAGCAGAGCCTCCTCTGCCGTACCCTGACACTGTGTCAGTCACTATCACACACGTACTCAAAAGCAGAAGATGTGAGACTTGCCTCTGAGGTGCTTATGGCCTGTTGTATACAGGAGCCCATCTGCACTAGTAAAACAATTAAAAAGGAGATCATAATGCTTAAGGATAGGTTTGCATGACATTTTGACCACTACTAGATGTGTGACCTCAGGCAAGTCAATCCACTGCTCTGATTCCCCCAGTTTTCTCGTCTGTGAAATGGGGATAATTTTAGTTATCTTGCTCAGAGAGTCTGTGAGGATTCAGTACGTAAAGACCAGCAAAACAAATATCACAATCCTTATTATAACGTAAGCATTCGATCAATGTTAGCTACTGTCAATACCTAAGTAACACAGATGCCATTTGAGAACAGAAATTTGGAGCAAGGGGACACCAGTGTGATACAGAGGCTGGGGAGGTTTTACTGAACGGAAGGAAAGGTACCGTGTGCCAGCCAGTGTCATATACGCCATTTCACTACGCCCTCATAACAGCTGAGGTTTGTTATTCCACTTTCAGGATGAGGAAACTGAAGATCAGAATAGGAAAGGGACTTAGTATGAGGTCGCCCAGGCTCTGAGAAGCGGGCGGGTGATTCCAAACCAGGATGATGGACTCCGTGTCCAGTGCTCTCCCCTTACTGTCCATTTAACTGGACCTTACGGGAAAGGTGGCATTTTGGCAGGTGGCATTTAGGGAGAGCAGGTGAGAGCTTCCCAGGTAGAGCAAACAGCAGGGGTGAAAGCACTCAGAGGTGGGACAATTCACCCACCTCTAGGGCATACATGTGTCTGTGTCCACAAGGAGATTAAGGCATTTTAATAACCTGCTTATTTATATGCTACAGGAAGAGAAGGGATGTTTAACAAGCGGCTCAATTCTGGGGGCAAATACCTGACGAGCCGCAGTCGCAGCAGACATCATTGCCTGGGAGCCGCTGGACGTCCTCAATGATGGCTTTCGTCAGGTCCTCCAGGCTGTTCTCCCCCGTGCTCTGCTCTCCACGGAAGGCCATGGTGAGGGCCTCTTCTTTGCTGTTCGTCAGCACTGATATCCACCTGTTGTCAGAAACAGGAGGAGGAGACATAAGAGCCTGGTTGGCCATTGCATTCTCCTTCCCCTGCAAAAGAATCTGTTTTCATGCAGAACTGGCAAAAGAGACCTCCCCATAGCAATACAAAGAATGGAAAACAACACACAGGAGAGAGCTAGCGAGATGAGAGGAACAGATGAGAGGGTATCAATGACCAAGGGCTTGCGTGAACACATAGGCGCCTGCGTTTCCACGGAGACAGAATATAAAGGGAACGTCAGAACGAAGAGGACTCAGAGTGGGACCAGCCTAGTGCAAGGATGAGAAAGAACAGGTGAGAAAGGAATAGGAGGCAGGAAAGGGAATTTAGCAAAAGGCATTGTTTCCTGGGAGTCCATGTCAGCGGGGGCACTTAAAAGTGAAAGTGAAGGGGTATTTCATTTTCCATGAAGATTCATGCTTATGAAAAAGGTACATTAACAATGGAAACACATGATGTTTATTTTATGAAATGAAAAGTGCAGGCTATTAAAATATATGTACAGCATGACCACAATATGTACCCAACAAAATAACCCTTTGCTACTAATCTATGCGTAAAACAACCTAAATACCCAATAACAGGGGTTGATTAGCAAAGCCTGAAATAACCACAAAGTGGACTAGTTAACCAGGTATTGAAATTTAAGTTTCCAACTAATTTTTGGATGACTTTGGGGAAATGATCACAATATAATGTTTTGTGAAATAAAAAGGAAAAAAACTGTCATATGACATAATCTCAAATTTAAATGTATTTGTGAATTATATATTTTGTTTGGGGAAAAAAGGGATAGAAAGAAACTCACCAAAATACCGGTTGTCTCTGAGTGATTTTTTGCAGAAAAAAACAGATGGAACGCTTGACTCTATTTTTCTGTAATTGTTTGAATCTATAATGAGTTGTATTACTTTCACGAATGAGGAACCAAAGCCAAATTAACTTTTTAAGAAGAAAATCAACAAAAACATGAGAACAAACAGTGGTTTAGAAATGTTTTTCATTTCATTTGAATAAGTGATAGAGACAGCAATGAGGATTAAAAACCAAAGCAGAGTATTAATACCTGGAATAGGTGAACTGCAAGTCATACCTTTGACTCTAGGTGGCGCTCACCCTCACTGTTGTGAGAAAAAGGATCGCACAGCTTAGCTTTTCTGCTATGAAGCAGAAAACCCAACAACTGTTCAGGAATGGAGAGGATGGGGTGGGCATTTAATACCTTTTAAGTTAAATAATATTTTCTTCTATCATTAGTCTCAAGTTATAAACTAGAAATTGTTCTCTTAAAAACAAGTCAAGAATCTGGGTTCCACAGGGCAGATCACTGTGCACTTAACAGCAGCAGCACTGATGATGCTGGAGTTTTCACTTGACTGCAGAAGCCTCTATTTTGCTTTCCTTCGGCATCCTGAGATTTTGGCTATCTGATATTACCAGTATCTACTATGTGCCACATACTTATAATTTCTGAAATATAATCCTCCAACAAGCCTCTGAGTTAGGGTTTACAAATGCTTTAAAGAAACAGAAGCCTAGAGAGATTCAGTGACTTGCCCAAGGCCCTAGAGTGGGACTGGTGTCAGACTGGGAAAAGGAAACAGTTCTGTTAACACCCTTTTTTCAGGGTTCCTTCTCTTATGCCACATTTGCCTCTTTATTTGAAAACTCCTGACAAAGAAATTAAAAACGTTTGCCACGATAATCTGAAAATACATATTTAAAGGACAATTCATTTTCTGGAGGAATAATTCAAATTTGGTGAAATGGCTACATTTCAAAAGGGTCAAGAATTAAAGCAACTATTTCTGACAATTCTTCAAAAAACTTTAAAATTATTTTAAAGTAACAGGCATACAAAAAAAGTATTAAGAAACAAAATAGTGCATAACGGTGTTTTAATACTTTAAAAGTCACTTTGAGTTTACAGGAGTAAAAAAAAAAACAACGGGCACTGTATGAGAAGCTTTACACATTTGACCTCAAGTCTCAAAATCCTTCAAGCGAGGGCTAGAACCCATCTTACTGACAAGAAGGCCGAGGTGGGACGATCTTTTCAAGGTCACAAAGTCACTACCAGGCAGATTCTGGACTAGAGTCAAGTCTGCCTGCCTTTAAACACGCAGCTGCTCTTCTGTTGTACCTGCCTCCTTCCACAGTGAGATGAGAAAGGATTTCTCTGTTCAATTCACTGGACACTTTCACATGAGAAAACAACTCAATGAGGCAGTGAAAATTCCTCCCTGTAACTTGGAGGAAAATAAACATCTTTCTGTGCAGGATGCCAGGACGTCTTCATGAAAACCAAGTCCTCCCCTCCCATCACTACCACCAGCACCCAGAGAAGGCAAAAGGTATGAATTACTTGAACACTGAATAAACCCCTCCCAAGTGCAGATGATGGGATTAGAAATGAAGAAGGCACAGTCCTTGTCCTCAAGAAGCTCTAGGTGGGCTTCCCTGGTGGCGCAGTGATTGAGAGTCCGCCTGCCGATGCAGGGGACACGGGTTCGTGCCCTGGTCTGGGAGGATCCCACATGCCACGGAGTGGCTGGGCCCGTGAGCCATGGCCGCTGAGCCTGCGCGTCTGGAGCCTGTGCTCCGCAACGCGAGAGGCCACAGCAGTGAGAGGCCCGCGTACCGCAAAAAAAAAAAAAAAAAAAAAAAAGATATAAAAAAAGAAGCTCTAGGTCTCCAGAGGGCTTGGGCTGAGCCAGGGGATCCAGAGGGGTGTGAAGTGGGTGCGGGGCAGGAGGGAGGGAGCAAAACCCCCAGGGCGGTGTGGCTTGAGCAGAACCTTGCAGGGGGCACCTGAGTTTACTGAGCACCCTAGACAGAGAGGAGAGACACATGTGAAGGCCCAGAGGTGAGAAATAACCACCAGGATTCTCAGTAAAAAAAAAAAAAGAAAGAAAACTTAAAGGTATACTGTACAGGACGGAGATGCTTTTTCAATGTAAGGCATCGTGCCGTTATTTCAGAACTACTTACGCTACATAATCCTGCTCATCTTCTGCCTGAAAGTGATACGTCCTATTATCTAAAATACAAAAAAAGAGAAAAAAGCAAAACCTTAGAAAGCAGAATACCTTAGGTATTAATGCAAATTTTGAAAGTTCCTGGGGAGTGGGGAACACATTAAAAGCAGGATTTTAATATAATTTTATTTTTGCAACATTTTGTTTTAGCAGTTACACGATTCACTTTGTCAATATAATTCTTCTGAAGGACAACAAGAATACAACAAAATAACTGCGAACACCACGTGAATGCCTAGCACTTCTTTTGAAAAACAAGTGGGAAGGGGGACGGGTCCCTACCTGGTCAAGTGGATCTCGGTGACAAATTGGAGAGTGCTACCTGCGAACTCAGTATTCTACTTTTCCTTTTCAGTTTGCCTCTCACTGGCTTTCCTTTTTAAAAAACTCCTTTCCAGAAATGATAAGTAACTCACAGGGCAGCCCTGACAAGCAGGCACATCGTGCCCCAGGCTCCTCTCTGGTTGAATCAGGCTGCAGGGAAGAAGGGCTCAAGCCTTGCTGGAGGATCGTCCTCAAGCTGCGACTCAGGTAAGGAGAGGGCAGCTTAGCTTGGATACTTTGGGCAGGTGTATATGAGGGAAGCTCTTCCTTAAAATGTGGGATCTGCTAGAATGTTTCTACATACTGAGGTTGAACTACCACTGACTTACCACCTTTACTTACGAGCCCGTCACTCACTACGTGACTGGCTCCAGGGCAGGCCCCCCTCCCCATCTCCCTGAGAGAGAGGAACACGCCACAGGTGCTAGAGCCCAAGCGTCTCGGCTGAATCCCTGCTCACCACTGTGAGACCTTGTGTGAGTTGCTGAACCTCTCTGAGTCTCAGGTTTTTCTTCTGTGAAACGGGAAACTGACAGGGCTTTTGAGAGGTTTGCCCATGTTTATAAAGCACCTGGCACATATTAGACATTCAATAATTATTATTAATAACCTATGGATTCTCAAATCGAGGGGTTCTTAACTTTTGAAGTCACAGTATAATTCCAACTTTTCGTATTTCTTTCTCATCAGTAACCCAAGAAGTCTCACGGTCATAAAAATCACGGTGAATCTGAACTTCAGTAAGTGCTGTAGAATCCAGCTTAGACTCCACCCAGAGTCTCACAACTGAGTCCATCCTTTGGGCTGGGACTGTTTGTTCCATTCTCAGGACTACATCAGAAGGATTTCAAGGGACAGGAGAGTATTTCTGTGCTCTACACACATAGATCATAGGCTGTGGGTTGGCCTGTCCTGTGGGGCTCTATAGAGAAGGATGAACACTGAAGGTCAGTGCTGGAGGATTTCAGAATATTTGTGAGTCACTTCATCGGCACTGCCATCCTCTTGCTTTACAAAGAGATGTCTCCTCAGCTACCGTGAACACCCATGGGACCAGTGAAAGCACAGGGAGCCAGACTGAAGGAAAACAGTCTCCCCTCACTCTGAAGACTGTGACAATACAGGCCATCAGTTGGGGGGTGGGTGGGTCACTGCGCAACCTCATCACAAGAGAAAAACACACTCTGACCCGTGGAATAAGACAGTGACAGAGCACGGTGTCATTGACTCGTGAAGTCAGAAGGCAGTTCTGCTTGGAAGCAGGGAGATGTTTTTTCCTTTCAGGGCTTGATTCTGCAGCTGGGAAAATCAGCTGGACAGACACAGTGGCACACCTGTGTTGTCAAGTCCATGTCTGCGCATCTCAACCACAGCTACACATTAGAATCACCCAGGGACTTCTTAAAAAACACCTATGTCTGGGCCTCACACCAAAGACTGATTCAGCAGATGTAGGAGAGAAATGAGAGTGTGCTTACAAAAATCCTTCCAGGGGGATAAAGCTGTGTACTTGTGGCCAAGAACTGGTCTGGTTTACTGCACAAGTCTAGATTCTACTCCACTGCAGTCAGATCTGACACGGTTATGCCTTCCCACCTGCAGGTGGGCTCCGTGCAGAGAGGCCCAGGGCTCTTCTCAGAGCTGCGTGTGCAGTACGTACAGCAAGGAGCCCTGCTTGGGAAAGCTGCGGCTTCCAACCCAGAGAACGGGAATAGGCTGGTGGCAGAATGCACAGTAACTGACTCGGGAGAAAACGGACTCACGTGATATCAGGTCAAAAGACTTCTTGTCCTCGGCATTCGGTTTCACCTGACAGGTGAGAAGGTTCAACTTGGCGGGTTGCCTGTTAGACTGGACACAAGACGAAAGGGAGAAGTTACGGGCAGCATCAGCTGTTCCCCACAGGCCCGGTGCCCGTGGGGCAGGTGTGCAGGGTCATGATAAATTTGATAAGGTCTAATTCACCCCACTGGAATTCTGAATCTCATTAGAGAAGGGAAAAAAAAATGTTAGGTGGCCTACTAAATGTCTTTTAACTGTGTATAAACATCCTGGTGACTAATCAGAATGGAATCGAGATAAACCATCTCGCTTTCAGTGAAGAGTGGGCATGACCCATGGAAAGGTGCCTTTCTGGAACCTACACATACACAAGCTCAAAGAGTTGGCACTTTTCACTACTGCATCTTCCTGTGAAATGTAGCTGAGCGTACTTCCTCCATTCACTCAAAATGACCCCAGTAACCAATCACCCCAAACCCGGTGTCTCAGGCATCCACAAATTTTGGTTACAACATGACATTTACATTACTTCTCCCAAAAGTACAAGGACAACTACTAGCGATGAGACATTGCTTAACGAGCCCCAAAATCTGGAGAGAGGTTAAGACGATGAGGATTTCCCATCACTTTCCAGCAAATCTCTTGGTCACACACATAATTCATACAGAGCCTGCAGTATCTAGATAGTCATGCTCGTGTAGACTTTACTTAAAAGGAGTCTCGCCACATAATCATTTGGTAAAAACTCTTTCTGGCCCTCCTGCCCACGTGTCCAAGATCACAGGCTGGCCAATGGTGAATGCCAGCTTCCGGAAGGAGCTGACCAAGGAGTGAAGTGCCCGAGTGCCTGGGCTGGGCTTTGCTTGAACAGAAGTCTGCGGAAATAAGCAATGCACTCTTTAGTCAGGCCTGCATGCCTACCCCAGCTGACAGTCATGATTCCGAAAATCTCCATGCCAGGAACACTTCCACCCACATCCGACTTAAGCCTTTAGGGAAAGCAGAGAGGGAGAGGGTAGAGACAGGTCCCATCAGTAGCTTATGATCAAGAATATTTCAATGACACGCGCTGAGCCTCTCACTCTCAATAATGGGCACCAGACACTTCATTTCCGTTTACCTTCCTGTGCTTCCTGGACAACTTCTGAGATTCTCCTCTGTGGTTTCAAGGAGATTAGACACAGAACGCAACACGTTTTGTCCTGAGTCTATCAGTTCCAAAGCAAGCTCTCTGGTTGGGGGAGAGGAAGTGTGAGACCCCCAGGGATTTCATATTCTTTGCATGTACATGTGACTTAGACATGGAAACCGGAAGTAAAGTCCTGTACAGGACGGTTTTGCCTAAGAGAAACCAGGGCTCGGGAAAGGATTCCTGTACTACAGACTGACTGCCAAACCCAGGATGGGGAGGCAGAAGGTTGCGGGCCTGAAACATTTTCTTAGAATAGACCTGGCGTAGGGTTGCTAAAGGCCCCCGTCTCCAAAACCAGCAGCTGCAACCACAGACCTTGGCTGGGTCCATTGTAAAATGAACTGTTTAGTCCCTCATCTTTTGGGGTGTTGATAAAAGCGCTGGATTTCCCATATGATCGACAAAGACATCTGACAGGCTGGAAAGGTAGCGAGCCTGGTTATTGGTGAGACTTTGTAGAATACCATGTTCCAATTTGGCATCCACATTTAAAGGAGGATGCAGAAAAGCTTAGGGAAGATCAACAGATGATTAAAGGAGTGGAAAACGGGAACTTTGAAGATGGTTTAAAGGCATTATTTAGTCAGAGGAAAGAGGGTGAGGAGTGACTTAATCATGGTCTGCAAGGTCCTGAAGGGCTGTTATCAGGGAAGGTCTGCAGCTGTTTTGCATTTGCACAGGTCTCAAATTGTCGAAGATATGAGCCAGACGTGAGGAAGAACTTCCCAAGTTTAAGTTGATTATGCATAATAAGAGGTTTCAAGTTTCTTAACCTAAGTAGAGAAAACCTTAAGAATTTTTGAGACACCATTCACATGTGAATGTGACAGAGGGTTAACCAGATGATTTCTTTTTTCTTCCTGAATGTTTGTGACTCCACTGCTTCTGAACAACCAACATATACAACCAAGTAACAGAGACAAAATTTTAAAAAAGGAAAAAATATTCAGTTAAGTATCAACCGATCCTGGAAAATGAAATATCACCATTCACCTCTCATTTCAAAGCATGGGCTACTTCCAAGTACATTACCAGAAAGCTTCTGATGACAAGGGTTTTGTACAGTTTAAGTCACTGCATGATTGACCCACAACTTCAGTGACAATGACATGTGACACTTACTCCCTTGGAAGCTTGTCAAGTCTGCTGGACTGACATCTGCCACGTCAACATGAACTTCACTTGACACAGACATGTCTTGCCTGTACATAGTATTCTGCCCCCAAATGCCAGTGAGACAAAGGACCTATCACCCCAAATGTGAATCTGAAGAGCAGAGAACACAATTTTCGACAGGTGAAGCAGCCGATGCGGCCAGTACCGAGCCCAGGAACACCAGGAAGTGGAGCAGGATGCTGAAGCAGAGTACATGGACCAAGGGACCAGAAAGCTCGGAATCACTAGCCATCACTGAAACTCCAGGTTTGTATAACTTGCCAAAATGTCACAGTCCTTTCTCGACATTTAGTACTAATGTATAGGTATACCGATGAACGAAGATATAATCTGTCCCGGCGGTTCAGCAGACTAAAATCATAGTGAGACTAAATGACTTGCCCTGGGATACAACACTGTGGAACAGTTTAGGAACTGCTTTCATACTGTTTAAGTACAAGAAAGGATAAAAAGGAAAGGAAACATGTATTTATTGAGTCCTCACTGTTGGTGATTCCTACCACACTCTGAATGAAAACCCCAGGCTGTGCCAGGACCTCCAAGCAGCACCTCCAGGCTCCTTCTGACTTTGGCCCCTGCCGCTTGGCCTGCTGTTCTCCCTGCCGGCGGTGAGGGGCACTGGCCTCCCAGGGACACCTCCTGCTTGCTCCCTCCAGGACTCTCCCAGTCGGCACCTCCCCAGAGGAGTGGTTCCTGGCCTGGCCACCCTCCCTAGACTTCCTAGCCCTTCGCACCCTGCTGTGTTTTCTTCCTGGGTCTTCTCACTCCTATTTACTTCTTATCTTGCTTCCCACTAAGGGCACACATTTTTCTGCAGCAGGCACTCAAATATTTATCAAATGAACGAATGCATTCCAGGGGCCTTACATATACTATCTCATGTATGACCTGTGAGGGAACTATTTTAAGTTTCTTTTACTAAGTAAGATGAAGAAGCAGAGGCGCAGAGAGGTTAACCAACTTTCCTAAAATCTCCTAGAAAGGAAGCAGCAGAGCCTGGAGCGGAATCCAGGGTTGAGTGGACCAAAGGCCCACTCCTCCTTCCTTTCTGCTTCCATGGGAAAGACAGCCACACAAAATCCCCCAGGACCAGCCTGAAGCCCCAGCCCTCGAGAACACCTCCTTCTGAGAATAAGGGTTAGAAATAGAGCAAAGGTTCCCAAGATTAGCTTCTATTTTAATATCTTCTCAGGTCATTTGACTTTCAAAATTGACTCAGAGAAATTTTAGAAGCCTATTTGAAACACCTATTCACTTATTCATTGGAGAAGATACTGATGAAGCCTCTACCACCTCTAAGCACATATGAAGAACAGGTGGTCTGTGCCACCCAGCAGCTACGGGAAACAGACACGACCACGGGCCTAGGACGTGCCTGGTGCCCGGCGGGGCCCAGAGCCCGAGCTGGATTTCCATAAGGCTCCAGAGGCAGCCTCATCCCTGAGTGAGGGCTTAGAGGAGGGGCAGGTGCAGGTACCTGGGGGAATGCAAGGGACAAGGCAGTAGGTGATGCGGAAGGAGAAGCAGGGAGGGTGCTGCACGTGGTGCTAAGGACTCTTGTCCCATCCCAGGAGATCTGCAGTGCACTTGCATCCAGGGGGACAGCTGGCGGAGGAGGCCAAGAGAGTAAGACAGATGAGCAATGATGGGGGGCCTGAATTAAAGCCAGAGTCATTGTACTGGGGGCCAGGGACTCAAGATACGGCAAGAAAGAGACTTTCAATAAATTATTCCCCAAGTAACCTCGACCTGGTATGTGGTTCTCCCAGGCTCTGCATCTGAACGATGAGTGAAGGGGCCCGCGGCCCCTGCAGGCTCCGCTGAGCAGCATCTTTCAAAAGCTACAAGTGCTCTACCCCAAATACAATTTTGATACCTTTCAAAAATGAAGATTGTTTTGGCTCTGTACCCTGAAACTCTGAGGCTTGTCCTCATACAGGTTTTACTTTTCACTAAAAGAATGCATATTCACTGAGGAAACACTCGGAGCTAGACACAGTGCAAAGAAAAAACTGAACGTTACTTGTTAATCCCACTTTCACACCCAGAGACAGTCATTGTTAATACCGGATTTTAACAAGGTACGTGTGTGTGTGAAATGTCTGTTCTTAGAAAAAATGGGTTGGTTCAATTTGTATATACTGTTTTGCAAATTGCTTTCTCCAGTTAACATTATACAGAGAAGAGTTCATTTTTACACAAGCATGTGGCAAAGCCATTTGCAGGTTTTTGAAAATGTTTCCACTAGGGAAGCTCTGGACACGTTCCCTGCACAGAAGCGATGAAGGTATTAGCCCTGTGACATAATGCTCTGCCACCCAAACTAGAGGATGCCGTTCAGCTAGGAAAGTCATCAGAAATGTGTGCACAAACAGAATGAGTCGATTCTGACGCATGTTTCTGCATCTCCCGAAAGAAAAAAAAACACCACACGTTGCTCCTTAGACAGCTCGGCATGCACTGCGGTGAAGTGATTTTGCTGGAAGCGTGAAGTCGTTAGCGCAGGCATATTTCTGTGAGCAGAAAACAGCTGCTACTGGAATTAGTATCCAGAAATGAAGTTATTTCTCCCCACCATCTTGCTGAACTGCTCTGCTTCACAAACAAGAAGTGAACATCATTAATTACTTGGGAAATAAGCCTGACCCAGCCAGACTGAGCCTGCTGTGTAGATAGAAGTAAAAATAAAATAATAAAGCTCTCTGCACTTCCTAGACTAACGCTTGTTAACACTGCTGTTCAGATTCTTACAGGCATTTCAATTTTTTCTTCAATAAATATTTATTTGGACACCTACCACGCCCTGGAGGGACACATACGTTTGGCACACAATGAACAATCACAATAACCCCCTGACAAGAAGTTAGGTACACAGTGAACACCCAGCACTGCAGAAAGAGCTTATCTCCAAAATTTTAGTACATTAAAACTTTGGTTTCTGGAAAGCATTTTGGTTTCTTTGGGGCAAGACAGACGTTTCCGTTTACCGAGCAACTAAACTACTCGATACTGTATATAAATTTTATTATTTCACTCTTGCAATACCCCTATGGGCTAGGTACAGTGACTGTACCCATTTTACACAAGAGAAAACCAAGGGTCAGGAAGGCGAAAATAAACTGATCAATGTTTTACACAAAGTAAAAAGCAAAGCTTGGATTCGAACAAATTTCTTCCCAGAGCTCTCCGCATTTATCACGCTGTTCCCCTGTCCAGACAGACCCTCGGGACATTTGCAGAGTCAGTGAAAACATCTTCTTTTTCCCTTTCTGGTTCTTCCTACCCTGGAATGGCCAGTTCCCTCCTTTCCCTTCCAGATCACTTAATACGCCCGAGAAGTCTCACTTATTCTCCACCTGTTCCACATTCCAAAATTACTATCTTGTGGCCACAATTAGAGCTCCCCCATCCGTTTAGTGAGCCTTCAGACAGCTCAGGGGAGAAGGAACTGATCACCCAACTGAAGCAATTCATCCTAGAGTACGATGACTAGGAATTCCCTCAAACCTCGCAACCATTTAAACCATAGGACCGATTTCTAGTTGGCAGAACATGTGTGCACGTGCAAGAAAGATCTATTTACAAGTGGAGATTTTCTTGAAAATTTCTTATGGCAGTAATGAACTTGTCATGACTTCTGAGAGTATGTTTCACTCTAGAATCAACATTAAACAGTGCTGTAAACAGGAAAAAAAAAAACGAGGTTATCAGGCCTCCTGATTAAGAAGTGGGACTGATGTTACCTCATCCGACCAATGTGCTAGTTATTCATCATTTAGTCATTTCCACAAACATTTACTGAGTGCCTACTATTTGCCAGTACGTTTGCCGGTACGTTTGGGCCAGCATAGAATTTTTTTGTGTGTGGTACGCGGGCCTCTCACTGTTGTGGCCTCTCCCGTTGCAGAGCACAAGGCTCTGGACGCGCAGGCTCAGCGGCCATGGCTCACGGGCCCAGCCGCTCCGCGGCATGTGGGATCCTCCCAGACCAGGGCACAAACCCGTGTCCCCTGCATCGGCAGGCGGACCCTCAAGCGCTGCGCCACCAGGGAAGCCCCAGTATAGAACGTTTAAATTCCCATTTCCTATTTAACTGTAGTAACCACTTTAATCCTTCAATTTCACCCTCCCTTCTTCATCTAAGAATCAAGTCCAGAGGTTCCAACAATCTCTGCTCAACATGAAAGCAGGAGAGATTTATTTGGCAGTTCCTCAAAGCCCAGGCAGCATCAGCACCCTTGTGACACCCTTGTGATTCTGGAGTACTAGCCAAAAGGCGATGCCGGGTGCAATTCTTGGTCTTTAAAGCCAGAACGAGACACTGTCATAAATACCCGGCTTTCATGGAGCCACACTGAGGCTCCTCCTTCTTTGTCTGGAGCAATACACTGTTCTGTTAATTTACAAAAGCAATTTACTACTCAAACTCTAAGGTACACGGTAGAATGGAGAGAAAAACATAATTCTGGAGGCAATCAGACCCGGGTTCGAGTCTAGGCCCAGTCATCCATCCTGAAGCTATGAGCTCTCCTGAGTCCCAATTCTTCTTGTCACAGAGAAGGGAGACAACGCCTTCTCCGCTGATAATGAACCCAGGCAATGTCTGGACAAGTGCTGGTGCTCCCCCTTCAGGTGGGAGGTGGTACGGGCTCTAGAATTCAACTTCTTTGGTTCAAATCTGGCGCAAGCACCTGCTGGTTGTGTGACTTTGACTTTTTCCCCTAAAAATGGAGGTAACGGCAACTACCTTGTGAGGCTGCTATGAAACTTAAGTGGGAAAACATGAAACTAGCATGGGGTGTGTGCTTAATGCATGGTAGTTACTATTTTTATAGCTATTATTTCCCAAATATCTCTTCTAATGGCGTCCACATAGCTGACACCTAAGATTCTATACTGTCATCAACATCCCTCTAGATTAAGGCGGTATTCCCTGTTAAAAATGCAACCACCTCTGGGAGAGTTACCCGTTAAAGTCACCCAGGTTCAGAGAGAACACCAGATCCTGTGTGACAGGAGGGTTACAGAGGGTGAACTGAGGCTGTGTGCCATGGGCAGGGTGGAGGAAGGGGAAGCAGAGCGCCCTGGCTTCTGTATGAAAAGAGCATGCAAGCGAAGTGAGGGGACTCCAGACAGACAGAGGGGAACCGGAAGAGGGGGCTAAAGGGCCCAGAAACGCTGGGGACTCGAAATGGAGAGGAGCTTAGAGAGGAGCTTAGACCTGCCCACTGCTCTGATTTTATTGCTTCATGTATTAAAAGGACCCTCAACTAGAATAAAAAGGGAGGTAGGGAGACTCAGACCTCAAACTGGCCGAGTTCTGAATGAGGTCCACGCCAGTTCACAAACCTTACAGAAGTCCTTGAAATTGGCTGCAGGTTTCCACCTTACTACCCGCCCCTCCTGTCTGTTTGTCCTTTTAAATTACACCACTGGCAAACAACGGGGGAGGGGCTCAGGGATTCCCCTTCTAGCTGAGCATCAGAATTACCTGGGAAGCAATCCTTGGGCTTCAGCACCAGACCAACTAAATCAGAACCTTTGGGAGTGAAGCCAGATGATTCTAATGTACAGTCAGGACTGCAAATCACATCTTGGGATTCAAACAGTGAAAAGGAGAAGCTCCTTCTCCAGGATTCAAATCGAGTAAAAATCGCTGCTGAATATATTGTTTAGAAGAATAAACAACCTGTAAAACATAACCAGTTAGATTTCTAAACTTATATTTTATGGAACTTGAGTTTGGGAAGCCCTCTAATAACCGTCAATGTCGTCAGGTCTGTTATCTGCAATATGGCAGACGCCTACAGAGATATTCCACAGGGACCGCCTGCGTTTTGGAAATAGTGCTGCTTATTTTTATGTCCCAATAACACTATCTGCGTGGAACAGCTGTGTTCCTTTTGCTGGTCACTGTGACTATTTAGAAGATTCAACACCAGTGCCTTAGGACCTGAGGCTGCATTTTGCACCTGATTTATGAAAGTCAACTCTGGTCTTCTGTTTAAAAAAAAAGTGGGGGAGGAGAGGGAGCTCCATGTCACCAGGGCAGTGGGGTAAGGAGCTGACTGATGAGGTGAAGGACAGAGGCACCACCTGAAGCCGACGGAAGGGGCATAAAATAGAGAATTATTATTCCAATGGAGGAGGGAGAAATTCAAATAGGAATTAAAAACACTGGTTCAGGATGCTCTACAGAAATTTTTTATGGTTCTTGCTTAATTGGAATTTTTGGTATACCAACTATAAAGTATTTTTTAAGTTCATCCTTGAATTCTCTCCCTTTTTTTTTTTTTGCATCTGGATAGCAATAGCTTTTTTTTTTTTTTTTTTTTTTGCGGTACGCGGGCCTCTCACTGTTGCGGCCTCTCCCGTTGCGGAGCACAGGCTCCGGATGTGCAGGCTCAGCGGCCATGGCTCACGGGCCCAGCCGCTCCGCAGCATGTGGGATCTTCCCGGACCGGGGCACAAACCCGCGTCCCCTGCATCGGCAGGCGGACTCTCAACCACTGTGCCACCAGGGAAGCCCAGATAGCAATAGCTTTTAAAGAGTGTTTAATTAAACCTCCAAATGTCTCTTAAAAGCGAGTAAGGAAAGTGATACCATTCTACCCATATTGGCTTCTCTTGGGTTCTCCGAACACGCTTTCTGTCCTCAGCACTTTGGACTGTCCTCTTCGCTCTGAGGGGACTGCTCCTCAGCAGGATCAATGCCATCTGCAGAGACGCCTTCCCTGCCCACACCAGTGGGGCTGCCCCTCTTATTTTCTATCCCAGCACCTGCTCACTTCTTTTACAGCACTTAGCCTTTGTTTACCCCAGGCTCCAAGAGGACAGGGGCCACTAATTCACCACTGCTTCCGTAGTACCTGGCCTCGTGCCTGCTTAGAAAGGAGTAAGACATCTTAATAAGCAAATTATACCCATTTTACATTGGAGAAAACTGAGGCTCCAAAGACTTAAGTAACTTATCCAAGGTCCTACAGCTTGTACAGGAGTTTAAGCCCAGGTCTAATTAGCTCCAAAGTTTGTTCTTTTACAATTCACAGTGCTGCTTCTAATCACTGGGGGTAAGGAAAATAGTCTCTTCTTGTAGTGACAATGGGAATAAAGGCGTGCAATTGGGCAGAGTCCAGAGTAGCCTCAGAAAGCAATGGAGGCCAATCACAGAAATCAGGTTATTAAGCACACTTCGAGGCAGGGAGCAGCCCATTGTGAACGGGCTTTCAGCGCATCTGTTAAAGCCCTCGCAGCTGAATGTTATCTTCAGGGCTCTGGAGAGCACAGAGAATAGTCCTTGGAAAATGTCTGTGGGTCTAAAGAGCCCAAGGACAGGGAGAGAGACATCAGATTCTTGCTTTAGTGCAATGCCCTGGAGATGTCAGGAGTGCTGTTCACCTCTAACAGGAAGAAATGAAATTCCTTTGAGAGGACAGGTGCCCCAAACCGGCTTCATTAAGTACCTCGAGGGGTAAGGATATAGCAATACAAAGGAATTCCAATAAATCAAATTAAAATTGAGATGTTAACACATTAGGGAAGAAGACAATAGTAATAGCAATGATAACAGCTGACAATTATTTAGTGCTACTTCCGCCCCACATTGTGTTCTAATTCCTTATAATCAATGAACTCGTTTAATCCTTACACACACCTATGAATCTGGCAGTACTGTGAGGGACGCAGTGTCATCTGGACTCCATCATAGCAGTCTGGCCCCTGGTGCTGGATGCTGTCACCCCACCTCGGCTCACCCAGGTGATGCGACTAATTATTAGGTCTACCAGACACTTAGTGGGGTCCAGGCTCTACAAAGCTTTAAATGCATCATCTCATTTAATTCTCACAACACTGAAAGACAGGTACTGTCAGTATCCCATTTAACAAGTGAGGAGTAAAATTAAGTACCTTAAAAGCCACACACAATAAGCAGCTGAAGAGGCATTGAATTCCAGGCTGACTCAGAGGGCTATGCTCTTGATCTCATCCTCCTAAAACGTGCAGCCCACCAAGAATCATCTAAAGAGGCTCCGCCTGGTCCGGTTCAGTTGGCTTCTCAAACTTTTAGAGTAAAAATCAAACCTTAGTGGACTTCTGTGTGATACTGAAAGCATTTTTAGTGTTGAGAAAGGAGTGGCTATGAATTTAATGATTGTTACAGTGTTAATCGTAAGAGCATCTGCAGGCATTTAAAGAATGTATGACTTTAAAAAATCGGTCTTCAGATTCAAAGATAAGTTCATGGACCCCCTGTAACATCTTCATGACCCCGACTCATCTGCTCCCCACTCCTGGAAACCCTTAGAGCTGTCTTACCCTGAGACCCTATGATTGACTGAACAACAAGGTAAAGAGTTTCATTCCAAAGAACTGTTCTTCATAGACCTTTCAAAGACCTCACAACAAGCTGGCATCGGAGGAAAGGCCTATCATGTAGTAGAAAGAGAACTGGCTTTGGGGTCTGAAAACTGGTTCAGCTGTTTACAGACTATGTGACCCTGGGCATGGGATTTAATCTCTCTGAGCCTTACTTTCTTCATCTACGAAATGCAACTTCATTCAGAAAGTATTCACTGAGCACTAACTACATGTCAGGCAGTGTGTTAGTCACTGGGAATTCAAAGGTGAGTAAGACATAATTTCCACCTCCTAAGATCTTCCAGACTAGTGAAAAATGAAGACCGTGAACCACGCCTGCAGGTGTAGGCAGAAGACTGAGTGCAGGGCACGCTCTCAATGCTCAATAAATGGCAGTCATCTTTCTTTTGCCAACCCATATTTGAACCGTATGTGACACTGGGGTTAATAAATTCAGGAAGGGTTTTTGAGAAGCAAAGCTTCTTATACTCTTGAAATTAATTTTTCAGGATTATTATAATAAAGTAATATTTCACCTATAATTCATATACTTTCTTCCTTTGATAATTTGTTTTATTATATACTATAATGCTTATAGTTAAAAAAAGTACAAGCAAATAATACAAGGGTACAGAAATCTATTTGTAATAGTTTAGTGGTTTGATATAAACACTTTTATCCTTAAGCTTTGAGGCGGACTAAAATGTTTGCCATAGATTTGTTAGAATTAGCATTTTGAAATGCAAACATCATGTGCTGCGCTGAGCAGATACTAGATACTATCAATATTATTGTTACAGCAGATTCAGAGATCCTCAACTGAATTTGATTCCCAAAGTGCTGGATTACTTTAAACAGTAAATTAAAAAAAAAAATTATGTCTTTGAACAGGTACATGAAGCAATGAATTTGTAGATGAAATCTTCTAGGGATGGGAGCAAATCTTGCAGGCGTACACAAAGTGGATTTCTTCCTAGCACAGTAAGTTGGGGAGATGAATGGCCCCTGGAGCAGGTCTCGCATATGTGGTTAAGCCAGCAGACTGCAGCTCATTAATCTAAATGCATACCCGACCCTTTCCTGGTCAACCTGACAAGAACAACCTGCAAAAGTGACTCGGCCCTTCAAAAAGGAGGAATTCCCCTGCGTTAAGGGGTCCCAAACAAAAGCCCTATATTTTCTGACAAAAAAGTTCATTTATCCACTTTTCCAATGATCACTGAATTCCATATGTTTTCCCAGGAAACTGCTGGCCTTGACTTTCAACCTGATTCTAAGTGATCAGTGGTGTTTGCAAAGTCTGGAGAAGCCAGCTAGAGCTGGCTACAGAGATCTTTCTGTGGGAGCAGGTTATGTGATTACAAAGTGATATAACTGGCAGCAAAAAAGTGTGGCCTAAAGCCAGTGAAAAGTGGGGAACAGGTTAACACAGACCAGTGAGAGGCAGTCAGAAATTAGGTGGAGAATCCCATCTTCCTCTGCGCTGCTCCGGGGGCAGGAGAGGTAGACCCACAATTTCCAACGTTCATAGCAGGAGAGGCCAACTAACTGTCAATAGGTTTCAGTACCGCCAGCAGTATCTGAGGAGGTAACACTAATAGCAACAACTGCCAGGAACTGTGGCCCACACACAGCATGGTATCTCATTTAATCCTTACCAGCCCCTTTAGGAGTTAAATATTTTTCTCAAGGTCACACGGTCAATGGCGAAGCTGGGATTCAGACTCAAATCTGACAGATGCCACAGTCCATTCTCTTAGCCACTAAACAATGCCGCTGATGTGATGTCTGCTGTTGATTAGAGCCTTAAGGAAGCATAGAAACAGCTGACTTGGCCACAATGACGTGTTTGGCAGGAAAGAAAAAGGGAGGGTGGAAGAGAACGTCTGTTTTTATTTTCAGCACACTACCCAAGGCCATGTAAACTACACGTGAGCAGTGCCGCTGACTCGCTGGATCATCTTTGTGATCTCCCATAGCAGGTTCTTAAGAGAAGCAAATCGATGGAATAGGATAAGGCCATTGCGTAACTTGTCAGAATGCTTACTGAGGACTGTCACGGCCAGACGAACCCAAGGCAAGAAGAACGTGAAGACAGGGCGCACACAGCGACTTTTTAACTAAAAGCTCTGGATCCACATAAAGTCAAATGGTTGGAAATGTTCACTTTAGCACATTTAACCTGAAGAATACTTCCCGGGAGTGGAGAAGTCCTAACATTCCCCTGGGGCCTCTCTGTTTTTTATGTCTGCTCTTGCACAAGATTTAGACCCAACTCAGAGGGTCACACTGCTTACACCTAACTCAGCTAGTAAGATCAGACACTATTAGACATGAGTTGGGCTCAGGAAAGTGACTTGAAGGCCAGGCACCATCACATTCAGGCAACTGAGGACCACATGTTCCATCTATACCTTACAGCGCAACAGCTGGAATGCCTCTTGGGACTCCAGTGACTTGAGGAGCACTGTTCTGACTGCTGCAGGCCTAAGACCACCCTGGATGCCTTTGGGACTCGCCCCGAGGTAGGTCCACCTTGCAGTTGCCCAAGAGTATAGGATACCTGACCCAAGACAGGCCACACTGAGGTTCTGATCACAAAACTGCAGGGCTGCCTGTACTGCACTGTCCTTATAATAAATGAATCACCGCTCAGGGGTCACGTCCTGTTTCAGGCCATGAGAGAATCCCAGCTGGCTCATACAGGCACATGCCTCTCGCAAACACTGACTCTTAGGCACCCCTGGTTCAGGGCTGTGTCCTGGGACCCCACGCTGGGGAGGAACTGGGGTTGCAGGTGAGGGGGAGTTAACGTCCGGGTGTGTGGAGTCCCAGCCTGCACCAGATTCCCAGCCGCGCCATTTGTTAGCTGGGTAACCTTGGGAGGTGAACTTCTCTGAGCCCCGGCTCCCTCATCTGTAAGATGGAGATAACAACCTCACCTCTGACTCAGGGTTGTTGAGGATTAAATGTTAGCACGCATTAATCAAGGCGCTGGTGGCACGTGGTAAGCATTCCAAAAACATCAGCCACCAGGACGATGATGATGAGATGGGAGGAGAGCAGTGCTTTTGAAAAGTCAAAGTTAGATGGTGGGAATCTGCACTGTCACACAGGGCTAGAATGGAGACGGTTTCATCATCTATGGAATAGGAGTTAACAGAAGCTAATAATAATGTAAGACGGGCTGTGGTAATGTGCTCAGAGCAAGGAGTGCCCAGCCCAGGGTGTACACTCAGGAAGTGTTATCTATTCCCTTAAGTGGTTCTGATCTTGGATCATGTGATCAGAAACCTTTACGACACAGCCCCACAAGTATTTTAATCACCAAAATAATGAGTAGGGTCAGTCCCTCCTTAGCCAACAAACCATTAAGCCCTCACAGAGGCTTTAAGAGTGAAATCCTAGCATTTGCCAGTTGTGGGACTTGGGCAAGACACTTAAACCCTCTTAATAACAGATTTATCTGGTAGCTTGTGGCAACAATTACATACGGTAATCTGTATAAAGCATTTTCTATAACTGGGCTCATAGTAAGTACTTACTTAATATCAACTAATGTTATTACTGTCAGAAGTTCTTCATAGGACTCGTTTCCTAAGGTTAACTGTGTATGGAATTAAACATGAGCAGGTCAAAGTTATCTCATTTTCCACTTGTGTATTTTTGATGCCTAGTCCAGCACGTGGCCGAGTGGAAGCTTATTAAAACATTGCTGAATAAATGACTAACTGTTAGACAGCCTCAGTGATAATTACTAACTGATCTAAGTCTGCCAGCAGGATTTCTGGTATCAGATGGGTGGCTTGTCCCAACTGGCATGATAGTTAAAAATCTCAGCTGGGCTGTCTGAGGGAAGCTGAAGACCTCTGAGGAATCAGCCCAAGGTTTCTGCAGGAGGAAAAGGACAGAGATGACATAACTGCTCAAGTTGCATAAAGGCCAATAATTTTTAAGATGCAGGTATAACCAACTACCTGGAAGGGTCTGGCCACAGGTGTGTACCGACCACATTCTCTGTCAAGGTCTGTTAAGGGGCTGAAGGGAGACGAACAGGACCTGATTAAGTGCCCTGGGGTGAGTGCAGCCTGGAAGGGGCGTAAGGCCCAATGCCAGACAGACCCAAGCCTGAGTTTCCAACTCTGCCAGTTACCAGCCAAGTCATGGTGCTTCTCTGTGCCTTATTTTCTTCATCTGTGAAATGAAGATTCTAATACCACGTGGGCTGTGGGGAGGACTAAATGGAATAAACGTTATGAAGTATCTGGCGCGAGGAAGTGCTTAATCAGCGGCACTTTCTTTCCTCCTCCACAGAGGTAAATCTGAGCCAGTGTAGTAAATGCTCGTCCCTTGTTTCTACTGTCCTGCTAGCAGTTAACTGCTCACAGAACCGAAGAGTATCACTCGGCACGGGATACTGCACTCTAACTACAAGCCTCTCCAAGCTGGGGTCACCGGGTTAAACTGCATGCACCTCTGTCAAGACTCTTGCTACACTTTGCTGTTTCCATTCCTACTTGTCACGTCTTCCACGATAATCTTTGCATCTTTAAGATTAAAAAAATTTTTTTTGCTATTTTTAAAAGGGCGAAATAGTAATTCCTTGTTTTACCGTGCATGTCTTTGACTACCACCAAGACTGAACCTTTTTGACAAGTACAGGGATTTTGTCGATACCGGAACTTTTAGTTGGAAATGGGTGATACGAAGCATAAAAATAAAAATTCTGATAGACTGTAAGTATAACTACATAATATATAGGTATACAACAATCTGAAGGGAAACAGAATGTAAATGTTAGTAACCTGGCTTTATTATTTTCCACTTTCTATTAGACTGCCTTTATTCCTAAAATAAGGGGAGTCATAATTGAGGAAATTCCAGTATTCCGCTGTTTTATTTATATATGTTTTAATCCTTTAGCATACTGAGGGGCTTTTTGAGTAATTTAAATAAATAGTAACAATAAAAAAAAAAGATTGAACAGTGTAACACGTATTGTTTCATTCCCTACATTACTTTTTCATGTATAGAACACAACACCCTCTGCCATCTTTATAATGCAGAAAACTTTAGGTTTTTCAGAACAACCAGTAATACTTTCTCAAAGATGAGATTATAAAATAAAAGAATACCTGATTCAGTTTGAGGGAGCAGAAGACAAAAAGTTGTGGCGGAGCAAGAGATGAAGCAGGAAGAAAGGACCAATTTCTTTTGTAAAGGAATATCCTAACCCCCCTGACCTAATCCATACATTAAAGGCACCTGGGGAAATTTTCACGGCTGGTTACAGCACGTGTTTGCTTTCCAGTCCACGTGGTCAGAAGGCATCACAGACACAGCTTGGTAAATTACCAGACACACTTACTGTGGCGTGGGAGATGGTCAGAATCCCGTTCTTGACGGAGCACTTCCTTCTCTGCCACACTTTCCGGATCCTAAGGAGGGAGTCAAACACAAGCTGATACAGTACCTGGTTCACGTAACTATCATAACATAGTTATTTTGCATAACAGTCATTACCAAAAAACCCCAACCCCAAACCAAAAACCACACAAACCAGAAAATTTTGGTTGCCTTTTATTATCCCAGGTGGAGGGTAATTCAGACTAGTGGGCAGGCACAAGGATGCTCATTATAGCATCGTTTTCGATAGTGAAAATGGGAAACAACAGAAACAACAGAAATCTAATAGGAGGAATGAATAAGTGATTATAGTTACATTCATACCACAGAGTATTATTATGTAGGAGTTTAGAAGAAGAAAACAACTACATATGTGCAGACCTACATAAACAGATTTCTAAAGCACACTGTTGATTGAAAACGCAAGCTGCTTTAAGGTAATTCTGGCATCATCTAATTATGTTAGAATTTCAGGCCTATAAAACAGCACTCTAAGTTTTCTACAGGCATATACATATATGTATAAACATATTTCCTTCGTTATCACCTGTCTCCCTGTTGAGAATGTAAGCTCTATAATGATAAGGACTTTCAATGTTATAGTTTCAATGTTATCGTCCCAGTGTCTACAACAGGGCCTGGCATGTAGGACTCCCAGAAGACATCTGTTGAATGCATGGGAAGAATGATGAGCAAAACTGACAGTGATCCCAGAAATGTGTAGGAGATATAGTTGCAATTTTAACAAACAAATTAAAACAAAATGAAAATCTTAGATAAAGCCAAGCAGCACACACCCACAATCAGAAAACAAGAAACTTTCTTTTAAAGGATGATAATTAGTAAAGCAAATAATCAAGATTCTACTTACTTACTGTGAAACAGAATCATTTGTTCAAGCAACAGAAAGACGGCAAGTGTGGAAGGACCAGGGGAGAAAATGGCCCAAATGAGGCTGGAGAGAGAGGTGGGGAATGGCTTTGGGAACAGCCCAACGTGCTGTGTGGAGATGAACCGGAGAAGCGACGAGTGAGTGACAGAGAGACCAGTTAGGAGGCCACCAAAATAGTCCAGGAGAGGTGACCGTGCTCATCTGAGAGCAGGGCAGCAGAGGCAGCAAGTCATGTATAACTTCTCGTTATTGGGTTGGCCAAAAGGTTCGTTCCGTTTTTCCCATAAGATGGTTCTAGTAGCATAGGATGGCTCTAGTAGCATAAGATGGCTCTAGTAGCAGAAGATGGCTCTAGTAGCACTTAGTTGTCTTTAACTTCATTGGAAACAGTTTTGTTAGACTGCATGTGACAGCTGTCATATCAGCATGCATTTAAAAAAAGACTTATCAAAAGTGAATTTTTGTGTGGCCATTTTAATATTGAAGATGGAAGAAACAAAGCAACATTTTCGGCATATTATGCTTTGTTATTTCAAGAAAGGTAAAAATGCAACTGAAACGCAAAAGAAGATCTGTGCAGTGTATGCAGAAGGTGCTGTGACTGATCGAACCTGTCAAAAGTGGTTTGTGAAGTTTCGTGCTGCAGATTTCTCACTGGACGATGCTCCACTGTCGGGTAGACCAGTTGAAGTTGACAGTGATCAAATCGAGACATTAATCGAGAACAATCAACATTATACCATATGGGAGACAGCCGACATACTCAAAATATCCGTATCAAGGCTTGAAAATCATTTGCACCAGCCTGGTTACGTGAATCATTTTGATGCTTGGGGTTCCACATAAGATAAGTGAAAAAAACCTTCTTAACCGTATTTCTACATGTGATTCTCTACTTAAATGTAATGAAAACATTCCGTTTTTGAAATAAATTGTGATGGACAATGAAAAGTGGATACTGTACAATCGTGTGGAATGGAAGAAATCATGGGGCAAGCAAAATAAACCGCCAACAACCACACCAAAGGCCAGTCTTCATCCAAAGAAGGTTATGTTGTGTATATGGTGGGACTGAAAGGGAGTCCTCTATTACGACCTTCTTCCGGAAAACCAAACGATGAATTCCAACAACTACTGTTCCCAATCAGACCGACTGAAAGCAGCACTTGATGAAAAGTGTTTGGAATTAGTCAACAGAAAACGCATAACCTTCCACCAGGATAACGCAAGACTGCATGTTTCTTTGATGACCAGGCAAAAACTGTTACAGCTTGGCTGGGAAGTTCTGATTCATCCTCTGTATTCACCAGACATTGCACCTTCAGATTTCAATTTATTTAGGTCTTTACAAAATTCTCTTAATGGAAAAAACTTCAATCCCTGGAAGACTGTAAAAGGCATCTGGAACAGCTCTTTGCTCAAAAAGATACAAAGTTTCGGGAAGATGGAATTATAAAGTTGCCTGAAAAATGGCAGAAGGTAGTGGAACAAAAGGGTGAATACGTTGTTTAATAAAGTTCTTGGTGAAAATGAAAAATGTGTCTTTTATTTTTACTTACAAACCAAAGGCACTTTTTGGCCCACCCAATAGAAACGGAAGAGCTTGTCGTCAGGCTGGCTGTGATGCAAGAGGAAAGAGCGGAGTCAAGGTTGACTCTCAAGGTTGGGGTCTGCGCGGCCAGGGGGGCATCTGGCAGAGAAAACCACAGTGGAAAAACCAGAGAGGTGGGCGAGCATGCAGTCGGCGAGCCGTGTGCTCAAGTCCGACTCAGTGCCTGCGTTCCTCAAATTGCACGTCGCAAGTCGCAGGTGCCACTCAGGGACCACAGAACAACTACTGCTGCTTCTGAAGACAGCAGGTTACATCTCAGCCTTACTGAGGAAAGCAGTGTGCTAAAGGTCTGAAGCTGGTGCACTGGAAACCTTGTAAGTACGTTTCCCTGAGAGGCTGGGACAGGTTCCTAGGTTCCTAACACCTGTAAGTATGCTAAGCGCACACAGGACCCCAGGCCGGCGGTATACGTACCCATCGCTTTTCTTCAGTAGGTACCCCTTCTTCTCACTGCCATACTCCTTGTTGCCCTGGAGCTGATGCATGCTGTATCCTCCTTGCCGGCTCTGGGAATCCTAGAAAGGAGAAACCACAGATCAGACAAATGCCGGAGACAGTTCTCAAACCCTTGACTCTATTCTGCCACGGAGCCTTTGCCTGTTGGTCTGGAGCTAAGAGAACTGTGAACTTCTGAGAGCTGTCGGGTCCTTGTCCTTATTCTAGAGGCGGAAACTGGGCAGGCAAGCAACTGCCAGCGTCACAAGCAAGTTCGAGGCCGAGCTGAGGCCTGGGGTGGAGATCTCCTACTTCTAGTTCAGAAGCCAGCTCGAATTCAAACGAACAGTGCAGCGACAGACTGGTCTATGACTCAAACCAGTCTACACTGGCAGCAGAGGTGAGCACAGGAAGGGCTGGAGGAACCGAAGCGGGCCACAAGACAAGCTCATGCATCCCGAGAGATCTTCTTTCAGGTACTCCTCCTCTGCCTCACATGTTCTGCTTAAATACCCCCAAAGGAAAGTACACCTCCTCTGTGAGGAACTAAGAATTGCTATAAAATTCTTGTTTTGTAACTTACTAGTGCTCTGCAAAAATATACCTATAACCATGCTTTTAATTTAAAAAGATGACTTTAAGGCAGGGAAAAGTGTATGGCGTGGTGACAGGGTGACAAAGGCTGACAGAACAACACGGACACAAACAAGCTTGATTTAACATCCACTGAGGCTCCCCCTTGTTTCTAAAGACTGCATGACCAGACGCAGCCATTACACTGTGGAAATGCAAGAAATAAACTAACGATGCCGAACTGTAGAACGAAAACACGGGGCTTTAGACACAGAGGTGCGACAACACATTCTCACAGAAAGCATTGACTTACTCTCCTAGACTTCGATCAGGAAGGGCAAAAGCAAGAGAAAAAAAGGCAGAACAGTTGAAAATAGTTAATTTCATTGACAGTCTTATTGTCTATAATTTAAGCACTTTCTGTAACACACAGAGAAAACATCATTGTAAAGATAATTAATATCAGATTTCTCTCTCACGCACGCCCTTTAGAGTCATGATAAACTTTGGGTGATGGGACAACAAAATATCTTTATCAAGTTTCATTTCAGGTCATTTGAGAACAGAAAAAAAAGCTGAATGGAAGAACATGAGGTACACATTTCACCAGGATTGAAGGGCTGACAAACCTCAAAGTGTGTGTGTGTAAAGGGAATCAACACCTCGGTGAAACCCAGGTCATTACGTAGAAAATCTAAGAAGAGCAACAAATTGTAAGAAGAGCCTTTCTTTTCCAAGTGAAGAGAATTTAATAAAAATATCCAGTTCACAAGCTGCAGCTCGATGGTGAAGAGACAGAAAGCGGAGGCAGCCATTATTTACTGACAGCTTGTGCACGGCCCGCCTTCCAGGCCAGGATGGCCTCTTTCTGGCATTCAGGACCCTCTGGACCAAACAGCATGTGCTCGGTGAATGCGTATTAATGTTAATAATAGCTGCAGGAAAATCTGCAGGACAGCGCACCTCTGTAGGGCTAGTCTACACGTGATGAGTTCACCGTTCAAAAGCACGCCCCGAACACTCCCTGAAAACCAGGCGGGGTGAACATGCTGAGGACACTGGGACACAGCCCATCTCAGAGACGGAAGCTCCCCCTCGGAACCCACACCGTCCTGCTCTCGCGTGTAGGTGCAGCTGAGAGCTAAGCGCACGCTGTACCAGGCAAGTTGACTCAAACGAAAGAGGTTACAAACTCTATTCATTTTCTTAATCTGAGTAATTTCTTTGCCTTTAACTGGCCAGATTCCCTCCAGCTGAAACATCTCATTGGACAAGTTTAATCACCTGGGGAGAAGTGGGGTGTAGGAATCTTGAAAAATTCCCCTCCGTGTTTACTTTTAACCAGGGTCCACAGCCTTGAACTCAGAGTCATTTGGCCCACTCTGCCCTCCCTGACAGGTACTTTCTGGATGGAACTATGACCAAGGACCTGTACCACACACCAAGTAGGCAGAGATAGCCTGCCTCTACCAGTGCCTCTAGTGACAGCCCTCAATACAATAGTAGTGACACATGGGATTTTTTCAAGGAGGCAGCAATGTGGCCATAATACTAATAAAGAACAATCAGGATAGAAAACTAGATCAGGTGGTAGAGGCCTGAGCCGTGGGACAAAATAAGAGGCCAGGATAAATGAAATCCACAGAGCTCCTGCTTTAACCCAATGAAATCACATGAAAATCACTTAACTATCAACCTGGAGTTAGGGATCTTTGCCATAGCTATACCTCTCCAGAACATTAAAGGCAAAATCTAAAATCTCCTTGATATCAATTCTCATTAAGTTAATTCTCTTCCTTGGAACGCTTTTCTTTGAACTAAACTTCCCTTTATCTGCCCACATAATTCCTATCTGTCTGAACGCTTTAAAACTATGCACCTCTCATCTTAACTGGTTTGCTAACCTTTAAAATAACAGCCTAAATTTTGGGGTTTTTTAAAAATAATTTTTACTGGAATATAGTCAATTTACAATGTTGAAAGCCTAAGTTAAAAAAATAAAAGTATTTACCTTTTTAAAAAAATAAGGATTCAGATGCTGACAGCTTATGAAAACTATTATAGTCTGTAAACTTACTACTAAGACATTCCTTACATATATTTACGACTAGCCTAAATTAACTTTCAATTCTGAATAACAAACAGATTGAGTAGACCTTGCTTTATATCAGACAAATGTGGTTTTAAAGGTGGATAAAGTGGCTGATGCCTAGGCTTTGACCTCAGAAGCCGATTCCACTAAACCAAGCAGGAAGAAGCAGTGATTCAGAGGTAGCGTCAACAATCCTAAATTAACTAGTAATGAGTTTTATGGCCTAAGAAAGTCACACAAATGATTGTCTCTGTCCTTGGAGAAATGAGGGCTTAGCAGGGCACTCCAGATAAAGGAAAAGAGGATTCTCTTTTTTGAGAAAATAAACCTTGGAGAATTGGTAACACTTAATAAATAAACAAAATAAAACACAACTGAAGGAATGAAATAGGTTCTGAATCCTTTGAAAGCACAATAGAAATCAATGTGTACTGAGGAAAGAGAAATGCAAACGCGAAACTCACTTCAGGTAAACAATTGAAAACTCAAATAGTGAACTTAAAATAAAACCTTGGCAAAAATCCATGATGTGAGTCAAGATGTAAACTATAGAATGAAACTACAGTATTATTTTTTAGTTCAATTTCCCATTCTCTATTAGCAGTACAAATTACTTTACTTTCTTATTAGACAAGCTTATTAACATATAAAACGCATTATTAAGGAGTAAAACCTCAAATCTTTTAAAACTGCAAGCAATTAACACCCTCATTGACTTAATGGGTTATAAATGTTTGTGGCATCCAAATTAAAACTAAACCTCTATTTATAGAAGCTTCAAATTTCTAAGGTAAGGTATGAATGGAGTGGGCAAAAAATTCCTTCTGTTTCATCTTACTAAATATTTATTGAGTAGTTCTGGGGTGCCAGGCAATGTACTGGATACTGTGAAAGGAGAGGTGAGTAAAACACAGATAGTTTGCAAACTATGATGAGCTACTGAGACTCAAATAAAAAGATGAAGTTTTGGGAATGACTTATGGATAGCACCATTAAAAATAAAATATTTCCAACCCTAAAAACAGTTTCTACTAAAAATCCAAAGATCCTACTTAGAGCTCAAATTCTTTTTTTTAAAATTTACTACTTTTAATATAATTTAATTGTGCTTATATAATTTTTTTTTACATCTTTACTGGAGTATAATTGCTTTACAATGGTGTGTTAGTTTCTGCTGTATGTGGGTACACAGCCCACATACCTCCCTGCCCGCTGATGCCTACTATACACCTCCCTGCCCACAGGTCAGCAGGCACTCAGTGTCACAGGGCTACAGACCCCTCTCGCTGTACGAAGACCCAACGTGTACATAAAACTGGTTCTGGGGGGCAGGAGGGTAGAGGGCTATAATCGCTCAGTCTAGAGAACCCTCAAGATTGCTTTAACATTAGTGTTGCTGGAGCAGGGCTTCCCATGTTTGAGGGGGTTTGCTTTGTTTTTGTCTTGGACTCATGAACCCCTTTTGGAAATTTTAGGGATTTACAGATAGTTTGCAATTGTGAGATAATATGATGAGGAACTGACATATGAAAAATGCTGTATTTTGTGTGATTATGATTAAATATTGCATTTAAATACTGCACTTAAATTGAATCCATAATAAATTCGTAACACAAACAGGCAAATGTTTACCTTCTCCCATGCAACAAATGGTGCTCACTATTTAATGTACCCTTCATATGAAGTCCATTCCCTTTAGTGTGTATCCAAGGTTCTCCACAATCCGGTCTGGGTTTTCACCTCAGAAGCGGCATCTCTCACTCCTCCACCCACCCTGCCCCAAGCTGCTGTGCCCTGCTGAATGTGCCGGGCAGCTTCTCACTCCTGGGACTCTTTGTTTCCTCTCTTTCTCAGCACACCTCCTCCCAATCTCTGTCTTACAGCATCAATACCGCTTTAGGTCCGGCCACTTGTTCACATGGCTGACTCTCTCTATTACCTACTAGACAATGAGATCCTTGACAGAAGGGACTCAAGCTTAATGCCTAGAAGAGTTGCCAGCACACAGTAAGTATTCATTAGATGTTTGACCAAACAAATGAACAGGTGAGATTAATAATTAAGCATTTGTATTGCATTAATCTAACACCTACCATGCACCGTATAACTCCATTTCAGCATCCAAAGACTATCTCAACCTTAATATTCCTAACTGTGGGGCAAAACCTCTATAGGAATCTGTATCAAAATATTTCTCTATTTCTCTGGCAAAATGAGACAGCCCCTTTTGGCTGTCTGGAAAAACAGGGATGATCTAAGAGGAACTGAGGTATGTACATCAACACCTGGGAGGGTGTTCTTCTGAAGCACACACCTTAAAGGCAGGATGGAAAACCTGGTCATGGAGCTGGGGGTGAGGGTTATCTTTTTTTATAAGGAGGGAACAGGAGCCCAAAGACCGTTCCTACTGTGTTTCATACGATAGGTACGCACTGTGTCTTATGTCTCATCTGCGCCTCCCTTCCCTCCCCACCCCGCCCCCGGCAGGAAGTTCTCACTATGCTTGTTCTGCAGATCAGGAAACACAAAGGCTATCACAAGCGGCCCTGCTTACACGGTTAGTTAGCCCTGCTGGAAACACACAGATCACCTACTTCTTTCTGATCAAGTTGAAGGGAGGATTTTATTAAGTCTCGGAGTGCAGTCAGCTGTTTCTTTTCTTCATCCTGGGTCTGTTTTATCTATGAGAGAAAAACAGTTCTTCTATCGCTTATCTCTCATACATTTATGAGCAGAGTTTAATTCATCCAAATGTATACTACTCATCAAACAATTCAATTATACAGTCGATTTCCTTATTAAAGTCCTTCACACGGTCTCATTTTTGATATGAGAGGCACAATTTTCTCATCTTCTTAAAGTACCAGTGAGTTTTGAAATTAGTAAATAATGCAACATGCTTCCTTATTAAATAATACACCTAGGCTAGACAATGAGCTCTGAAGGACTATTTTAAACAAAGGTTAAGAAATAACATTGAGTTATTTGCTTCTGGTATTTCAAAGGGTGCCAGTGGAAATATCAATACCACGACGTGACTGAATGGGCCAGTAGACAATCCTGAGAATGACCAGAATCCCAAGAGCTAATGCATACATGAAAGCTTACATGAAGGGAAGGGATTGGTGCTGCTTTTCTTATTAATCACTTGGAACTTAACTGCAACCTGAACCATGTTAACTTTTCAAAGAAAAATCAGAAAAGTTCTATTAGAATATAAGGTATCATGTGTAACTCTAAAACCTTATTTGAACACATGTATCAATAGTTACACTCCTAAAATATATACTTTTAATATTATTCACTGCCAAGCGGTTCATGAAGAACAAACTTGAGATTTCTCAGATGCAATTAGTTTTTTTCTCAAAAAAGTTTTCCTCTTGATTTTCCTATTCTAAAAGCAAAACCTAGATAGTAGGGGAAAAAAGGAGAGGAAATATAAAACCAACAAGCAAGCAAAAAAAAAAAAAAAAAACCATAAACCTGCTTACTCAGAGACAGTCACTTAATTTTTTTCCTTCCAGGATAAAAATTTCCTGACCAAAGGGCACTCATAATGTGCTGCTACTGAACCCAGCACGGAGAGCCATTCAGAATCAATGGCTATCCATCTACTCCCCGCCCTGCTCCACCTAGGTCCCAGAAACTACTCTGGAATATCTGACAAGTGATGATGTCTCTGAGTTAAACCAGAAAAACAAAACAAAACAAACCACAAAAACAACATTTACTGGCCCTAGATTTATGCTGACACATCACTTCACCTTGTCTTCTTTTTTCTTTAACGCTCTTCTAATACAGATTTCAGATTTACTGATATTTATCTATAAAAGCAAGTTAAAGTGCAGGTATTTTGTAAAGAACTTACATTATATAAATCAGCAGCCAGTTTTTCAATGTACTGTTTCAATTTATCAGCTGTCTTCAAGCCATCTTGAAAGAAACTACAATGGAAAACATCAGAGATTTATCAGCAGTATGAAAAGAGAAATGAATCATAATTACCTGAAAAATCTGAAAATTTTCATAGATACGTATTTACTCTCTACCCATATATCTATACGAAACACTTATAAAACTAATTTCAGTATTTTATAAAGATGGACCAATAAACAAACTACAGGCACAATTTGACATGTGCTAGCAGGTGTCACATGGACACTGCAGATAACAGCTACATCTCCAACCCACTGAGTCATACACAGAACAATTCTTCCTGGTTGTGCCATATTTGAATTTGAAAGAGACAGAGAGACACGTTTGCCAGTGGAATATCATGAAGTCTGACTAGATACTAACGAGAGAAATAAAGGCCGGAGGACAGTCAGCAAGGGTTCTTCCAGTTTCCAAAAGATCCCTGGGTCCCTACACACTTGAAACACAGGATGCTGAATCAGTGATACGGACTACGGATTCGGAAAGTGCTCTCCTACCACACACGTTAAGAAGGGGGTGTCATCTCACCCTGAACTGGCAACAAGCACTGACATCTGCTGAGCGACCGTCACCTGATGCCTCATTTCATCTACACCCTCACAGCAACCCGAACGAGCGGGTAAGTACCTCAAGTCTCTCCTCCATCCCAAAGGAGGAGCTGAGGCCCAGAGCGAGGGTGGAACTTGCCCAAGCTGCTGACGCAACTACTAAGTGTCAGAAGTGGGATCAGGTCCAGGTGCCGACACCCCCGCTCTCACTACCAAGTGACGCGATTTCTTGTCTGAGCGCTTCCACTCAGGAGCCCCGTTTGTGTCTGTGTTCAGAATGTCCTCCACCCTGCTGGAAGCTTCTTTAACCTCCACGGCAGATTATTTCTTAATGCACGTCACCTGCGCTGCTTTCTCCCCAGGAAAGGAAGAGGTCCTTGAGGAGGAGGACGGTCTCTCATCCCCACACCATAATGGGCCCAGCACAGAACAGCAGATGCTCACTTAGAAGGTAAGAATGAAGCACGACTAAGAATTTTAGGGGCACATTTTGGGATCCATGTATATCTTTCTAGCTTAATATGTACACTCAATGGTAACAATACATCCTTGTCAGAACTGGCCTTCGAAGTGATTAGTGAAATTCTACAAGTTCCAAAGTTTTTTAAGGTTCGTATCTTTAGCAGAGAACCCTTACTGAAATAAGGGTTTCATGTAATCAAGCTACATGTAAATTCTCATCTACTAACATTCAGGTTTTCATCACTGCCTTTAGGGATGAAAGTTGAACTTCTTGGTACAAAATTGAGTAACTTCTATGTTCTGGCCCCTGAATATCTTTCTGGTTTTTATCTCCTCCCATTTTCCCCTTAAAAACTCTGGCCTCCTGCCATGCTCCATTATTTCCAGTTGCTTCCCCAGCCTTCGCATATGCTGTTCCCGTTGCCTGAAATGCCCTTCCCCACTATTACATGCCTACCGAACTCTCTCATTCTATCCTGGCTCAGCTCAGCTGCTCCCTCCCCAGGCGGCTTTCCCCAGCCTTTCTAGTCAAGGGGATGGCATCGTTGAGCACTTGCTTGTGCCCAGGCCTAAGTGGCAACCCTAGAGCAGCTGACAATGTTCTGCGCAAAGCAGACCATCCAAAAGCATTAACCTGAACCAGCCTCTTCTACATCCCAGAAGGAGTGTCTGCCAAGGACACAGAAGTACGGCTAAAAAGTTAACCACAGCAAAACTCATTTTAATCTCTGATACTGTACTTAATTTCTGGAGACAGGGCTTGAAAGTAGAACACCTGACGGATGCTGTCAGGACTTCTTACAACAGGAGAAACAAGGGCATTGGGATGAGATGATGATGGCCTAGGCTGTGGCTCTGGGACTTACCCTCTATGGGATGCTGGCAAGTCACTAAACTTCTGCCCGTGTTACTGGTATTAAATGGGATGAATAATACAGATAAGACACACAAAATGACTCAGCAAGGTGCTGGGCAGTTAGGATGTGCTCAGTAAATGTTGCTTTTCTTCCCTGGAGCCGCAGAGGTTTACCATGTTACTTCTTTCTCAGAGGGATACAGATTCTTCGAAGATATTTTTGTAAAGGTGTTTCATTTTCACTTTCAACACGAAGGGAATTTAATCATCACATTAAAAAAAAAAAAGTGAGTTTAAACGAGAATGCTCTAGATCTGTGTTTTCCAATACAGTGTTTTCCACTAGCCACATGCAGCCAATTTAGTTAAAATTAAGTAAATTTAAAATCCGGTTCCTGAAGTCTCACACCCACATGTCAAGTGCTCAGCAGCCAAGCGTGGCTGGCGGGTACCATGTGAGACAACAAAGAGTATCAACACTTCCGTCATTTCAGAAAGTTCTACTGGACAGTGCTGCTCGACATCAAGAATAAGCAAACAGATCTGAACAGCATGCAAGGCATGTTATAAAACATACATTTGAGGGCTTCTCTGGTGGCGCAGTGGTTGAGAATCCGCCTGCCAACGCAGGGGACACGGGTTCGAGCCCTGGTCCGGGAAGATCCCACATGCTGCGGAGCACCTGGGCCCGTGAGCCACGACTACTGAGCCTGCACGTCTGGAGCCTGTGCTCCGCAACGAGAGAGGCCGCGACAGTGAAAGGCCCGCGCACCGCGATGAAGAGTGGCCCCCGCTCGCCGCAACTAGAGAAAGCCCTCGCACAGAAATGAAGACCCAACACAGCCAAAAATAAATAATAAATAAATAAATAAATAATTTAAAACATACATTTGATGGAGAAAGAGTGCACTGTTTTACTTTGAGATGGTGTTGATAAAAATGGGAAGTTCTCTACCAGCAGTGAAAGCAAACTGGAAGGGGGGGCAAATTCCTAACAATTAAAAGGCTGAAGAAAGACGCAAAAAGTCGATTTGCCTATAGTTAAATTCTTCCAAACATTACAAGAAAACTCAGTGCAATGAAGAATTATTTTAATCTATGGTATGATCCATTTCTGTAAACAAATCATATATGTAAATCCAGTAATCTTCTGAGATTATGTTTTTTTCTCCCCCCTCTTTTTCATTAACTCCATTTTCTAAATATTTTCTAAGAAAAGATCATATGTTACTCAGGCAGGACAAAATTTAAAAATCGACACTTAGCCTGGGAGAACAGGCTGAGTAGAGCCCCTCTCAGATGGTTATTTTAGGGCCAACGTCTAGCGTTGCGTGGGAAGCAGGAGCGGGGCTGGGGGATTGCAGGGCAACAACACACCTGCCAGTCCTTAGCGATGCCACAAAGGCCAACAGGCTGCCAACCGCACCGTCCCTCTGGGGAGCCCCTGGCCCCCACCCATGCTTGATTCTCCCACCTACTGGCCAGCCGGGACTCAAAGCCACAACCTCCCACTGGGGGCACCCGCTTCTCTGTTCCCTTCCTCCCTCTCTTTGAGCTGGTTCTGGTTCAGTGGAAGTGCGTGGGCTTAGGAGTCATAAAACATACCGTATTTTGGCTCTAAACCTGACCGTATGTATAACCTCAGGCAGGTCATTGACCTTGTCTGACTACGGCATGCTTATCTCCAAATGTGGACATTTTCTAGCTTCCAGGGGCATCAGATGAGCTATTACAGATAAAGTGTTCTGTTCACTGAAAAGGGAAGCACAGGTGTCAGTTCTGGTGACATATGACTCAACCTGAACGTGGATGCTTTGCCGACAAAAGGGGAAATTACCTCATGACATCCCACTTGTCCCTTGGCCAATTTCTCCGTAAATCACTGAAATAATTTGGAAAACAGGTGATGATGCAGTAATAATAATGGCAGCTGGGAGGTATTTACTGAGTATTTACTGAGTATTTACTCTGTGCCGGTCACTCACCATGATGCCTACATAATTCATGGAATACCCCTTTTTAAAGGTCTCATTACAGTCTAACAAAAGAAGGTAATTATTATTATTAACCTGTAAGACAGATAAGGAAAACAGGCCCAGAGAGGTCAAGTGGGTTGTCTAGGGTCATCTAGTCACTGAGTGCAGAGCCGGGATTTGAGTATAAGTCTTCTGATCTCTAGAGCAAAGGTAATTAAAAAACAAGACTGATCTGGGTCCAAATCCTGGCTCTCCCACTGAATAACTGCATAATCTCTGGAGCCCTGCGCCACAGTGTCCTTATACAGGAAATGGAGAGAGTCGCATGGACCTTGGAGAGTTCTTGTGAGCACTGGAAAATGTTTTTAAAATGCCAGGCACAGAGAAGCAGCTCAATACATGCCAGCCACTGGCCAGCGAAATGGGCTTCATCGTTTCTCTCACCTTAGGGACACAGCAGGACTGGTTCATTTTTTAAAGAAGCAGCTTGAAAGAAATATGACCATATTTTAATGACACTGGGTGCCAGAAAAAGACAAGCTGCCAACGGATGGGCGGAGTGACCCTCACATTTACACTGACGAGCTGGAACACACCTGCAAGCTGCAGAAAGCAAGTCAGGAGTGTCTGACACTCACCCACCATCAGGCAGGACACATCCTCCTGAGAACAAACAAGAACCTTCTCCATCCTGAGAGAGTTGCTACGTACTTCACTTCCTTCTTAAGTCACTCTAAGCAATGACGGGGAAGGAAAACACTATATTCGTCCTGCTTTTAATTTAAAAGAAAGAGAGACCAGAAAGTCTCCCTGATACCCCTTTATCACATGTTCTGCTTGGCTTAGGAAGAGGTATTACTTGGCCAAAAGCTGAAAGATTCAGAGAGCATTACATTATTTTCAAAAGAAGTTAGGGGGCTTCCTTGGTGGCGCAGTGGTTAAGAATCCGCCTGCCGATGCAGGGGACACGAGTTCGAGCCCAGGTCCGGGAAGATCCCACATGCTGCAGAGCACCTAAGCCCGCATGGGCCCCAACTACTGAGCCTGCACTCTAGAGCCCGTGAGCCACAACTACTGAGCCCATGAGCCGCAACTACTGAAGCCCACGCGCCTAGAGCCGGTGCTCTGCAACAAGAGAAGCCACCGCAATGAGAAGCCCGCGCACCACAATGAAGAGTAGCCCCTGCTCGCTGCAACTAGAGAAAGCCCGCGCGCAGCAACGAAGACCCAACGCGGCCAAAAATAAATAAATAAAATAAATTAATTAATTAAAAAAAAAGAAGTTAGGACGCCCTGGAACAGCAGAGAGTATGGTTTTATAAAACAAATTGAACTATAAAGCAAAATTTTAAAAAAGTAACCTCTTAATTCCACCATCAATCCCTTATGAAAAACTGATTTCCAAGCTTCAGGCTTAGACTAAGTCAGGCGCTGACTTCCAGCTGTCTAGGTAACAGGGACATTTTCTCCCAGATCCATTCTGTGTTATGTCCTGTGGTATTTAAGAAACTTGAATGCACAAGGGTAGTGTAAGTACTAATTAAGAATCTAAGAATCTTTGTTTTGTTCTGTTGTATTTTTTATTAAAAAAAAAAAGACAAAATTCATGTAACATAAAATTCACCATTTTAAAGTGTACAGTTCAGTAGTTTTTAGTATATGCGCTGTGTTGTGCAACCACTATCTAATTCCAGGACATTTCCCCCAGACCAAAAAGATATACTGTGCCCGTTAGCAGTGACTCCTAATTTCGCTCTTCTTCTACCCGCCAGCAAACAACAATCCGCTTTCGGTCTCAAAGGACTTGCCCCTTCTGGACATTCGCTTCAACGAAATCATACCATATGTAATCAATCCTTTGCTCCGGCTCCTTTCACTTAGAAAAACTTTTAAAAAAACTGAAGTATAGTTGATTTACAATATTGTGTTACTTTCACATGTACAGCAAAGTGATTCAGTTATACATATACATATAAAATATTTTTTCAGATTCTTTTCCATTATGGGTTATTACAAGACATTGAACATAGTTCCCTGTGTTAATATGATAAATCCCTGTTGTTTAGAATAATGTTTTAAATACTAATCCACCTTGTAGCGTGTATCAATGCTTCATTCCCTTTTTTTAAAAAATATCTTTATTGGTGTATAATTGCTTTTCAACGTTGTGTTAGTTTCTGCTGTACAACAAAGTGAATCAGCTATATGTACACATATATCCCCATATCCCCTCCCTCTTGAGCCTCCCTCCTACCCTCCCTAACCCTTCCCTCTAGGTTGTCACAAAGCACCGAGCTGATCTCCCTGTGCTATGCAGCCGCTTCCCACTAGCCATCCATTTTACATTTGGTAGTTTGTATGTGTCCATGCCACTCTCTCACTTCGTCCTAGCTTCCCCTTCCCCCGCTGTGTCCTCAAGTCCATTCTCTGTGTCTTTACTCCTGTGCTGCCACTAGGTTCATCAGTACCTTTTTTTTAGATTTCATGTATGTGCATTTGCACACCGTTATTTATTTTTCTCTTTCTGACTTACTTCACTCTCTAAGACAGACTCTAGGTCCATCCACCTCATTACAAATAACTCAGTTTCGTTCCTTTTTATGGCTGAGTAATATTCCACTGTGTATATGTGCCACGTCTTCTTTTTCCATTCATCTGTTGATGGAAATTTAGGTTGCTTCCATGACCTGGCTATTGTAAATAGTGCTGCAATGAACATTTGGGTGCATGTATCATTTTGAATTATGGTTTTCTCAGGGTATATGCCCAGTAGTGGGATTACTGGGTCATATGGTAGTTCTATTTTTAGTTTTTTAAGGAACCTCCGTACTATTCACCATAGTGGCTATATCAATTTACATCCCCACCAACAACGCAGGAGGGTTCCCTTTTCTCCACACCCTCTCCAGCATTTACTGTTTGCAGATTTTTTGATGATGGCCATTCTGACCCGTGTGAGGTGATACTTCATTGTGGTTTTGATTTGCATTTCTCTAATGATTAGTGATGTTGAGCATCTTTTCACGTGTTTGTTGGCCATCTGTACGTCTACTTCGTAGAAAAGTCTATTTAGGTCTTCCACCCATTTTTGGATTGGGTTGTTTTTTTGATATTGAGCTGCATGAGCTGCTTGTATATTATGGAGATTAAACCTTTGTCCCTTGCTTCGTTTGCGAATATTTTCTCCCATTCTGAGGGTTGTCTTTTCGTCTTGTTTATGGTTTCCACTTCATTCCCTTTTATGGCTACACAATATTTTGTTTCTCCATTCATCAGCTGATGGATATTTGGGTGTTTCCACATTTTGGCTATTGGAGATAATGCTGCTATAAGCATTCATGAACACATTTTTATTAAGCACTTGTTTTCAATTATCGTGGGTACACACCTAGGAGTGGAACTGCTAGGACACATAGCTCTACATTTAAACTTTTTGAGGAACTGACAGACTCTTTTCCAAAGTAGTTGCCCCCCATTTACATTTCTATAGCAATGTACTGAGGGTTCCAATTTCTCCACTTTTCCATCAAGACTTATTTTCTGTTATGTTACTGTTTTGTTTTTTCATGATAACAGCTTCATTATATTGTTGGCTGTTTTTTCTTTTCTTCTCTTGGAACAGCTACCTGGGTGTTCCAGTAACCCTGCAACCACCTCCTGGTGTCTCAGCTAAGAGTGCCTGTCTCAGTTCTGCCTGGAAACACAGCACGTACTGGCTGCCGCTGCTGAGATCCCCTCGGGTACAGCTGATTCTCCTGGTGGCTCAGTGAGGCTGTCCTCCTACATCTGACGTGGACGTCCACCTCTGGAACGTGCTGCCCTGTAGCCCATCTCAGGAGTAAGCACTCCCTGACTCACTCCATCGTGCCACTGGCCTCGCCACTCCGCCACTGCTGTTTTTAATTACGGTCTTCCTAGTGGGTGTGATGTGGCATTACACTTTGGTTTTGATTTGCACTTCCCTAACGACTAATGATGCGGAGCATTTAATCATGAGCTTTCTGGCCATTTGTATATCTTTTTGGGAGAAATGGCTATTTGAATTCTTTGCCCGTTTTTAAATTGAGGTGTTTATCTCTTTGTTGTTGAGCTGTAAGGGTTCTTTATATATCCTGGACACTACACCCTTATCAGATAAATGATTTGCAAATATTTTCTCCCCTTCTGTGGTTGTCCTCTCACTTGCTTACCAGTGTCCTTTCAGTCACAGAAGCTTTTACCTTCGAAGTCCATTTTCTTTTTTCCCTTGGTTTCTTCTATTTTGTCTGTTTTGACACATATTTATTGAGCATCTTTTAAGTGAATGACTGTGACCTTGGGCAGGTTACTGATCTTTTCTGAGCTACAATTTCCTGGTTGCTCTATAAATGCTAGCTGTTATTATCTGCAAGATGAAGGATGGTAAAGTAATGTTTGTAAGTGCTCTCGAGTCTGCAGACCATAATGATACTCACCAAGTGGTAAAAGGAGTGGGTGAGCAGTAGAATAATGTGTGTTTGTTTTGAAAGCAGCATGTTACTGACAATGTTCATGTCTGAAAGTGAGGAGTAACTGGTGGGGTGATCTGAAACGGGTGACAAAAGCTCTTCTTTCCTGCACCCTCTATTTTTCCGCTGTAGCAGCTGTATCCCCGCTGAGGTACTATGAGTACACGAGAGATTACTGGAGCAAATTCATTCTTTTTTTTTTTTTTTTTTTAAAAGAAAAGAAAATATATATTTTTTCCTTGTGATGAGAACGCTTAGGATTTACTCTCTTAACAAATTTCATATATAACATACAACAGTGTCAGTTATATTTATGATGTATATTACATCCCTAGTACTCACTTATCTTATAATTGGAGGTTTGTGCCTTTTTTTTTTTTAATGTATATAATTTAATGTGTTTAGAAATATACACACACCTGTGATACCATCACCACAGTCAAGATAACAAACATATCAGTCACCTCCAAGTTTCCCTGTGTCCCTTTGCTTTCTTCTTCTGTGATGAGAACATTTAACTTGATATCTACCTTCTTAACAAATTTTAGGTACACAATACCATACTATTAACTATAAGCACTATATTTTACAGCAGATCTCTAGAAATAATTCATCTTGTATAGCTGTAACTTTACACCCATTGAACAATAGCTCCCATTTTCCCTACCCCCATCCACTGGCAACCACCATTTAATTTTCTGCATCTACACTTTTGACTGTTTTAGATACCTCCTGTAAGTGGAATTATGCAGTATTTGTCCTACTGTGACTGACTTATCCCACTTAATGTTTTCAGATCCATCCATGTTGTTGAAAATGATGAGATTTCCTTCTTTTTAAAGGCTGAATAATATTCCATTTTATGTGTATACCACATTTTCTTTATTGACGTGCTTGTCAGTGGATGTTTTAGCTGTTTTCATACTTGGCTACTTTTTTTTTTTTTTTTTTTTTTTTAAAGCTTGTGTTTCCTTATTTATTTTCATTTTGGATGATCTGTCCATTGGTGAAAGTGGGGTGTTAAAGTCCCCTACTATGAATGTGTTACTGTCGATTTCCCCTTTTATGGTTGTCAGTATTTGCCTTATGTATTGAGGTGCACCTATGTTGGGTGCATAAATATTTACAATTGTTATATCTTCCTCTTGGATCGATCCCTTGATCATTATGTAGTGTCCTTCTTTGTCTCTTCTAATAGTCTTTGTTTTAAAGTCTATTTTGTCTGATATGAGAATTGCTACTCCAGCTTTCTTTTGGTTTCCATTTGCATGAAATACCTTTTTCCATCCCCTTACTTTCAGTCTGTATGTGTCTCTAGGTCTGAAGTGGGTCTCTTGTAGACAGCAAATATATGGGTCTTGTTTTTGTATCCATTCAGCCAATCTGTGTCTTTTGGTGGGAGCATTTAGTCCATTTACATTTAAGGTAATTATCGATATGTGTGTTCCCATTCCCATTTTCTTAATTGTTTTGGGTTTGTTATTGTAGGTCTTTTCCTTCTTTTGTGTTTCTTGCCTAGAGAAGTTCCTTTAGCAGTTGTTGTAGAGCTGGTTTGGTGGTGCTGAACTCTCTCAGCTTTTGCTTGTCTGTAAAGGTTTTAATTTCTCCATCAAATCTGAATGAGATCCTTGCTGGGTAGAGTAATCTTGGTTGCAGGTTTTTCTCCTTCAACACTTTCAATATGTCCTGCCACTCCTTTCTGGCTTGCAGAGTTTCTGCTGAAAGATCAGCTGTTAACCTTATGGGGATTCCTTTGTGTGTTATTTGTTGTTTTTCCCTTGCTGCTTTTAATATGTTTTCTTTGAATTTAATTTTTGACAGTTTGATTAATATGTGTCTTGGCGTATTTCTCCTTGGATTTATCCTGTATGGGACTCTCTGTGCTTCCTGGACTTGATTAACTATTTCCTTTCCCATATTAGGGAAGTTTTCAACTATAATCTCTTCAAATATTTTCTCAGTCCCTTTCTTTTTCTCTTCTTCTTCTGGAACCCCTATAATTCGAATGTTGGTACGTTTAATGTTGTCCCAGAGGTCTCTGAGACTGTCCTCAGTTCTTTTCATTCTTTTTTCTTTATTCTGCTCTGCAGTAGTTATTTCCACTATTTTATCTTCCAGGTCACTTATCCGTTCTTCTGCCTCAGTTATTCTGCTATTGATCCCATCTAGAGTACTTTTAATTTCATTTATTGTGTTGTTCATCGTTGCTTGTTTCATCTTTAGTTCTTCTAGGTCCTTGTTAACTGATTCTTGCATTTTGTCCATTCTATTGTCCATTCTATCTCCAAGATTTCGGATCAACCTTACTATCATTATTCTGAATTCTTTTTCAGGTAGACTGCCTATTTCCTCTTCATTTGTTAGGTCTGATGGGTTTTTATCTTGCTCCTTCATCTGCGGTGTGTTTTTCTGTCTTTTCATTTTGCTTATCTTACTGTGTTTGGGGTCTCCTTTTTTGCAGGCTGAAGGTTCGTAGTTCCTGTTGTTTTTTGTGTCTGTCCCCAGTGGCTAAGGTTGGTTCAGTGGGTTGTGTAGGCTTCCTGGTGGAGGGTACTAGTGCCTGTGTTCTGGTGGATGAGGCTAGATCTTGTCTTTCTGGTGGGCAGGTCCACGTCTGGTGGTGTGTTTTGGAGTGTCTGTAGACTTGTTATGATTTTAGGCAGCCTCTCTGCTAATGGGTGGGGTTGTGTTCCTGTCTTGCTAGTTGTTTGGCATAGGATGTCCAGCACTGTAGCTTGCTGGTCGTTGAGTGAAGCTGGGTGCTGGCGTTGAGATGGAGATCTCTCGGAGATTTTTGCTGTTTGATATTATGTGCAGCTGGGAGGTCTCTTGTGGATCAGTGTCCTGAAGTTGGCTCTCCCACCTCAGAGGCACAGCACTGACTCCTGGCTGCAGCACCAAGCGCCTTTCATCCACAGGGCTCCTTAATTTGGGATGATTCGTTGTCTATTCAGGTATTCCACAGATGCAGGGTATATCAAGTTGATTGTGGAGCTTTAATCCGCTGCTTCTGAGGCTGCTGGGAGAGATTTCCGCAAATTCATTCTTGAGCTCCACCTGACTACTATGTATTGAAAATCATTTTGGGAAGCGGAATAAGTTCTCAGAATATGAAATTTCTCTTTTTAAATCTAAGTAGAGGATGCTTTACAGGTCCACTACACATCTATAAAGAGTCTGGAGAGTCTGACTGAAGTAGGAAAGAATAAGAGTAGTCCTCAGAAGAAAGGTACACTGGTTTCTCGCTGTGATGGCATCCTTGCGGCTCAACCTGGGGCAGCTGGGGTTGAATTACATTATAACCCAGTTCTACTACTGGATGTGTTTGAATCTCTCTCCCTGCAAGGAAGTTCTCAGCGTATAGGGTTTCCTTCTGCTGATCTTTCTCTGCCCTAGGGTAGATGCTTCTACCAGATTCCAGTGCCCAAATGCCAGCCATCCTCCAAGTCCAATTCCAAGTGCCACAACCTCCTTTAAGGAGCCCTCTGTAGTCTCCGTCGCCAGAAGTCTCTCCTTCTCTTGATGCCCTGTGTTATCAGTCACTTTCCAGCCCCATTATGATTATTGATGGAGCTGACTTACTTCCTATACCAGACAGTTAACTCCCATAAGCAGAAGCCTTGTTTCACCTCTGAACCCCAGAACCTAGAAAAGTACCTGGCCTCTGTTAAGAGAGTAATAAATATTTGTGGAAAGGGAAAAAGCCAAGAATCAAGGGAGGATGCTCTTCTTTTCACCTTTACCAACAAAGGTTAATATATCTCTAGTTTACAAAACATCTTTTTTGGAAAACTCATGTTTGTGTAGGTTAAATCCTCCTCAGGGATTTTGAAATCAAAAGAGATTTCTAAAATCAGGTGAAATCAGACTTGCTGCTCTAGTGTTGTAGTAATTGAGAAGACAAAGAGATTCACTTATTTCTGTAAAAGTTTCAAAATATTCTAGGAAAACTGAAACTGATGAAAGATGAAAAATTCCACCCTAAACTAAAATCAGGGACCACCACCACACATTTCAAAGTGTCACAAGCACCTGCTATACTATGAAGGCAAAGGTTAGTCCAGGTCATCAGTATGAGGCTTCCACAGGCAAAATTATAAATGTGAAAATATTTCTACTTCACTATAATTACTTTTATACATATCTGAAAGTTTTATACAAGGCGGAATTTACTTTGAAAAGAGGAAAAAAGTAAAATCAAAGTTATGTAAATAACAAGTTGATCATTAAAAGTTTGATCTTCCTGAAGAGAAATAATCCTGTATAATAAAATATGTGAATGAATGATTTTTAGTGCCACTTAGAACCATCCCAGCAGCAAACAGGCACAGTGCAGCAGGCACTGGGTGAGGCAGTCCCTATACATTATCTCACTTAATTCTCACATCTTCGCAAAACCCAAGGTGGGTCTACTATGAACCTTAACCCCACCTGACAGATGAGGATACTGAGGTTTAGAGATGCACCTGACAAAGGTCACGTGGTTACCCGGCCGCAGAGCCAGGATTTGAACTCGTCTATCTGCCTGACTCAAGCCTGGTGCTTTCCCCATCACATTAATGCTAGCCCCGTTGAATGTTGCCATTCACCATGAAGATCCTCCTAGATACAACATTATCAAAAAGAATTAAGAGAGATGACCAAAGGAAACGATAAATGTTAACTTTTTGGAGAGTAAGCATTTTACCTAGTGCTAATGACCTTTACAGTATTCTACTTATAAATAACTATGAGAGCTGTCTGGACCACTTTGGAAAGTCCTTGCACTCTATTCTCTGTAACTTCCACTGACTCAATATAGACTTGAATGGTAACCGGCACATTTTCAGACAAAAATTCTACAATAAAACCAATGAAAGCTAACCCAGTAAGTGAGCAAGAAGTAAACTAAGCAAATGTGGTGACACAGAATGTCAAACATAATAAAAAGGTAGCCCTGCAACATAAGCAAAAATGGTGCCGGCGTAGAACAATGGATGTCTCTCAAAATATACCAGCAACTACACAGGAATCCAAGTATAAATACCAAGTATTGCTAATGTCCAAAGTATTTAATTTCACTTAACTTGGATGATGAAAAAAACAAAACAAAAACAATCCCAAGTAGGAATATGTGGTACAAATGACCCAATAATAGGTAAAATGCCAAGTAAGCGGGGGAGGGAGTTCCTAGAAAGGCCTCTTTAGTGACAAAAGCATCTGTGACAACAGCTCCACACACTGTCAAGGCCAAAGTTAGCATTTGTAAGACAGTATTTAGAGGAGCTGAACAGTTACACTAATTTGAGTTAATGATTTATAGAAAATGCTGAAGATGGAAGACAAAACCATTTCTTATCGTTTGGCCGTGGAAGGTCATTATACAGCTATATACAGGGACCAAATGAAGCTCCTAACTGTTCAGTATTTAGAGGAGCTGAACAGTTACACTAATTTGAGTTAATGATTTATAGAAAATGCTGAAGATGGAAGACAAAACCATTTCTTATCGTTTGGCTGTGGAAGGTCATTATACAGCTATATACAGGGACCAAATGAAGCCCAGAAAGGAAAGAATTAAGAAAACCAACGAAGTGAAGGGGACCTTACTTGGGCTAATAATCATGACTGCAACAGTCCACTTACTTGCACTGTGCGTGATAATACTTTATCAGATTCTGCAGCAGATCCACACCCTTTTTGGTCTTGATTTCGTTAACTTTAATGAGATACTGCGGAAATAAAACAGAGTTGTGCGTTGATCAGATTACCAGTCGTTAATCAGTGTGAGTTACTGGGGCTCAGCTGCCGCCAGACAGTGTGAGCTTAATTTAGGGAATGCTAATTTGACACAGTCACAAGTGTACCAAGCAAACTGATCAGCGTGTTAGCATTTTATAGATGCTTAAGATTAGTTTACTAGACAAGCAGAAATCAAGCACAGCAAAACATTCTGGAATAATTGATTATCTCCCCCCAGTGTGCAGTGGATCTCAAACTCATAGTTCACGTGGTCAAAACCTGAGAGATGGATTGAAAGACAGATGGCATTCTCTTTAAGGGATATGCTTGTAAGATACTAAAACTTCCAGACCACAGAGGTGAATTGGAAAGTACTTTTGCTACTAAAAAGTGAAAGAAAAAAAAAAAGCATTATTAGTGTACGCACTGAACACTACTGGCTCTGATTTTCACAACTGGCCAAGATTTTCTGTTGATATTATTTGTTTCTTTTTTTTTTTTCCGGTACGCGGGCCTCTCACTGTTGTGGCCTCTCCTGTTGCAGAGCAAAGGCTCCGGACACGGAGGCTCAGCGGCCACGGCTCACGGGCCCAGCCGCTCCGCGGCATGTGGGATCTTCCCGGACCGGGGCACAAACCCGTGTCCCCTGCATCGGCAGGCGCACTGTGCCTGTGTCTCAACCACTGTGCCACCAGGGAAGCCCTGATATTGTTTGTTTCTTGTTAACTTGTTTTACTGCATGGAAGTGTTCACAAACAGACAAGTTCAAGGAGCCAAAGGGTAATAATGGGGGGGGGGGGAATAAAGAAAAAAAAATTAGGGAAGAAAAACTTGAAACTGAGAAAATTCTAGCCCCTTTAATGTCTTCTGAAAACTGCAAAAGGAATTCCATTACTCAGCGTCAGAATGGGTTGGTCTCTAGGTCAGGGAATGCCAATGGGAACCCCGTTTGAGAACCACTGCTCTAAGTCTAAGGCAACATGCTTTTTGTTGCATTTATTTCTTTCATGAGCTCAGACTTTAATCACTACTTCAAGTTTTCATTCAAACTTGGACACGTGGTTAAAAAAAAAAGCAACATGCTGTACATCTGTACCAGTAAAACTTAATATTCACCAGTGTTACCCCTCACCAAAATTGTTTTTCCACACTCACTCACAAGCAATAGTAAAGTTCTCACCAAAGAATCCTGTTTTGGCTTAAAGAGCCCCATAGGACCCAGGCTCAAAATATGAGACAACAGTGAAACGGCGGATCCCAAAAGGCTTGGAGAAAAGTGGAGATTAGAGTCCTTGAGAAACAGTCCCCTCCTCTAATCATCAAACACAGCCTGCATTTAAGCATAAAGACTGCTGACTAGCAGGAAGGATGACAGTTAATCAAATTCTAGGCAAAGGGCTGAAAAGTCTGCTCTTACTTCGCACATTTGGAGCTGAAAGAGGCGCCTCTCCTTCTCCATTTCTTCCGCGATCTCAGCTCCGGTGATCTCCGTGCGGATCATCCCGTGCTGTTTGGCGTGCTCCCTTTTCTCCTTCTCAATTTTTGTACTGTAATGAAAGCGGGTGCCATCATTAAAAACAAAAACACCGCAGTCGTGTCCTCCCTTTAATGGGAGCCACCTGATTACTTCTTAATTACCGAAGTTAGGAGGCAGGAACTCTTAAATGGAGAGCATCGATCAAAAGTGAAAATCTAAGTTCAAAGGGAATCAACACATTGCATGGATCTTCACCAAGGAGACTTCCTACATTTTAACTCTGATCTCCCACATGAATGGATTCATATAAATTCTCTTATATTTTGGTTGGCATCAAGTAATTTTGACAGTTTACTTTTTCTAGAGTAAGGCACCTTACGATGAAAAAGAATCAGGTTGGGGGCCTGAGGCATATCTTGATTATCAATAGATTGAGATTTAAGAGTTAATTCAAGACAAAGTAGATAATGGGTCTTTGTAGACATGCATGTAAATTAGTCAAAAGCAATTTCCAATATTTCTCTAAACTTAGGCTGTTTTCATACCGCAGTAACGTTTTAATCATTCAACCACCTGGCACTGGATTGTACAAAGTAAGGATTTAGAAGAAATCCTAATCTATAATTTGGAATGCTATGAAAATGTTCTTCAGCTGGGAAGCAACCAGGGAAATAAGAGGGAGGGACCACATTAAACCTATGGTACCCGAGGCTAATGCTTGGCTATGACATTTGATACTTTGGTATTAACACCAGGGGTCACAGCCCTTTTTCTGAAAATCCATTTAATTTGAAAGCAGACTTCTAATTTCAGAAAGAGCCTATAATTTCTAGTTGTGAAAGCAAAGACTGATTTAGCCTTCAAGTCTTCTTTTAAATTGTGGGGTAGGATATCAAACCCCAAAGAAAGCCAATATCCTTGTCTACATACAAACACAGTGGAAAATCAAGCCATCGACCCAATGGAAAACCTACAGACCTGGCTGGGATTCACTGTAATACCCTCGTGCCATTCCTAAGCAACTCTTTTCATCACACCACCTTGGAGGTTAAATGGGTGTGAAGGCAGGGATTTTACCAGAAGGAGAATAAACCTCAGCTCTCTCTCCACTGGTGTGGGTGGCAAGAAAGCAGGAAGCTACCGACTCTTGAGAAGAAACATGACGGGCGGGCATAACTTAGTCCTGAATTTGTTTTTCTTTGGCTTGTGTTTTCACTCTGCTGTTATTGCTGCCTACGGAAATGCTTTTATTCTCTCATGTTTGTACTTATCCAAGTTTATAGCTAAGACTTTTATTAAATGTTTATAAATACATTTCTCCTCCCACCCCACTCCACAGCCTGGTTACAAATGCCTCAGAGCAATAATCACAAAGAGATGTGGTAGGAACAGTACCGCACAAGGATGAGTCAGGCCCACGACAAGACCTCACGTGCGGCCTCCCCGTCATCCCGCACGATAACCCCAGCACGCAGGCCTCTGACTGCCGTCATGCCACACGGCTCCAGCTCTGGAGTTACACAGACTGGAGGGGACACCAGCCCGACATTTATTAGCCTTAGGACTTTCTGCAGGCCCCTCAGCCTTTCTAAGCTTCAGTTTCCTAAGCCATAAACAGACAGTGCAAGGTGCACACAGAGAGGGTTGCTGTGAGGAGGTCATGCATGTAAAGCACTTTGCACAGGCCCTGGTGGGCAGACAGATGTCACACACGCTGGGTATTATTTGTACTGCCCAGTTGCCGTGCTATCCTGAAATATGTAAATGGTCTCCAGTTATGTGCTAACTATAACGAAAGAAAAGTTGCAACAGTCACAGACCTACAACTTGACAGTTTGTATCAGCCATGGATGCCCAAATACCCGACACTGAAAGTACATCTCGCTCCAGACACAACTAGCACGGGAGGTGTCAGCACTTCTAGTCAGGTCAGAACACCCAGCCTCTCAGCCCTTACGAGGATGGACTCAGCAGTGTTTTGTCCCAAAGCTATTAGTTCAGGGCTCTGTCCTTCTTGTAGTTATTCTTTTTCTTAGAATACTCACAGCAAATAAACCAAACAACCAACCAAAAAAAAAAAAAAACACTTACAACTTTGTCTCATAATCTTTCCAAGCTTTGTCAAATGGCTTCTTGAGATCCTTAAAAAAGAGAAAATAAAACTGAGATTGAAAGTACTTTTGCTTAAAGGTGTATAATCTTCCAGCAACATCTTAGCAGAAAGGCTCTCCTTTATAGGACACTTTCAGGCACATCACACAACTTATTACACCCGAGAAGCTAAGAGAGTGGGACGGTGTGCGTTCCCGCTCACGACGATGAGGCAGGACCCAGTGGTTCTGAGAGGTGGGTCCACGGGTCCTCCAGGGGGGAGCCCAGACTCAGCGAAGACGCCCCCCGCCGCCCCGGTCTTCCTGAGTGCCTCATCTTGTCTCTCGGGCAATAGCGCCATGTGAAGCAGTGTGTTTTTTTCTAATGATCATTTTCCAACAGCATTTTTTATGCTGAAAACGTTCAGAGTGCCTTTCAGACATGAGTACCACTGGGATCTTAGAAGAGAAAGAAGGCAACCCTTTCAAACTAAACTGAAAATCAAATTTCTCAACACTCACTCCTTTGACTCCCTTTAGGTCTCCTTTCAACAAGGAATCCAAGGTGAAGATCACGTTGTGGCTCAGGCCCTGGAGCTGAAAAGCAAACAAAGACGGGAGACGGTGAGAAAAAGAAGGTGCACGTGGGACAGCAAAACCGGCCGCTGCCGACTGAGCACGGTCACCCCGTCACACATAAGCTTGGTGAGACGAGGGCAGAGACAGCGACGGTCCTGCTCGCGACTGTATCCTCGGTGCCAAGTTCTGTTAAAAGGAAAGCTATTTAGGAAGTGCAATCTACAGCTGGAGCAGGGGTTTTTTCACTGTTCCAGGGCGGTGGCCTGGGTCTCCTTGATTTTAAGGTGGTGCGAAGAGCAGTCTACAGAGAGAGGGGGAAGGAATGTATCCAACTGGGGATCAGGGTGGCAGGGAAACCAAGGGAGGGACGGGCCAGTGTGGAAAGAGTCAGGAAAACAAGGGCTGAGAAGCGCTCTACAGTCCGTCTTCAGGGGGAGCCCTGGCATCTTGGCGAAACCAGTTCCAGCAGCGTGGAACTGAGACCGCAGGGACCCGCAGCACCGGTTACAGATGGAGAGGCTGGCGGGTCCCCTCATTCGAGAAGGAATTTTACTCATGTGTGAGCGTATTCGTTTATCAGGCCGCCCACCCGTCCAACCACCCTTCCATCGCTCATTTACGAAGTACCTATTCTGTGACACCCGCTATGCCAGGGCCTGGGACGGGGGTGCGATGATGTACACAACACGGCCTGCCTACAGAGGGCTGACGACCCAGGGGCAGACGCAGTCAGTATGCAACCAGCTCTAACGCATGATGAGGTCAGGCAGAGGGAGAAGGTGGTGTGAGAGGAAGCAACGCTGACACTTACAGGCTCTGTGCATGGCCCTCTTAACCACCGCTCTAAAGTGAGGCTACCAGAACCTGTGGTGGGTGGCTGCTGTGAAGATGCAATGAGTTAATGCACGGGCAAAGTGCTGGTGTGCTCCCTGACACCTGGGAAGTGTTTATTACCATAAAATCCTATGGGATGTTAAATTCGAATAAGGCAATGTGGGAACAGAGGGGCAGGGCGGGGAGACCTTCCCTCCAGCCCTGAACTCCTCCCTGGCCCTGCCCCGTGGTTCTCATCCGAGGCTTCCTGCAGCCCCGAGTCACTCCACGTCTTGCCCTCCCTGACCACCAATGTGACACACGAGGGCAGTTTTCCAACGCACACCACCAGACGACTCGGGTCAGAAACAACCATCTCTTTCTTTTTTATTTCAGACAAAGAGATTCCTACCAAGACATTCCATCTTTGCAATCTCACCACCACCCATGCAGAGAAACAGCCGGGCTGGCAGGCCGGCCAACAGTGAGAGGGCCGTGATGCACAGCCTACGTTCTGGGAGGTCGAGGGCACTGGGTCTTAGGGTGTGGGGTGAAAATAATATCAATAACATTAATATTTAATTATCAATAATAATCAAACATTATATTTCATTAATAACAGTAATATAAGACATGGTTTATAATTACATTATTAATTATTGATAATATAATTATATAATAGCTATAATATTTAATTAATAATAATAAATATGATTACAGACTACGGTTTGTGGCTTTCCAAAGGGTCACAGTATGTAAACTGATATAGAGAATATCTGTGGTATTAAAATTTCACGGAGAAAGTTATTAGGAAGACTATCTTTTTTTTTTTTTTTTTTGTGGTAGCGGGCCTCTCACCGCTGCGGCCCCTCCTGTTGCGGAGCACAGGCTCGGGACGCGCAGGCTCAGCGGCCACGGCTCATGGGCCCAGCCGCTCTGCGGCATGTGGGATCTTCCCGGACCGGGAACACGAACCCGTGTCCCCTGCATCGGCAGGCGGACTCTCAACCACTGCGCCACCAGGGAAGCCCAAAGACTATCTTTTAAAAAGCTCCTTGGGGTAGGAGTCTGCAGGTAGTAATAATAAAAGAAAAGGTTGAAAAACACTGGCTTTGGGTATGAGATGGGAAAAACAAAGATTAACAGGACTCATTCTCTGCCCCAGACAGACAGTGGGAATAACATCTTGCTCCGAGTCCTCAACAGTCTCATTCCTGGGTCACAAGCCCCCTGCATCCTGCTACCCTGTGGGTCTTGGCCGTTTGCGTGGATGGTGGTAAGTGAGGTGGGGATCTCCGCTGATCAGGCCAGAACCTACCTTTCCTCTGTTCGTGGAGATCTTGCATTTTCATCTCAACACTTACCGCCCTTAACCCTTTATCTGTATCTGTTTCCTTAACCTTTTATCTGTATCTGTTTCCTTATTTGTTTGCTGTGTTCCCAATCTGAATGCAAGCTCTTTGAGACTGGGGTCTGTAAGTTCACTGCTATGCTTCCGGAATTTAGAACGCTGCATAGCACAGAGTAGGTACTCAATAAACATCTGTAGAATGAAGGAAACACAAAGTCGCATGTGTACAAGGGTCTCCTCTACAGGAATGTTTATACTGATGCTAAGTTTAGTGCTTATCAGTAGGGGACCAGTTAATAAATTATGGAAGTTCTACACAATTGCCATAAAAACGAGAAAGCTTTTTATGTCTAACTTTGGAAATATCTCCAAGATAAACTGTTTTGTGATAAAAGCAAAGTGAAAAACAGTATTCATGGTGTACAAGGATTTGTATAAAAAGGAAAAAAATATGTCCATGCTTAAATTCTTTCTGAGAGGATACAGACTAAACTGCTGACATTGGTCCCCGCCAGGGATGGACACGGGGTAGGGGTAGGGCAAGGACACAGGGTGGGAGAGGAGCCTTGTACTGTGTACCTTCTGCATGTCGGGGGGCGGGTAACATGTACTACATTGTGGATTCAAAAAAAGTAAAAATTCTAAAACAAAACATGAAGAGACGGTGATCATAAAGCATTTTTAACTATTAGTCCTGAATCAAGGCTTTCCCCAATGTCTCTCATCCTTCGGGAAATGAAGCAGGAAAAACCAAAAAATACATAAACGTCATTGCCACCTTCACCTGAAGGCTGTGTTACAAAGTAACAATAAAAGAATCGTGAAAGTCTGTGGTCTGTACTCAATGTGGGGGTTATTGGGAAGGAAAAGTCCCTCAAAAACCGCATACTGATCACACAACGAACACACGGCATCACCTTTCGGCCCAGTCATCATGGTCAGGCACATGGTCAGGCACATGGTCAGGCACTGGGCAGGCACTGGACTGCAGTCGCATTGATGGAAAACCCCAAGAATTAAGAATTTCTCTGTGATTATCCACTCACATACTCCTGGGGGCTGATAAGAAACCAAGAAGGCAAAATAACCGTGTATTATGAATTGAGAATCTTCCCAGTGATGATCCTATGAAAAGGCCACAGGAAAAAAAATTTAAACTTACAGACTCCTCCTAACTCATTTCCTGGTGAAAAGGTAGGTTAATTTATAAAAACTGGCAAAGGAGATTGTGTTAAGTGAATAGTAACTGTCTGTTATTATAAAGATACTGAAAGAAGTCAGAGAGAACAGAGCAATCTCAAGAGGAGGAAACTTTTAGGACATATTTGGGCAAAACGAAACGTCCCTTCCTTGGCCATCCCAACTAAGAACACCTACTCTCTCAGATATTTGAAGGTGTTGCTCTGTGACAGGGATGGGTCGCAAGGCTTCACAGGTGTAGAATTCTGTCATTTTCCTGTTTGTTTGTTTGTTTTTAATTTTCCGGCTCTTTCAGGAATCCTTTTCATGACCTGAGCAAACTGTTCATTGCAAACGGATGTGTAACAAAAGCACCCATGGGCAACGCAGCCAACATAACTCAATAATAATATTAGTGGACAGACTTCCCGTATCACCTTCAGAATCCTCAGATTTTTAAAAGCAGCCTTTTAATTCTATTATATAATTATTTCCCATTTACTTTACCGAAGTCCTATTGATTACTCCACTCTCATTTACTCTCAATCCATTTCCTTTATCAATAAAGTTAAATTACCGTAAGTTCTTTATGTGATTCAAGATTACACAAGGTTAGAGGGCATGTTTTAAGAAGTATATCTTTTCCATTTTACTAAGCACACAACACATTAAAGACGATTGCAGGAATGAGGTGTAGTTGGGTAAAGACACTACTTTCCAAACAAACTGCTGTTCATTTCCTTCCTCACAAAGGCAAAATTTCCCTGGGACTTCCCTGGTGGTGAGTGGCTAAGACTCCAGGCTCCCAATGCAGGTGACCTGGGTTCGATCCCTGGTCACTAGAACTAGATCCCGCATGCCGCAACTAAGACCCGACACAACCAAATAAATAAATATTAAAAAAAAGCGGGGGGAATTTTCCCCTAGGAGCATATACATCAAGCCCACCAAAAAATTTGGGATAAACCAGACAGGAGGTGGCTGAGGTCTACCGTTCTGCACAACGATGCAAAAATGACTTGTTTAAGCAAATAAACTGTAATTAATATTGGCTTTGATAAAAATAACCATTTATTCCTTACAACTGCTTAAATACTCCCAGACATTATACAAACTGTAATTCCAGCCATTGGAAATGACTTCAGGAACAATTTTCCTGTGTATATGAACACACACACATCTATGCCCTTATTTTTTCTTTACCCCTATATAGCTTTGCTACAAAATGAAATGGTCTCGTTACCTGTTTACTGATTTACCACCTGTCTTTCTTTTCTAGAAGGTATGTTCCTTAAGGGGAGGCAGCTCATCTGGCCTTGTTCACTAATTGACCAGATTCCAACACAGGAGCCAAGAAGCAGTTGTGGGTCCTCACGCTGCAGGGCAGTTTCTGGCTGGCCTGTGTGGGCCTCGGGGGAGGGGGGGGGCAGTGACTCAGCACCACCGCTGTTCTTCCCTGTGTGAGAGCAGGAGGAAGCAGCACAGCTCTGCAAAGGGTACCCACATACACCCCTGCCCTTAACACCTACATGCACGTGCGACCGTATCAATTAACAAGGACGTCGTAACGGGCTTGCTTTGTCATCCTGCATTAGCTCTGACACCCTCTCTCCACTGCCCACTGCCTCCCCCTCTCTCTCCTTCCCCTCTACAGAGGGAAACAGCTCCTCTGAAAGTAAGGCTAATGCGAATCTGCTGACTTGCTCAACACGTTGGAAAATCCAATTAAAGTAATGAGCCAGCTCCCAGAAGTTCTGCTGAGATTCCCAGGTATAAATTAGGTATTCTGTCTGGTGTGTTAACTCCTTCATGCCCTAGACAGTTACTCACCACCCTGAAGGTATTTTACACTGGTGCCTTGTCATCAGGCCGTTTTCCAGGGCATTAAGATCTGGAGAAAAGAGGTTTTGGTGGGAGCCGAGAAGCATGAGGCCACACATCACTCCTGGCCTGTGACTTTGGGAGAACCATCTGACCTGCTGACTTGGCTTCCTGATTTAAAATTGGGTGTCCTGGCACCTTCCTCAACTAGCCCACGCCGATGTGAGGGGACCAGGGCCTGACACCAACGAAGATCCCACTTCACTGCAGACACACAGGGTTGCCTGCTTCATTGGCTGCTCCTGGTAACCCTGCAAGGTGTGTTCAAACACACTATGAATCGGAGGCGTCAAAGCACAAACCAGGTCCGACACTAAAGGCAATGAACTGCTTACAGCACCATCTTCTTACAGGTATCGGAATGCTTTGAAAACTACAACATACTATATATATGAATGAACAGTTATTATAAGCGATTACTGACCTATTAAGCTAAGCTTTATTTTATTTGGTTGCATATGCATCAAGGGGAAACAAAGAATACTGCTCAGAAGTGGAGGGATGAGGGTTAATGGTACCACCTCATGCACTGTTAAGGGCTTTGTAAGTGTACCCTTCACAGATGCCAGAGTGCCCCGTGCTCACATGGTCAAGCAGGTGACATGCACTCAGCTAGGGTGTGCTTGGGCAAGTCATTCAAGGCCACTCCACATGCTGCCAGGGGGCTGTGTGACATACGGATACGGCCTGCAATGCATGTACAACACAGACTCTTGATAAAGTGTGACTCGGTTTATTTTCTTAGAATTCTTTACACTTGAAAGGCTCAGCAGTAGTGGTGGAAAAAACATAATGATAGCATTTCAGATACTGAAATAGGTCTTTTGAGGCTGGGGAGGTGGAGGGGGGAGACTCCCAAAGGTTCTTCACATCGCACCACTCTCTCCACTGGAAGTTTCGCAGTTGTTCCCCTGCCTCATTCTATAAACTGTACGATAATGCATCCCATTACACCATGTTCCAACCCAGGCAGTCTGAAATAGTTATTAAAATGATAGTACTGTGTTTAACATATGTTATCTAAAGTTGTTGCTTGAAACAACTCTGTAAGATGTGTCTTAGTCTCACCCAATTAATGAGGAAACAGGCTCAGAGAGGTTAAGCAACTTGCCCAAGGTCAAACAGTAAGTAAGGCAGATGATCAGGTTACTAATTTAGGTTTTTACTAACTCCAAAGGCCAGTCTCATGTGCTGTGTCATGCTGTTAGACTGATGTTTTCAAGTGATTTATCAGATCATATCACTTTCCTGCTTAAAACACATCAACCACTTTCCATCAAACTGGATTCAAATCCAACCTCCCAGTATAGGTCTAACCCCAGCACAACCTGTCTTAAGCCCCTCCACCCATTCCCACTACCCTTCAACCACGCCAGGCCTCCTCGGCTTCTCAACCCATCAAGTTCTCTCTTCCTGGCACATGCTGTGCTCTCCGTCTGGACCACTCGTCCTCTGGCTACTGGCAAAGCGCCTTCCAGTCTCCATGCCACTTCCTCAGTGAGGTCTTGACCGTTCTAGTTCTAGATTGATCACTTCTCCCTAATCTCCCATTACTCTCAACCAGGCAGAACAGGCTCACTTTCAAGAGCCTGCATTTTAGAGTCACTTGTTTCTTCGCTGTCGGGAGTAATGCTCCTTGAGGGAGGGGTTATGACTGTTTTGTCTACCACTGTGTTACATCAACCCCCTAGTGCAGTATAGACACGATATCCACTGAGTAAAATGCTTGCTGATTGAGTAAATGGATGAAGAAATGAGTTCCCCTTCAAAGCAGGCAAGCTGTTCTGAGACTCAGACATGTTAACAGCATCTGAACCAGTTCTGGTCTTCCTGGTGTGCTCAGCATCAGAATGGAAGGGCAGGGAGGTGGCGGGGTGGACTTAGGAGAGGGATGGGATATGGTCGGGTGACAGACCAAGGATACCCTCCTTCAAGCGGCTGCGAGGCTGTCTGACAGCTGGGGAAGAAAGGGTGCTCTAGACTTGACCTGCCTCCAGCTGGCTGTTTAAGTTCAGGTCCATCACTTCTCGCTTCCGCCACTGACAAAATGAGAGACCCAGGAGGTCTCTAAAATAGCTCCAGTTACAATCCTCCTATAGTTTAAAATGAGCTACTGAGATACAACTGAACACAGGAGAAAAAAATCCAGACCAAGTGGGCGTAACAGCTACAGTAGATGCCTCAACTGCCTCACGAGCTGAAGGACAGCCCTGGTCCACCCCCCAACCAAGTAATAAAACGACAACAAACAATTCTGCAGTAATGCTGAACAGTTAGAAGGGTGAATTCATAATTCCTATCAACACTCTAAACTTTTTTGTACACCCCACGATATCCACTACAAAACTTCTGGCGCAATACAACCACCTCTTGAAAAAGCCTGCAATCTCTCAAGAAAACGAGCTTCAGGATCTGAGCCGAGCAAGGGCTGACAGGACCACCAGGGCGCCCTGGGCTGCCGGCGGTTTCTCCGCATTTCCGGACCGACTCAAACAATAGCGAAGGAAGGGAAGTGAAAATATTATAAACTGGATTCATGCTCATCACAGCACGTGCAGAGATATCAGAGATGCTTTCAACAATTATTCTAAACAGTGAAAAAATGGAAATAGTCAAAATAGGAGAGCGGGTACATAAATTATGGTGCAAATGGTGAGCTTTCTATACAGGGGTTAGAATGATGTTACGGGTAGCGCCTCTGGATTCTGCAGGCCCCTCTTTGAGGGGGCTGCAGCTGGTAATGGGGGAGAGGCTCCAGGCTCCTGACCCCGCTCCAGCCTGGGCAGCTCTGCTTTAGGGGGCTGTACGCGTCCAATGAAACAAAGGTTCTCAGGCTACAATATTTTACGAAACAGGAAAACATTTTCAAAGTATATAAATAAATGAAAAATAGGGTTACAAAATAGCACTACAGTACGAACCCAGTACTGTTTAAATATTGAATAACAAAAATTACACACAGGAAAACAATATGTATGTATAAATAGAAAAAAAGGTTAGAAGATAGATAGACAGATCCCAACCCCTTAACAACAGATTGCAAGGTGACTGGTGATTTTTTTTTTGAATTTAATTTTTTTATACAGCAGGTCCTTATTAGTCATCCATTTTATACACATCTCCCAATTCATCCCACCCCCACCCCACCACTTTCCCCCCTTGGTGTCCATACGTTTGTTCTCTACATCTGTGTCTCTATTTCTGCCTTGCAAACTGGTTCATCTGTATCATTTTTCTAGGTTCCACATATATGTGTTAATATATATTTGTTTTTCTCTTTCTGACTTACTTCACTCTGTATGACAGTCTCTAGATCCATCCACGTCTCTAGAAATGACTCAATTCCGTTCCTTTTTACGGCTGAGTAATATTCCATTGTATATATGTACCACTTCTTCTTTATCTATTCGTCTGTCGATGGGCATTTAGGTTGCTTCCATGACCTGGCTGTTGTAAACAGTGCTGCAATGAACATTGGGGTGCATGTGTCTTTTTGAATTATGGTTTTCCCTGGGCATATGCCCAGTAGTGGGATTGCTGGGTCATATGGTAATTCTATTTTCAGTTTTTTAAGGAACCTTCATACTGTTCTCCATAGTGGCTGTATCAATTTACATTCCCACCAACAGTGCAAGAGGGCTCCCTTTTCTCCACACCCTCTCCAGCATTTGTTGTTTGTAGAATTTCTGGTGATGCCCATTCTAACTGGTGTGAGGTGATACCTCGTTGTAGTTCTGATTTGCATTTCTCTAATAATTAGTTATGCTGAGCAGCTTTTCATGTGCTTCTTGGCCATCTGTATGTCTTCTTTGGAGAAATGTCTATTTATGTCTTCTGCCCATTTTTGGATTGGGTTGTTTTTTTAATATTGAGCTACATGAGCTGTTTATATATTTTGGAGATTAATCCTTTGTCCACTGATTCGTTTGCAAATATTTTCTCCCATTCTGAGGGTTGTCTTTTTGTCTTCTTTGTAGTTTCCTTTGCTTTGCAAAAGCTTTTAAGTTTCATTAGGTCCCATTTGTTTATTTTTGTTTTTATTTCCATTACTCTAGGAGGTGGATCAAAAAAGATTTTGCTGTGATTTATGTCAAAGAGTGTTCTTCCTATGTTTTCCTCTCAGAGTTTTATAGTGCCTGGTCTTACATTTAGGTCTCTAATCCATTTTGAATTTATTTTTGTGTATGGTGTTAGGGAGTGTTCTAACTTCATTCTTTTGCATGTAGCTGTCCAGTTTTCCCAGCACCACTTATTGAAGAGACTGTCTTTTCTCCATTGTATATCCTTGCCTCCTTTGTCATAGATCAGTTGACCACAGGTGTGTGGGTTTATCTCTGGGCTTTCTATCCTGTTCCATTGATCTCTATTTCTGTTTTTGTGCCAGTACCATATTGTCTTATTGTAGCTTTGTAGTATAGTCTGAAGTCAGGGAGTCCGATTCCTCCAGCTCAGTTTTTTACCCTCAAGATTGCTTTGGCTATTTGGGGTCTTTTGTGTCTCCATACAGATTTTAAGATTTTTTGTTCTAGTTCTGTAAAAAATGTCATTGGTAATTTGATAGGGACTGCATTGAATCTGTAGATTGCTTTGGGTAGTATAGTCATTTTCACAATATTGATTATTCCAATCCAAGAACATGGTATATCTCTCCATCTGTTTGTATCATCTTGAATTTCTTTCATCAGTGTCTTATAGTTTTGTGCATACAGGTCTTTTGTCTCCTTTGGTAGGTTTATTCCTATGTATTTTATTCTTTTTGTTGCAATGGTAAATGGAAGAGTTCCAGATTTTTCATCATTAGTGTATAGGAATGCAAGAGATTTCTGTGCATTAATTTTGTATCCTGCAGCTTTACCAAATTCATTGATTAGCTCTAGTAGTTTTCTGGTAGCATCTTTAGGATTCTCTATGTATAGTATCATGTCATCTTCAAACAGTGACAGCTTTATTTCTTCTTTTTCAATTTGTATTCCTTTTATTTCTTTTTCTTCTCTGATTGCTGTGGCTAAAACTTCCAAAACTATGTTGAATAAGAGTGGTGAGAGTGGGCAACCCTGTCTTGTTCCTGATCTTAGTGGAAATGCTTTCAGTTTTTCACCATTGAGAATGATGTTTGCTGTGGGTTTGTCATATATGGCCTTTATTATGTTGAGGTAGGTTCCCTCTATGCCTACTTTCTGGAGAGCTTTTAATCATAAATGGGTGTTGAATTTTGTCAAAAGCTTTTTCTGCATCTATTGAGATGACCATATGGTTTTTCTTCTTCAATTTGTTAATATGGTGTATCACATTCATTGATTTGCATATACTGAAGAATCCTTGCATCCCTGAGATTAATCCCACTTGATCTTGGTGTATGATCCTTTTAATGTGTTGTTAGATTCTCTTTGCTAGTATTTTGTTGAGGATTTTTGCATCTATATTCATCAGTGATATTGGTCTGTAATCTTTTTTTGTAGTATCTTTGTGTGGTTTTGGTATCAGGGTGATGGTGGCCTCATAGAATGAGTTTGGGAGTGTTTTTTCCTCTGCAATCTTTTGGAAGAGTTTGAGAAGGATGGGTGTTAGCTCTTCTCTAAATGTTTGACAGAATTCACCTGTGAAGCCATCTGGGCCTGGACTTTTGTTTGTTGGAAGATTTTTAATCACAGTTTCAATTTCATTACTTGTGATTTGTCTGTTCATATTTTCTATTTCTTCCTGGTTCAGTCTTGGAAGGATATACCTTTCTAAGAATTTGTCCATTTCCTCCAGGTTGTCCATTTTATTGGCATAGAGTTGCTTGTAGTAGTCTCTTAAGATGCTTTGTATTTCTGTGGTGTCTGTTGTAACTTCTGCTTTTTCATTTCCAATTTTACTGATTTGAGTCCTCTCCCTCTTTTTCTTGATGAGTCTGGCTAATGGTTTATCAATTTTGTTTATCTTCTCAAAGAACCAGCTTTTAGTTTTATGGATCTTTGCTACTGTCGTCTTTGTTTCTATTTCATTTATTTCTGCTCTGATCTTTATGATTTTTTTCCTTCTACTAACTTTGGGTTTTATTTGTTCTTCTTTCTCTAGTTCCTTTAGGTGTAAGTTTAGGTTGTTTATTTGAGATGTTTGTTGTTTCTTCAGGTAGGACTGTATTGCTATAGACTTCCCTCTTAGAACTGCTGCATCCCATAGGTTTTGGATTGTCGTGTTTTCATTGTCATTTGTCTCTGGGTATTTGTCTCTCTGTGCTTCCTGGACTTGGGTGGCTATTTCCTTTCCCATGTTAGGGAAGTTTTCAAGTGTAATCTCTTCAAATATTTGCTCAGGTCCTTTCTCTCTCTCTTCTCCTCTGGGACCCCTACAATACAAATGTTGGTGCGTTTAATGTTGTCCCAGGTCTCTTAGGCTGTCTTCGTTTCTTTTCATTCTTTTTTCTTTATTCTGTTCCGCAGCAGTGAATTCCACCATTCTGTCTGCCCGGTCACTTATCCGCTCTTCTGCCTCAGTTATTCAGCTATTGATTCCTTCTAGTGTAGTTTTCATTTCAGTTATTGTATTGTTCATCTCTGTTTGTTTGTTCTTTAATTCTTCTAGGTGTTTGTTCTTTAATTCTTTTAGGTCTTTGTTACATTTCTTGCATCTTCTCAATCTTTGCCTCCATTCTTTTTCTGAGGTCCTGGATCACCTTCACTATCATTATTCTGAATCCTTTTTCTAGAAGGTTGCCCATCTCCACTTCATTTAGTTGTTTTTCTGGGGTTTTATCTTGTTCCTTCATCTGGTACATAGCTCTCTGCCTTTTCATCTTGTCCGTCTTTCTGTGAATGTGGTTTTTGTGCCACAGGCTGCAGGATTGTAGTTCTTCTTGCTTCTGCTGTCTGCCCTCTGGTGGATGAGGCTATCTAAGAGGGCTGTGCAAGTTTCTTCATGGAGGGACTGGTGGTGGGTAGAGCTGGCTGTTGCTCTGGTGGGCAGAGCTCAGTAAAACTTTAATCTGCTTGTCTGCTGATGCGTGGGGCTGGGTTTCCTCCCTGTTGGTTGTTTGGCCTGAGGCGACCCAACACTGGAGCCTACCCCAGCTCTTTGGTGGGGCTAATGGTGGACTCTGGGAGGGCTCACACCAAGGAGTACTTCCCAGAACTTCTGCTGCCAGTGTCCTTTTCCTCACAGTGAGCCACAGAGGCGCCCCCCGCCTCTGCAGGAGACCCTCCAACAATAGCAGGCAGGTCTGGTTCAGTCTCCCCTAGGGTCACTGCTCCTTCCCCTGAGTCCCAGTGCACACACTACTTTGTGTGTGCCCTCCAAGAGTGGAGCCTCTGTTTCCCCCAGTCCTGTCGAAGTTCTGCAATCAAATCCCACTAGCTTCAAAGTCTGATTCTCTAGGAATTCCTCTTCCCATTGCTGGACCTCCAGGTTAGGAAGCCTGACGTGGGGCTCAGAACCTTCACTCCAGTGGGTGGACTTCTGTGGTATAAGTGTTCTCCAGTTTGTGAGTCACCCACCCAGCGGTTACGGGATTTGATTTTATTGTGATTGTGCCCCTCCTACCGTCTCATTGTGGCTTCTGCTTTGTCTCTGGATGTGGGGTATCTTGTTGGTGAGTTCCAGTGTCTTCCTGTCGATGGCTGTTCAGCAGTCAGTTGTGATTCCAGTGCTCTCACAAGAGTGAGAGCACGTCCTTCTACTCCGCCATCTTGAACCAATCCACACACAGCTATTTCTACTCTCGGTGATTGGTGATTTTTATTTTAGTCTTTTGTCCCTGTATTTTCTAAGTTTTAACAATGAAGTGGTATTATTTTTACATTCAGAAAGTTATTTTTTTAATTAATTAATTTATTTATTTTTGGCTGTGTTGGGTCTTTGTTGCTGCATGTGGGCTTTCTCTAGTTGCAGCGAGCAGGGGCTACTCTTCGTTGAGGTGCACAGGCTTCTCATTGTGGTGGCTTCTCTTGTTGCAGAGCACAGGCTTCAGTAATTGTGGCATGCGGGCTCAGTAGTTGTGGCGCACAGGCTTAGTTGCTCTGCGGCATGTGGGATCTTCCCGGACCAGGGCTCAAACCCATGTCCCCTGCGTTGGTAGGCGGATTCTTAACCACTGTGCCAGCAGGGAAGTCTCCAGAAAGTCATTAAAAAGAAATATGACACAGAAACACAAGAGGGCGATATAATCAACCAGCAGCTTATTTCTCATTCAAGTTATTTACTATTATAAGATAAAAAGCAGATGGTGTGTATAAAAGTAAAAATAATTAATTAGGCAGTGAATGTGGATGAAAAAAGTTACAGCTTCTCTATGACGCCAGGGAACTTGAGCTGTCTGCCCAGAGTGACAACCCTGACTAGTGTGGTCCTCAGAGCAACAGTGTCAGACCAGGCGGAAACTTCTTCGAAACAAAATCTCAAATCTCTTTAATCAGACTCTACGGATGGGATCCAACAACCTCTGTTTAAACAAGCTTTCTAAGGAAGATGGATGCAAGGTCAAGTTTGGGCCCCGCAGCCTTAGCTCTTCAGAGGAGAAGAAAAACCAAAGTTTCGTCAGAGAAGAAAGACCTACAGTCAGGGAGTGCAAATCACTTGCCTAAGGTCTAAGGCGTAATTCCTATGAAGAAAGAACAGAGGTGAGTGACTCCTCTGGGAGATCTGGGAAAGACCTAAGGAAAAGGGGGAACCGAGTTCCCACTTTATGCCAAAGGGATCAGGAACTGGCAAGACTGAATTTAAGTGGAAAGTACAGTTTTACTGGAAGTTTTACAGAGAAAATTGGGTATGTGTAGGAGTGTCAGGGAATATGAGAATTCCTTAACATAAAGTAATGCAATTATATTTTGTCTAATTCAATTTAAGTAAATGATGGGTTAGATTTAACATCATCTCATACATCAAGAGTGAAAACGAAAGCGTGATTTTCCTTTGCGTTATGGGCAGCACCTGATTTCATCTGAGGATAATTATAAGAACAGGGTGGGGAGAGCTAAGATTTGTAAGACCAAGATAAATGAGAAAGCAAAAGGAAAATGCCTACATACGCCTTGGTTTAAAAGAGCCAGCCCGGCCCTAAGGGTTTCTTTATTATGCTTGAAATGATTAATCAGTTCATGATCAACTTTCAGACCCTTAATTTCATTTCCATGCATGTAATCTATAATCTGCTATGTTTAAACCAGAACAAAACCATAATGAAAGTGACATCAAATCACATTTTCCTTGCCTTTACTGAACATCTTTATCACACGTTATGGTACATGTTTTACAACAAAAAACTTTTACTTAGGAAGAACCTTATTAACACAATTTAAAAATCTAACAAAATAAACATGTACAAGCACACAGGGCTCGCCATGTACTGGGAGAACATCATAGTGCCTCATAATAGATATTTACTGTCTTCATTTAACTGATAAGAAAAGAATACAGGCATCTGCTGCTCCCTTTGCCTGCTGCCCTACTCTGTCTGCTTGGTCCATATCTCATATGTTTTAAAACTCGCTTCACTTGATCCTCGCTGAGTATTTTAGAATTCAAAGAATTTATCTAGCTGTGATATTCGCCATCAGCTGATGTATTTCAAGGCCACTGCTGCAGAAAAGAATCTTCTTACATGTGTGATGCTGCTAAGATAACCAAATCAAAGTTTTCTCTACTTGAGGGAAAGAAAAAGCAGGACGTTTTAAAAATCTGGTCCTATACCCACGTCCATATTTCCCTATAGAACGAAGTAGCGTCTTAGTGTAAACTATTAGAACACTCTGTATAAGCAATCTCTGAAACAAAAGGTGACAGGCAAGCTTAGCGCAGAGCCTGGAACAGAGCAGACACTTGGTAAATCCTGGCTGAGTCAAGGCCACAATTTTAGAAAGTCTTTTCTTTCTTTTTTAAAATACTGAAATACTGATTTCACCTCACTCTCTAAATATCAGGTGTATCAACCAATGCTTGATGTTGTGTAATGTTTCTATTTAAAGAAAAGAGCCTCTCCAAGCCCAAGAGAGCAGTTTCACAAAATATCTATTAATTATTTGTGGTTCAGGTCAAGGGTCTCTCTTCTGGGAAGGCCTTCTCGGTATCCTTGCTTTCTGGATGAATAAATGAGGGAGGGAGTGAATGAATGAATCTGCCTCTGGTGACCTAGCTTGGGAAAGAGTAGAGAAGAGATCTGAACTCAGCTGTAACTGACTTCGAAGTCATGGTATGTCCACCAGCTCTCTGAACTTCCAATTTCTTAACACAGCTGGGCAATAAGTCAATAAGAGGGCCATTCACTTTTAGTGGAAGATACAGTAAGCTACTAGTTCCAGATGGCATCAGTAGGCCGCTTCTTCAGGTTTAAACCTGAAGGTACCACAGGCAGGGGTATCATCTAAAATAGAGAGGTAAAGTATAAATAAAGAGGCTTAATATACTCAGAAATCATATACTAAAATGTAAGTAAGAAATAAATTCTAGAAGAGTTGATGTGAAATGGGAAAGGAAATTCAAACAAATAAATACAACAGATGAAATGGATCCCCTGATCCAGCAAAACATCTAAATGAGCATTTCTCCAAGTGGGTTCATGGGAAGTTAATGTTTCTTATACAACAGGAAAGTCTGTGGTTAAGTAAGTTAGGAAAACATTGAATTGGACAGGTCTCTTTCATTGCAGGATGTCTCTAAGCCTTCGATATACAAATGTGCACTGTAAATCCCCAAGGGTATTACGTAGTGCTTCTCGATTCAGAACTCTTGTCAAAGAACAAGGCATGGGATTTGTGTTTCAAGGAAAACTTAGGGAAAGGGGTTTCACACTCTGATGCGCCCATTCCCAGGCAAGAGGGAGTGGACACACTGGGTGCAGCCTGGCCACTGACCACAGGTGCACGGGGTATACACGGCTCAAAGCACCCACCTGGCAGGTACACGTGGAGCCTGAAACCCAGCCACACTCCCTCACTCATCCGTGCTCTCTGGCACTGGCTGACATCCATCAGCCCAGGAGCAGGCTGGCTGGGCTGTAGTGCCTCTGCCCATGAGTCTAGGCTGGAGGGAGTGGCCTTGTCTGAGGGCTACAGAAAGTGGAGGTGAGGAGAGATCAGAGGCAACGTTCTGCAGAGGAATCCAAACCAGCTCAAGACCCGGCATGTAATGTGAAGCAGCGAGGTGGAAAGGCAGAATCCAGAGAGGAGGCCTTGCCCGGGACGGCAACAGGAAATCAAGAGTGGAAAGGGGCAAAGCAGTGAGAGTGAGGCTGAGTTTGGCAGAATTCTCTGAGCCAAGGAAAACACCTGCATTTGCTTTTCACAAAGTACCTCCAGATGTGGGCCTGGAGAAGGAGCTCTGGAGGCTTCTGGGCTGTCGATTATCTCAAAACAGTGCTTGCCTTACTCTTGCAATATCCGTGCTACTGTTTTGCTTGCCGTTCTTTATTTTTGTTTTAACTTTTTAAAATATATTTATGGACTTCTATCTATCTATGGCTGCATTGGGTCTTCGTTGCTGCATGCAGGCTTTCTCTAGTTGCAGTGAGCGGGGGCTACTCTTCGTCGCAGTGCACGGGCTTCTCATCGTGGTGTCTCCCCTAGTAGTTGTGTGGCTCGTGGGCTCAGTAGTTGTAGCGCGTGGTCTTAGCTGCTCCGTGACATGTGGGATCTTCCCGGACCAGGTTATTGAACCCATGTCCCCTGCATTGGCAGGCGGATTCTTAACCACTGCGCCACCAGGGAAGTCCCACTTGCCGTTCTTTCAATCTATACTTTTTACTTAAATAAGTTAAAAGTAAACTTTATGTTATATCCATAAAAGGAGGTCCACATCCTTTGAGAGGCAGGCAGTCCAGGGCACTGCTTGAAAGCATGGACTGTGGAGTGAACTGCCCGGGTTTGCATGCTGGCTCCAGTATCCACTGAGCGCCCTGCGACTTGATTTCCTCAGCTGCTGAACAGGGATAACTATGGCTGCTACCTGGTAGGGCTGATGTGAGC